>NC_139237.1:79003755-79407789 GCF_977018435.1 Lepisma saccharinum
TGTTTTAAGTCCATTTTATGCACAGTAAGGCTAATTGGGACTGGAGCTACAGTTTAAAGTTGGATCCGAACTACTATGTGCCTCCACAGGGTATCGAACCGGGGACTCTTTGATTACAAGTCGACGACGCTACCACTGCGCCATCGGGGTGCCTAATGGGACGAACACGATTAGCAATAACGGTAGCACAGATAGGAATAATTTTCAAATACATTGTAATAACATTACAGTCTGCGAGTTCGAAACGAGGCAGCAAACACATCATGTTTACATTTGTTCGTTCGTGGATTTCCCGTATCTTACGTGTCCCTTGCAATTGTTGATATTGCATGATACACGAAACACTCCGTGATGATGTTGTTAGCAGAGATCGCTAAGGCGCCAGGTGTCTCGAGTTTAAATCCCGGCCTAGACAATGTTATTTCATCATAGCTATCATCCTCATCTTCGCGATTAGCCAAAGGTGGCAGAAAAGCAAATTAAAATAAACCAAATCAATCGATCAATTATGGAGATATTTTAGAATGAGTACGTAATCTTGAATTTCAGTCTGCCTATTATTTGTCTTGGTCAGTTTATAAATACTGTCAATGCTTCTTACAACATCGCAAGTATCATTAATGTTTTGGATTTTGCTCAGGCAAGACTCCCAGGTTGTTGTTTTCAAGTCGTCTCTCTTAACGAGGAACGCTAGTGGCAACCCTGCCACGCGCCCCTGGTAGTTATGTCAGAGCAAGCGTTTGCTGTGTTGGGTTGCATACGTACAGGATAGATTTTAAGCGCTTATAGCGCAGAAACTAAGCGCTTTCGAGGTAAACTTTATAGGAAAAACTTACTTGTTTTTATGATATCTACCAGCACCCAAGCGTTGTTGGAAGAGTTTTGCGACACCCTGTATATATAATATGGGAGGCTGAATTTTGTACCCCCCCCAAATGAAAAACGTTCCTGCGCCACTGTACGTTTCCACCTAATGCCTAAAGATCTTGCAGGTCTGGGTAAGCAAAGTCCGTTCTGCGACTATAAAAATTCATCACTGCATTCACGATATGGTCTTCCGAAATCCCCTTTTACCTTTTGGCCTGTAATTTCATAATTTTTGAGTAAAACAAACAACTATCTGGCATCCTCAGAACATGTTCATTGCACTTTAACTGATATTTTAAAATTTCTTCTGCCATTGCTTCGACCGTTCATTTATTTCGGATTTCTTCATTTCTAATTTTGTCTGGTAAGATTACTCCACTTAAAGTCTACAAAAATCTCATTTGTGAATAATTTATTCTAGTTTAACATTCGCTAGCATATAGATGCCAGTTTTGAAATTATGTTTATGACATAATGAGATTGAGAAAAAGTTAGGAAAATATAACAAAGTTGAATTTTGAGAAATTTTGAAAAACAAATCTGAAAAGAAATACAAATTAGATGACATTTCTCTTCAAAATTCCATTTAATCTGTTATATTTTGCTAAATTTTTGTAATCATCTTTTTTGGTGTTCGAACTGTGAAATGTGGTTTCCCAAATATACTGTCTGTTACCTGTTCAATTATTTTATTGTTTTACCTGTGGTTCCTTTTTCAATAATTGCCGTCTTTGATGCAATAAACTTGTATGCTTATTTATCTTTTATTAACAAAGTACTGAACACTTTTTATGTTCGATTCTATGGTTCCTTTTGCGCTATTTCATAATGGATGTATGATATTTCTTTATTCACGATTTTCTTCCCTTGTGGTTAATGTTTCGGCCCTTCTCTTCCAGGAACTGAAAGAGAAGGATGAGGTAATCCGGAAACTGGAATGGGAGAAGATCCAGTTAGGGGAGAAGCTCTTCAGGATCACGGGAATAGAGGAAGGATTCTGGAGTGATGAGACGCCGGTGAGTACCGTCATTTCTCTTTTGATTTACAATTGAACTCAACTTAGAGGGGTGTTAGAGATGTGCTCAAATGAAGCTTCTTCATGGCGCTCAAATTCATATTTATAATGCAATTAATATTATTACAAACATATTGTATGCAATTTTTATTGGTGTTAAAAAATCGGCATATAAACTTCCTGTATTTTGTACAAAAAATTAATATTATAAAAATGAAGCGAAATAAGCTTTCATCGGTTGAAGAAAATCTTCTCTATACTTTTACAAGACAAACAAAGCTTGTATACGTAGCAATGGAAAAATTATATTCAACTGATAATATTAAAAAAATATTTAAATTTCCAAAACTCATTTAGTCACAGTTACCGGAATAGTAAAAAGAATTCTGGAATAACCATTTTGAACAAATTTATTCCATAAATTTTTCATATTTTTGTAGATTTACTCATTGTTTTTTACATGTGTTATAAGTTTAATTTGATGATTTTGGCGCACGTTAATGAAAGGGAACCAACCTAATGGAGAATCTAGAAACGTTCTTCACTTTTGAAGTGAAACTGAGTTATGGTAGTCAATTGTTAAGGCCACTTTGTGTGCTTTATACTAAAATTATTTACCAGCTTGCTGCTTTGCGTTATCTACATAATATAGGCTACATCATGTATTAATTCTATTTGGGTGGGCTGAGACTATTTTAAGGCGGGCTAGAGCCCACCCTCGCCCACCCAGTAGCGACGCCCCTGCACAGTTCTGGCCGCTTTGTGTGCTTTATACTATAATTATTTACTAGCTTGTTACTTTGGTTATTAAAATAATGTATATCATGTATTCATTCTACAGTAAAACTCCTCAATAACGGACAGGCCTGGGGGAAAAAATAAATATCCGTTATTAAGAAGTGTCCGCTATTCAGAAAAAAGTGTAGGATGTTAGACAATAGGATAAGCATACGTACTTTACGAACATAATGTTTTTTTCCCTACATTAAAGGAACAAAATACTGTACTAAGCCCTGCGACAGGTTAAGTTTGCAGCAGGTTTTATGTATCAATCCACTCTAGAGCGGCACTCAGCATCTCCTGTGCTGGTCTCACCTTAACCGCCGAGCTGTTCATATCACAGACAGTGAGAAAATCCGCAGTATTGCAGCGGAACTATTTTCTGCGCGCACGTTTGGGTCTATATATGTGAAAAGTTGCTGCAAGGTTAACCTGTCGCGGGGCTTACATACGGTGAATTTAAATTTACTAAAAAATCCCTACATACATTACAAATTTCAAAAAATAGAATATAGCTGCAAGTAGTGTAATCCTTTGTTAAATTACTGCATTCAAAATGACACACTTCTCAAGATAACCACAAAGAATACTGTCTGTAGTTTTAAAAAGAAATACGTTCGGTGTAACTTGAAACAATGCGCGCTAGTTCGAACTGGCCATTGTTGTGTCGAATTCCAAGAATTGCGACCGTTTTCTTTCGGGCTGTCCGTTATTAAGAAGTTTTATTTGCGATGGGGAGGTAGTTTTCAGTGTCTGCGTCCGTTATTAAGAATGTCCGTTATTGAGAAGTAATATTGCCATTAAACCCCATGGATTTCTGCCGGGGGATTTAAAAATGTCCGTAATTTGGAGGTGTCCGTTAGGAGAAGTTTTACTGTATTTGGGTGGGCTGTGACTATTTTAAGGTGGGCTAGAGCCCACCCTCGCCCATGCATTGGCGACGCCCCTGAGAAGAGGGTGTATTTGGGAAAGCATGTCGCTGTACAGGAAATAAGACCTGGATATAATTTTGTACTTATAGTTCTCAAATTATCGTCTTTTGAAGTGAATTTGTCCCTCCCAGAGAAACTAGTTTGCAAATTATACTAGATTTTGCCATTATGCAAACACAGGGTGCTAGGTGTCAACGAAGCCATATTGTGGAGGCCCGATTTCAGTCAACGAAAATTCAACTGATCGATGATTCGCTGTTTTCGAACCGTCAGCTGGAAATGCGGCCATTATAACAACAAATCGTCAACAAGCATAACAAACATAGTATGCGCTGATATCTAAAACGAAAAACTTCCCCATAAATGGTTGTGAATCCGCCACTGAACAGGTTATTTTCATGCTTTACTCTTTACCTCGTTAGCAATGGATGAGTATGACCGTTGTGAAGTTTCTGTTGAACCAATCCATCGGACCGTGGAATATGACGCGATTTGTATCTGTCGAAAGTTCTTGCATAAGGGTCTTGAGCTGTGTCCAAGTCATTTAGGCGGAAATAAGCACGGAAGGTCCTGGTACACAAAGTACCAGTTACAAGCAGTCCCAGCGCTTTGTTGACCCATGCAAATGCTCATTGCAAAAGGTTCTTTCTTGGCACTGACGCCTCCGGTTCAAAATTGCGATCACGATTTATGGCTTTTGTTGGGAGCACTTTGCGTCTTTCTTTGCTGACAACCATTGCCTTTCAATTCTCAAACAACATCTTCAGCAAGTCTCATGCCTATGTTGCAACTGCGCAATACAACGACAAACCACTTGTGAAAATTCGAGAGGACTTCTTTAGGTAACTTCTTCCAACTGAGCAAGCTATTCACAACTTAGTAGCCAGTTCAAGAGTACGGTCAATATCCTCAGTGGAGTGCATACAGTGGCGTGCCCAAGGGAGGGTTGATATGGGTTATAACCTCCCTCCCTTTGGCCCAGTATTACTAAAGAGAACATCAAATGCAGGAAAAGATGGCAAAATAAGGGCTGACTACTAACAAATTTATACCTAACCCCTTCCTTTCGAAAATCCTGGGCACGCTACTGAGTACATAAGTCGATGTATCGAACTTGAGCTCTTCCAATATGCTCTCTGTCGATCTAAAATTCCAAAATAATTTCTAAAATTTGTAATTTTTGAAAATTACTTTGTTTCTAAAATACATATTTCAGAAATATGCCTTGAGACATAAACAGAACCCCAAAATTAAAGAGGGCAGAAAATAAATATGCTTCAACAAATTATTATTTTTTCATTCGAAATGAGTGGTTTTTATATTGCATATAAATGATTATTTGAGACATTAGTGTATATTTAAGCTTAACGTGCATATACTTGCATATATTAGAAGTAATTTTCGTGTAATCGTTTATTTTCAACTATGCAATATTGGTCTACACGTGCGGGAGTAGTTCTTTCAATTCTTATTTACTTTTATTTATTCAAATACATTTCTAGTAGATTAGAAGCCATTTTAAAACGGAAAGAGACAATAATAGAACAGTTGATTAAATAGTGTTATAATCAAAACCGTATCAAGATTAAAAAGAGCTCAGTTTCACAATTGCATTACTTATGTACAATTTTTTGTAGGCTAGTGTATGTATTGGGTGGATCATATTGCATATTATAGACCATACCATTTCTAGCGTACGTTTTTATAATTTTAGTGATATTTTAATGTTTTACTGTATATACTGGCCTTTTATTAGCTCTTAAAAATACTCCCAATTGCTCATTAGTTTGTTTATTTGTTGCTAAAATTTGAAATGAAAATATTAAATGTCATTTCATGTAATAATAGATTGTTGATTCTTGATTGCAGTTACCGTGTACAAGATTTAATAAATTGGAAAACCTAGTTTTTGATTAGTATATTTGTGTGTCCGTTGATGAAATGTCCGTGGTATAAGCTTATGTTAACTATACGGATGTTAATAATGATTGCCAATGAATTAACAGCATGCAAGGCAATGATATTTCAGCAAACAGCACATGAGACGGCATTCCTAAATTGATGAGGACCATGGTTCACTTGTCAACACACACACGCATACACACGTACATACATACATATATATATATATATATATACCGGGTGGGCCATAAGTCAGTTGTCAAAAATGCATTACGTTCAATAATACTAAACAAATGAAAATACAAATGGAAATATTGGATTGGATTGATTTGGTGCGCCATCGGGGAGGCTCACAAATGGAAATACAAATGTAATTTACAACATAGGTATGACATCCTATACATGTAGTGTTCAATTAACCTACAAAAGGTGCTCCAAGTGGTTTCCATACTGTTCTATGCAAACATTACATCTGTTCAACACTGATGAACACATTTTGTCGGAAATCTTCCTGGACTGTAGGTTTTCAAATGCTGATTGGATTCGTTCCTTCAGATGTTCAACATCACGAATCTTGACGAAATAAACTTAATTTTTTAGTATACCCCAGACTGAAAAATCCATGGGTGTTAAATCTGGGGATCGTGGAGGCCATTCAGTAGTACCCCGTCTGCCAATAACTTCTAGTGTCGACTGACTTATGGGTAATACGCAATAGTCAAGTTCACAACTGACTTCCACTACATTATGCAAAACAAAGTCTAAC
Organism: Lepisma saccharinum; assembly: GCF_977018435.1. Lineage (NCBI taxonomy): Eukaryota > Metazoa > Arthropoda > Insecta > Zygentoma > Lepismatidae > Lepisma > Lepisma saccharinum. The sequence goes on from NC_139237.1 coordinate 79,010,018, forward strand.
GATTACTAGTGATAACTGACTTATGGCACACTCTGTATATATATATATATATATATATATATATATATATATATATGGTGTTTTTTTAGAGTGAAAGAACTTTGAATTGAAATAAAACACACAAAAAATTAAGTTTGAAGCCAATTGTGTTTTTATTTGAAAGGTAACTTTCTGACATTTACTTTTTGAAAATAATTTCCGGCATATGTCCACCACGAGTAGCTGTGATGATGAACCGGATTCGATCAGTCCAATTTTGAACCACTTTTTTAAGTAATTGGGGACGTATGTCGTTAATAACACGAGTTATGTTGGCTTCCAAAGCGTCAATTGTTGCTGGTTTATCAGCATAAACCAGATACTTTACATATCCCCAAAGAAAATAATCCAATGGCGTTAGGTCACATGATCTTGGAGGCCTATTCACTGGACCATTTCTGGAAATAATTTTGCGGTAGCAGTATGAGGTGTGGCACCATCTTGTTGAAACCAAAACTGTTGCAGGTCGATGTCATTCAAATTTGGAAACAAATAATCACTGATCATTGATCTGTAACGACAACCATTGACAGTAAAACGCCCGCCGGCCTCATTTTTAAAGAAATAAGGACCGACGATGCCTCCAGCATGTACCCCACACCAGACAGTGCATTTTTCAGGATGCAATGGAGCCTCGTGTAATTCCTGAGGATTGGTCTTACTCCATATACGGCAATTGTGCTTGTTGACATCACCATTTAACGAGAAATGAGCTTCGTCACTAAACACAATTTGTCGATAAAAAAGTGGATCAGTTTCCAATTGATTTAGGCACCATTCACCAAACAAACGACGCTTCTTATGGTCTTGCGGCTTCTGTTCTTGCACCAATTGGATCTTGTATGGGTGTAGACCAAGATATTTACGTAAAATTGTCCATGTAGTTGTTGAGAACGGCGACGAATAGACAAATTCGGATCTTCTTCAACACTATCACTGACAGCACCGATATTTTCTTTCGTATGTACGTACACTTCTTTGTCTTGTTGTTGGTGTTTCATCGAGTAGAGTAAATGTTGTTCGAAATTTATCAATAGTTCGTCGAATAATTTGCTGTGATGGACGATTATGTGCACCATACAAATTCCGAAGTGCTCAAAACAAAACAAAAGACAGCTATCCGTATCGAAAGTTCTATCACTCTAAAAAAAAACACCCTTTATTAAGGGCGTATATCAATGAAAACTCTCATTCCCTGTAATTCATCTGACCGGAATGCGAAACTGGTTTCAACGGCTGAGATTCGTTGCTTAGCATTGTCGTGCCTTGCGGTGGCTAATGGCTGAGAACTCTAGCTCACACGTTTCTCAGAAGCGTGAAGGTCACGAAATAAACACAAGCATTCCATTTTCCACAGGTAACAGCCAAACCAAGACAGAACTTAGAATCGTAGACTTTGTAAAAGCATTGCATTGGTTTGATTCGAGTCCATTTTGTGCATGGATAAGCCAATGGGGAATGGGGGCCTACAGTTTAAAGTGGGATCCGCCCACACCGGGTACACCCTTGATTACAAGGCGACAACATTACAACTACGCCAACAGGAAGGCTGGAACTTAGAATCGAGTGGTCACATACGAATAAGTGGTATGTATCGATAATACCTATACAATACCGTAATGTCAAGCATACAAGTACAGTCAACGGCAAAGATAGTGGTAGGCAAATTGTCCATCGCTATTTTCATTACATTTTATTGTACATCTTGGGTTGCTTTAAAGAATGAAACTATGTTGGTTCGAAGCAGGCATTGTTCTTTGCTTATTGAAGTTATTATTTCAATTCATTGTCATCATAAATGATAGTGGACAATTCGCGTACTGTTTCTTTCGGCGCTGGGTGTACGATAAATATGTTCTTAGAATTCTACTATTTGACAACTTCAAACTGGTGAAAAAAAAGTAAAGTTCATCCTGCATATTCTCGATCTCGGCCATTTCGGAGGTGATGTGATCAGCACCACGCTCCGGCCGCCTTTACCCCCTCTCCCAGGTACCCATTGATTTGGGTGAGCCCTGTACTGCTTTATACGGGGGCAGGACGGGAGAAAAATCGATTACCCCGGGAATCGAACCCGGGTAAGCATTATAATTTAATTATGTAATTTGTGGGAAAAATTATTTCAACGCAGACAATTCCTAACGTACACGGGTAAGGTAATGCAAAGTTATCCCCGCACATTCCACCGTGCCATTAAAACGCATATAGAGGTATGTGGAGGTGAGACCCCACACATTCTGTAACTCGGATATTTTTGAGAATGATGAGATCAGCACCACACTCCGGCCACCTTCACCGCCGAGGCTGCCCCTAGGTACTCATATACTTGAAGTTGGGTGAACCCCAGAGCTGCTTTATGCAGTAACAAGGCCGGAAAAAATTCCAGCCGTAGATTACTCACCCCCAAGAATCGATCCCGGGTCTACCGTGTGGCAGTCAGGCGCCGAACAGACCACAGCGACTCCAACGTGCAAGTATATGTTCTTCATGAAGTGATAGCTGACCTCATTGACGTGGTTATCACAGCTCGGTACGACATCAGAGATCCCGGGTTCGAATTTCGGTCCGGGCAATCTTTATGAGTGCCCCTTCATCAAATTCATCATATCAGCGCTCAACCTCATCTTCGCGATTAGCCAAAAGTAGCAGAAAAGCGATGTAAAATGAACGAAATCAATCCATCCATGATGTGATTGTTTCGGATTTCTGCATTGAAAATCGAACGAGAATTAAGCAATTTTAATGCACAACCACTATCCGACCTCGGTACACCACTACGCTTGAAACGTCGGTTTTCTGTCAGGAAGAGGCGATTTACATGGACTCTTCTTACCGGTCTGCATTGAGTGCGTTCAGCTTGAAGCCGTCAACCCTATTTTGCAAGTGGACTCGGCCAAACAGCGCATGCGCCCTAACATAGTCGGGGCTGTATTCAGAATTTCGAGAATCGGCAAATGTTATTCAGAAATTGGGATAACTAACTCTCTAGCCTTTTTAAACCCGAAGGTTCATGGTTGCAGCGACACAGGCCTTCCATCTGTCCCTATCCTGAGCAAGATCTATATACTCTTTCCCATCCCTATCAATTTCCTTTAGGTCCATCTCAACCTTATCCCTCCATCTTCGTCTTGGTCTTCCTACAGGTCTCTTACCATCAGGTTTCCCAACAAGAATCCTGTAAACTCTTCTTTCCTCTCCCATTCGTGCCACATGGCCTGCCCATGAAATTAGGATGCTGACCAAAATTTGTTATCTTCCGAACTTTCTTATCTCAATTTTCAGCAGGGGTGTAAGGGGTGCTCCTTCCACGTAGTGCACCCAAACAATAGTCAACCTCACTTCCACGTAGTACATCCTGGACTGCAGACTAACGAGGCTCTGGCGACTGGCCCGATGGCCAGTATAATTTTGTTTGTGTTGTCCTGTGCTTTGTCCTTATTTGTGCTGAGTGCTCCTTTACAGCCTCAGATTTTAACGAAAGTCAGAAGATTTTAATATTTTATGATTTTAGTTATGCAACGTTAGAGTTGTTCTGTGTAAAGATAAGGGGCTGCCCCACGTATACTGTGACGGGTGCAAAATAGCCTTAGTGCTGACGCACCCAAAATTTTAAATTCAAATTCAATTTTCAGCATGGCGATTTGCAAAAGTAAATAAATAAATAAATAAATAAATAAAAGGACAGATTACACTTTCTCAGCTACTTGCATGGTGAAACCGGTTCAATTTTTACCTACTTTCAATGAAAACGGACTCCATTTAGTAAGTTTATAGTTTTTTAAGAAAGTTTTAATGTGAACACAGTCAGTTGTTTACGTAGCAATGCTACCCCTTTTGTAAGCAAGAAATTGGCAATATTATAGTTTAGTTATTGCATTTTAAAAGAAATAGTCAAAGAAAGCTGATTTTCCATACACTATGCTTTGTTTTCAGTACTGCATCGGGGATAGTTTGCATCCAAATGAATAATGGATGATAAAAAAATATACAACTATGTAATCAAAATTAAATTTTGAAAACTTCTTATGTAAATACTCATGGCTCTAACTACCCTTGCTCCATGCCATTTTTGTTTGGCTAAATCAGTATATACATAAAATAATAACATAAATAAAGTTTTTTGCTATTCGTGTTTTAGTTATGCTCAACGATTGAAATGTACACATATAAGGTCATTAGTTTTAAACATATCAAAGATATTAACATAACAACCAAATTAGGAAAATGTAAGTACGTATATATTTGATTTGAGATACATCTTCTATAAAGAGTTTTTAAATTAAGTTGAACAGAATAAATGGCAATTAAATGTATTTTTCTGTTTTCAAATCATTCATATTCTCGCAGACATAGAAGTAGGCTATATTGAAAATTGTCGGGTCCTTAACACACTGGCGTCATCTAGACGCAAAGTTAGGTGCATAAAGTATATTCTCACACAGATTGATCGTGGCGCTTTCAGATCGAAGTAATAACGGACAGGCCATACGTGCCTTTGGAAATTAACCTTCGGAAATAAATAAAACCGTTCGTTCCGCAGTGACATGGCAACCTTCAAGTGTTGCTCGTTGCTTTCTCAATTACGTGTCGCCTCTGTCCGTATGCGCGGTGAAATCTTGGCTATAGAGTGAAGGAAATAGTGCCGCTTGTCACTTCAGTGTGAACCACAGCTGTCGTCTGTTGCTTGTTGTTTCGCTCTGTGACAGATTTAACACTGCAGCGACAAGCAACTCGCGACCCATGCCACTTGGGAACAAACAAATTACGTGTCGCTTTTCCCTTCGGTGTGAAAACTCCATAAAAGCATATACTACCATCAGATCTAGACTACATGATGCACGATATTAAGAAAACGGCGCAGTCCAATCGATATGCAAGCGACAAGGGACACGTGTAGCTTTAGCTTTTCGTGTTGCTACGGTTCGAAAGGTTGCATTTATTACTGAGGGTTCGTTTCCAAGCGACACGTGTTGCTTGTAGTGTGTCGCTTTTGTCCTGAAAGCTCCTTATAGACAAGGAGAGGACGTATTGCTTGTCATTTCGGTGTGAAACCACCATATCGCGTTCCATCTGTCGCCTGTCACTTGACACTTAGGTCTGAAAGCTCTCCTAGATTGGTGATGTTGGCATGGTGCTGGAATAAAAAAATAATTACATCCCATCAGCCTACATTTACTTATTTATCTTTAGTGTATATATATATTTGTTCGTCATCGGAAATAAAACTGACACTGAAGAAAATGTCAAGACTATTATCTTTCTTTCCTTTTCCCCTTTTCTAAATCAGTTCTTCTTATCTATCTCTCTCTCTTTTGCCTTAAACTTTCTTTTTTTCTTTCCTCCCATTCTGTTCTCTCCCTTCCATTCTATCATGTGTTCTTTCCATTTCCTTTTCTCGCTTTCGTCTCTATTTCCCTTACCTTCTTTCCTCTTTTTTCACTTTTGTTTCTTACCTTTTCATTCCATTCGCACTTATTACTGTACTTTGGTTTCACATTTGTTGCATTTCGCGGTATTTTATTTTCGCCATTATTCAGTGACGCATTTCTGCCAGTTGCCTTATACAACACCGAGATTACCTTGGTGGTTACACAGAAGCCGCAAACCCCAAGATGAAAAAATCTTATTTCAAGTTAGCCATTTGTATTTGAAATTGACACTTCTTTCTGTAATCTTGATATTCGTTTACTACATAATAATCTTATTGATGTTACTCTTTAGGGGTAATGAGTTATTTGGAAAAGCATAGGAGGCTAAAAATTTCCTCTTGAAGAATGATTAATCGAAGCGTTAGCTTGTGATTTGTTTTAATCTTTTCTAGCTAGCTGTTGTAGAAGCGAATAGGTGCCAAAACCAGGTAGCAAGGACAGTTTACTATCACTTGGTAGACAAGGCTTAGTTAGCATTAAGAGGCCATAGTGCGGGGGCAAAAAGTGTCAAAAAGCAGATAAAGTGGAGGGCAACTGCCTCCCTCGTCCCCCCCTAATCGCCGCCACTGCTCACCAGTGGAAGCTATAAACCATACACACACGTACATAAAGAAAGGGGGGAATTTAGTTTTGAGTCTTCGAAGAAACTAAAATTTTATTAGTTGTTGCTATACTATTAATTATGGCTTTAACAAGGTTATAGTTACATAATAATATAATTGTAAACATTGTGAATTGTTTGTCGTATATTATCCTAATTCTAATTTACATTACAATTTTCTTATTAAAGTTAATGTTTATTGCACATTTATTTATGAATAATATGTCAACATGTATACATTTATTAGGTTATTAATACAAGTGAATAACTACAATTGAAGAAACCACATTTTCTATTTAAAGAAATAGAAATTATGCCATCTACTAAATGACATAAACTTTTCACACAACACTCTTGAACATTTCAGTGTTTATTCACTTTTAAGAATTTATTTCGTTATAAAATTAATGCAAAATGTTTACTAAATCAGTTGGATGAGATTGGATCCACTGAACCCTCTCCTCAAACACGGCCACAGTAAGAAAGTACATGCACACATTAGTTCAGATAAGTTATAATGTGCTTCATTTGAAGATAATAATCTTAGTTATCAAAGCAAAATTTTCTGTATTATTACGACGTTCTGTTTTCCTGAAAGTTCCGTAAAGTTGAAGCACTTTAATAAACAAAAGAGGTTTGTCTTGTGACGCAATCCCAATGACTTGTTTTGATAAGCTAAAACTTTCACATGCCCCATGCTGTTCTTTGTCATTGTTCTACCTTGCACACTTCAAAGCGCTGCGTTCGTTGATCGTGTTTTGTTTGATTCTACAAAAAAAGGGCGCACACAAAAAGGTCTACTCGAGCGATCAGATTGTCTTTGTCGAGCACGCGGCCAGAACTGTGAATTGTTAAAAAAGAAACTGGTTTTTTATGCGATCTGAAAGTTTGTAATGCTTCAGACGCGAAAATAAAAGACTCGCTAATATTTCGTGCACACCTTGCACAAGAGGGAGCAGGTGTAACGATGCAGTCGCGTCGTGGCTGTAAGCCTGTCCGGGACAGTGAAATGATGCGCTGTCGTTATTGTTGTGCGAGATAGTGTGTTCGGTTTGGTGACGTGTGTTTTTTTCGAGTGTTGTGTTTGTGTGGATCATTGTTTACTTTTCTGAGGATCTTTTTAGATGCCAGGGTTGTGCCACATCGCCTGACCACTTTTGTTGCGAAAGGTAAGGGTTATCTTTTTGACAGTTTCTACATGAAAACTCTTTCTGCTTTGCACTTGGCGAAAATAATTAGGCACATTATTGTGTGGGCGTGTGCCTTTTGGTAACTTGACCTACATTTACGAAGCTTGCTCTAGTTTTGTAGCGTTATTTCTGTTGTGAGCAGAAGTTAGCAGGGAACACCTGATCAACCCTTTTAAACCCAATCAACAAGTCTTTGTGTGTTCACAGGGAGGGAGGGTAGTGCTGCCCGAGTACCCCATGGAATGGGAGTGTACTACACTCAGTGTAGGAATAATTTTCCTTAAGCGTGAATTATTGACTAGGAATTTAGACTTCTGTAGAAATTTTAGCAGTGACACGAAAATTTGGAGGGAAAGGGAACGTGTTTAAAGCGTGTTCATACATGTTTACTCTTTTATCAGTTTACGAATTAAACTTTTTGCTTTGACAGTTATTTCCTTAATTCTTGAATTTACACGTGAAGGTATAACGTTTATGAATAGCCAAGAGTTTGTTTTAAGTCAGTTTTAGGGTTAATCGGAACTGGACCTACAGTTTATAGTAAGATGAGAAGCATTGTGCAACGTGCCTCCCATTGATTACAAGGCGACGGCAGAGCTACCATTACGCTATGGGGGAGTCCCTGTGGGTGTATATATGCATAATTCGTATAAGATTACTCTTTAATTATTTACGGTTTGTATATTATCCATTATTTCTTGTTCATATCCGTTCTTTTCACGCTTCTACGAGTGTATAAGCAACGTTTTTGCTCTGGGAGGGGGGAGTGGAAGCTGCCATTCGATACTAAATTCAAGCAAAACAAGAGTTGCACACATTTGGAAATCCGCTCTCTTTTTAGGGGGAAATTAGGGTGACCAGATATTTGTTGACCAAAAAGAGTATAGTCTATAGGTTGAAGGTGCGCATGCACAAAACATAAAAAGAAAACTAAAACACGGGTGGTAATTTATTATTGCTTCTATTATAACCCCTATAAAATAGGCCTACACTCTACAGATTCAAATTACTTATGGGTCTAATGTAATTAGCTAATTACAAATACTTTCTCACCAATGGACACCATCATTCATACTTCTGGGATGATTTTGCTTTCTTGAGTATGTTTAAATTGTCCTTTATCGCCAGTCCAAACTCTTCACAGGTGATGTCCACATTGAATTTCACTTTTTTCCTCTCGCCAATAAGTTTTAATAACACTGAAGAGTCTTTCAGAATCAACATTTGTACCAGGCAGAGTAAAGAAGAATTTTATAACGCAGGCACAATCACTTTTAAATTTGACCCAGCCTGTACTGACCTCCACTTACCGATCATTGTTTCTTTTCTTTCCTCCCAATCTTCAAGATGTTTTTCAATGGCTTTTAATATTGCACAATAAGTGTCAAAAATATCATTATCGTTAAATTCCAATGAATTTGAAATATGTTTTGCTTCTTGATGGAATATGAAAATGACTCTTGAAATTGTTCATAGGAAATTCTTGAGTAAGGAGTAAATACCTAAGTTTGTTGACATCTTGACGTTTTCCGTTCTGTGGATTTTAACGCATATTTATGCGTAAAATAATGAATGAAATTAAATATCAAGGAAAAGAGTATATTTGGGGATTTTTGCAAATTGAAAAGAGTATAGAGTATATGAACCTCTAAAAGAGTATAATACTCTTAAAAAGAGTATGTCTGGTCACCCTAGGGAAATAGATACATCATTTTATTATTACTAACAATAACTGGACGAAAACCTTCAAATAATATAAAAAGTGCATAATGAGTCTCATATCCTCACACATATATGTTAAATACAGGCATAGATAGCCGACTTTGGTTCAACACCTCTCGAGGGGTGTCCAAACTTTTTGTAGACGAAGTAAAACTTGATTAATTATTCGTGGGCCACATTGCTTAAAATTTACACTAAACAATATGTCACAAAGTAAAGTCACTGTTTTTTGTTTTATAAGAACCTTGGCGGATTATGGCAGAGAGGTTAGGCCCAATATTTACTCCCAACATGGTCGTATTTAAGGGGGGGTTTCACCAGGTCCACCTCCCTTTTAGTTCAGTAAAATTACCAGATTACCAGTTCCATCCGCTTGTTCATAACAATTTCTTCGGACCTAGTTTATTTTCTTAAATTGGACACGTATAGGACGAGATAAGGAAGGGAAGGAAATTACGTAACTAAACACACCAGATGCGACTGCAGACCAAATGTCTACGATTTCCTGAAAGTTTTAGAATTTCTGCGATAAGAAACTACATTGGGACTGTCAAATCAGTTATCATTTTTTCCCCTCCAGTCTTCTTAAAAAAAATTTGGTTTTTAAAAACGCAGTGCAAGAAAACCAGGAAACATCGTAACATCCTCAAGTTGTTTGACACAAGATGGACAGAAAAGTATCAATACTAAGTATCGTGACTTCGTGACTACATACACACAACTTTGTCAGGTCCAGTACCCCCCTCCCCCTCCGCTCCCCAACAAGGTTCCGGTCAGCAGTGCCCTGGATTTTCACTTTGAAATAATGGACCTCTAATCATACCAAAAGGTAACCCCCCCCCCTTACGTGAACTATATATAAGCCCTTGACTCCCAGTTATGTACCGTATTAAGGCTGAGCCGATACCGATGTTTGAAAATTATAATAATTGAAAGTTGTTCAAAATATATTAATATTAGTCTAATTATATACATCACGTTACCAAGATTTTGCTTTTTAAGATATTTGAGAATTACCTCAGAATATTAATATACATCAGAAGCGTATATTCTAGGCTAGCTAGGCTCTCTGAAAAGTCTAGAGAGTAAAATACAGAATAAAAATCGATTAGAAACTTTGAACAAATTTAACCATTTCAGTAAGAAAATAATGGCGATTCTGAAGTAGGAAAACGGATTTTTTAGGAGTTGCCAACCTGAATTCTTAGAAGTTGGCAACCTGAATTATTGGAAGTTGGCAACCTGAATTATTAGAAGTTGGCAACCTGAATTATTAGAAGTTGGCAACCTGAATTATTGGAAGTTGGCAACCTGAATTATTGGAAGTTGGCAACCTGAATTATTGGAAGTTGGCAACCTGAATTATTGAAAGTTGGCAACCTGAATTATTAGAAGTTGACAACCTGAATTATTAGAAGTTGACAACCTGAATTATTAGAAGTTTGCAACCTGGCTGCCGTTGGGATGGCAACGTGGATTCATTGAAGAAGTAATGAGCGAGCAAAATTGGTGTGTCTAACCACGTGTAACAACTTCGGGAGTTCATGCGAGCCTAGTCTTCTCTCTACCTCCATAGCTTAGGACCACGTACCATAGTGAGATAGTCCAGGTTTTGGACTAAGCATACGCCACTGATATACACGTTATAAAAGTTAAGTTTTTCGCACAAAACTGGTGCAAAACAAAGGAAAAAAACCTTCAAATTTTGCATAATTTCCACGATAATGAAACTCCGCGAAAGTGTCGCACGATATTTTTTGCGGAATCCATGAAGTACCAAAATACGGCAAAGGTATCGGTAAATAAATTCTAATCTATACTTTCCGACACCAATACATGTATTTATTTGTTTATTTGATTTAATTTATTTACTTCGCTTCTTGTGCCACTTTTGGCTAATTTGCGAAGATGGGGATGAGTGATGATATGATGAAATTGATGAATAGACATCACAAACGTCCATGCCCAAGCCAGGATTCGAACCCGAGACCCCTGGCGTCGCAGCGCGATGTGTCCGGCACGGGGGCCGGCGATACATGTATATCGGCTGAACTCTTAAGCCGCATATACACCGAATGTTACCAACAAATGTTATCAACTTTTTGTTACCAACACGGTTAACGACAGATGTTGTCAACAAATGTTGGTAACCAGAACACTAGTTTGACTATATTTTTGTTAATAATAACTTTTGTTAACATTTTGGCTGCAAGATGCCAACTGTGGAGGACTCTCTTTGGCAGCATGTGTCATTTTGTGGCAACAGAGAAGACCAAGAAGATTCTGGGTGAGACACTTCGGGAAAGAGCTAATTGTAGCGGAAGTGACCTGTTGGAGTTTGGCTTTTAAATTGTGGATAAGTTTGGTCCCAAAGGACAGTCTTGTCGTGGAACAATTCAACTAAGTTGATCCTTTGACCACTCCATCCCACTCAAAAGATTTTCCATGATAAATATATTACAAAACAAAACACGCACTCGCTGGCTGGCTGTCACTGGCGTGATGGTGGCGGGAGGGGAAGCGGGGGAAATGTTGCTAACATGGAAAAGGGTCTATTGACATGTGTTGGTAACAAATGTTGCTAACATTCTTTGATCTTTACCGACTTCTTGTGGATAACAAAATTTCTTTTGGCAACACGGGAAATCTGTTGCTAACATGAGATGTTGATAACAAATTCACAATCGTTTTTCGAAATGTACCGTACACGTGTTAGCAAACCCCGGTGTAAACGCGGCTTAATATATATATGCGTTTTGATAAATTTATTTTTCTCTAAAACATATATTAATTTTTTTAGATATCCTTAATGAACGTACACAAGGGTTGTACAGTGGGATCCACGAGTATTACAGTGCACATTGTCCTTCACCATGTTCGTGCACTTTATTTGACCCAATTAACAGCTTCAAGAAATAAAATAAAACTCAAAACAAGCTGTTGACAAGTTCTGCACCAGCATACATAAAAATCCAATGCTTAAAAACACGCAGGATGTAAGAGAAAAATAATGAAAATAGTTATGGACAATTTGCCGAGCAATATTAGTGGTTGCCTAAAGTAGAATATCCCACGTAGTAACGGTACAGCCAACGGAAAAGATAATGGTAGCGTAGGCAAATTGTTCACTGTTATTTCCATTACTTTTTATTCTACATCCTGTGTTGTTTCATAGAATGGAATTATGTTGGTGCGAGACAGGCATTGCCCTCTCATATTGTGCAATACAGACCGAATGAAAATGATGATGGACAATTCTCTTACTGTTTCTTTTGCTGTTGGGTGTACCAGGAAAAATAGTAGTGAGGCACAGGGTGAGGTATATGTGGGGTGGCAGTCACATTTAGTATACACATAACGAAACCTTCATATTTTGGGCTAAAAGATCCTTTTTTTATCTATATTTTCTTCTTGTGTGTGTGTAGGATGGGGGATAGGCTTGCCTTAACTCCATCTGTGATCTGATCACAGGAGGCAAGTTACGAGTATGTCGTTCGCCTCGTAATCAAGGGGTCCCGTGTTCGATACACGGTGGAGGCACCTAGTGGTTCGGATCCAACTTTAAGCTGTTGATTCAGCTCCGATTAACCTTAGTGTGCAAAAAATGGACTTAAATCACAAACTCAACTCAACGCGGAAGTAAGGAACACGTTCTTTCAGAAAATTTATGCAACTGTTATTGATATACTGTCAGCATGTGACTTTATTTTCGAATCCATTACATTTCTTCTCATTATCATTATATGCTATATAGAGTTTATGCCAGGTTTGTTCTATCCCCTAATATAGCCTATATGTGAAGTCAGTGCCATTGTTTCCCAAGCATTCACTATTCTATCTTTCTTTCTCTGCTAAATTTTCATTTGCCATTTTCTCTTGGCCAGCAGTGATCCTTGCGAAAAAACGACAGTACTGCCAACGGAAACACATACTGGTAATTATTGACTCACCCTCGTATAAATGCTGCTGTGTACTTTACACAGAGAAATAGCTCATGAAAACAGAAACACGCCGCGGAAATTTCTTTGAAGTGGGCGGGGATGCTCGTATCTCTCATACACATACCATTGTTATTGGGCGATAATGGCCCATCACCAGTGTGTAATGAGGTGACACACGCTTTTGTGTGTGTAATTCTCGAAAGATAGCAAGGATCACTTATCTATGTATTGAAGTCTGTTCGACAGAGATTGATTTCCTTATCTTTGTGTCTGTATCAATATTTGCCAAGATTTAAAGCATTATCTATCGTGTGTTTGTGAAAGTCGTTACTTCGTCCTGATTAAGTTTCATTTGGATTCATTGTTGTAGTTCTCGGATTATTTCCCTGTACGTACAGGTTGTTCCTAACTTCTTGATCGAGCCCTTTGCCTTTCCACCGTGAGAAGTGGAATAGGCTAACAGAAATTCTGCATTGTTACTTTTTTACCTCATTTATCATGAATTCATTTCCTAAATGAATGAACAATGATGAAAAAGTTCTGTGAATCATCTGATTGACTTATGTGCACTGTATCTATAGGTCTTAGGGAAGGTCAACTGGGGGCCCCGCGCCAAATAACGGTTTAAAAGGCACTACATAAAAATCGTGTTGAAATATTTCGGTCAAAAGTAATTTAATATGAACTATTAATTTAATTACAGAATAAAGCCATGAAGTGAAAATATTATTTTATATTAAACAATTCAACTAATACAGCAAACAAAATAGAATTTGAATATGCTTAAAAATTGCCACTTGGATACGTAAATAATTGATATTGGGCACATCCAATTTTGTAATTAAATACAGGATGGTGCAAAAGTAGGTTGACAGTTCACAGTTGACATATGCCAAGTAGGTTTAGTATACTTTGGAATAACTTCTCTTTCACCACACCCCTGAAAAGAAATAGGAAAGAAAGACTGTCAACTTACTTTTACACCATCCTATATAATGAACGTCGCACAAGTGTCAATTCGGAAATGAAAAGGAAACAATAGCTTAAAAACTACTAGTATTAGCCTAACGTAATTATTGTTTTTCAAATTTCACGTTTTGCTTATTCCATTTAGGTACATAGAAATAAATATATAAATATTATACATTAATATATTTATAAATATATAAATTCATGTTTATTAATTGTAATCATGTTTATGTTGTGAATATACGCGTATAAGACATATGTATTTCAGAATAAGAAACAGAAGATTTTTTTAGGCCCCTGAATATTTTTAGTTATAGGCCCCCGCCTATATTGTATGCACGAGGTTCCTCACCCACCTAGACCCTGTACATACTTATGGATACATACCATTCTTGTAATATCGTCATCTATCACAGCTGTAGTTACGCGAGGAAAGAATTATAAGGGAAACAGAATGGCAGATAGGGAATATGCAGAATTCTCAGACGATCGAAATTGTATATGGCTATAATGATGCTATTATATACCGTATTTGCCGGCATATAAGGTGAACCCCCTTTTTTGTACAAAATTTTGAGGAGAAAGCTTTATCACAATATTATAATTAATTTACAGCTATTTCAAATATAAGGTAATACGTAGGTCTACTTTAGACACACAACTTACCTAATTTAACTAGGAAAGAATATATTTTTATCTTCTTCGTTAAAACCCAGAGCTAAATGAAGAGTCATTTGAAACCTCATACAACAAATTGTCCTCTGTACCATCCAGTGCATTAATTAATAATTCCACACTTCGTAAATTAATTAAGTTAGTTGTTTAGTTTTCTTAGTTCCCACAGCATCCCATGAAGCTTTGACCCATTCAGAAACTTCCTTCTTCCTGATGGTGTAACCTGAGCAACGGCGATAAGACACCCCCTGTTTTTCAGATCTATTTTTAAAGGGAAAAAGTGTGCCTTATACGCCGGCAAATACGTTATTGTTGCTGAAAACTTGAAGGGGAATGGCCCATCCTAGTCCCCCCCTTTTAGCGTCGCCACTGCACTGCGGTGAGTGGGCGGTAAACGAATCAGGTTCTCCTCAGGCTGACAGTTGAAAGAACGACCACCTCGTGCTAAGACGCTAGAAGACCTTTGTAAAAACTTACAGTGACCTACAACTTGACAAGACTGGTCAAAAAACTTGCAACGGAACAGTTAACTCGGTTTTAACCTTCCATTTGATCGCGTGGCTTCCTTTAATCTTTTTTGTTGCGCTGTTTTCTTTCCACCTGCCAGGTTTACATCTTTCAGCAACAAGTGCCAGGGGCTGGTTTACGGTAACGTAAGACCCTGAGCGACCTGCACAGCTAGATAGCATAATCGGTACTAGGCCTACAGCTTAAAGTGGGATATGACCAGTGATGTGCCGTAGACTATAAGTTTACGTCTACATGCGTTGTCTACACGTAATCTACGCGTAGATTACATTGGGTTGTAGTTTACATAGACTACGTAGACAATCTAAAGTGCATTAAAATTAATTTTCAAGGGTTTCATGAAGGGAAAGTGACATTTTCAACTGCATTGGTTCCTAACGAACTGAAAAGAATCCTATTTACAACAAAATTTCTCTTCTCTTCTATTATCAACTAAGGAAGAAGATAAATAGTATGCAAAAGAAACAACAGATGGCAGTCGTGGGGCAAAATTAGTCTTTATTCCATAAAACACTAGAATATATCCTATCTTAGGTTATTTCCTAGATGAGAAATTGTTGGGATTTGGAAGGGAGCGTATGAAAAGTTGTCCTCACACATCAGCAACTGATACGCAGTATAATTTTCTTTTAATTCCACGGCGCCCTTTGCTAAGTTGTCACCTTTCGCCATGTTGTTTACATAGATTACGTAATCTACGTGTATAAAATAGTCTACGTGTAGAATGTAGACTATCGTTGTTTACGCGTAGACGCACATCACTGGATATGACCCACCGTAAAATGTCTCCACCGTCGAATCCGGGACCCCTTGATTACAAGGCGACATTGTTAACACTACGCTACATGAGTGGAATGTATATGTGGGATATGTGTGTGGAATCAACCCAACAATAGATGCCGGTGATCACATTTTTGTTTTAAAAGGCAACAAATAAGTGAGGATCGTGTTAAAATAGACATGTTATCAGAGAAGCGCATAAAGAGTGACAGAGGAACGTAACAAGAACGAGTGTGTAGGAGACAGAGCAAGAAAGAAAAGGGTTTATATGAATAGAGAAATAAAGTAGGAAATAAGATTGAGAACAGAGGAGATAAGGTAGTCATCGAGAAGATTGGAAGAGGAAGGAAGGTGAATATTTACAGAAAGAAAACAGGAAAAAACTTAATCAGCGACTCGACTCATCCACCCAAACCAACACACACACACGCACACACACCACTAATAAATACATGTAAAAATGGATTTTATTTTTTATTTCTTTAAATTTCTTATTTAGCGTCGATTTTTGCTACTTAGGCTAATCACGACGATGAGGATGAGGGAACATATGATGAAATTGATGAAGGGACACACAACGAGTACCCATGCCCTGTCCAGGATTTAAACCCAAGAGCCCTGGCATAGTAATAACTCATCGGAGGTTGACTATAACTAACTAACTAACTCTCTAGCCTTCTTAAACCCGAAGGTTCATGGCTGCAGCAACACAGGCCTTCCATCTTTCCCTATCTTGAGCAAGATCTATATACTCTTTTCCATCCCTACTGATTTCCCTTAGGTTCATCTCAACGTTGTCCCTCCATCTTCGTCTTGGCCTTCCTACAGGTCTCTTACCATCAGGTTTCCCAACAAGAATCCTGTAAGAAAATTGAACAAATGCAATCTTGCTTTAAAAAAAAATCGACACAACAAAGGACTGTCACCAGTTCAGCATTTCTTTTGCTCGTACTGTAAATTGCAATCCTCCGAGATATATGGATAGGTCTATGTTCATCTTGGTGAAAAAAGACTCAAGAATATTACCAAAATGAAACAAGTGCAAAATATGTCGAAACAATACACCGAATGTTGTGGAAAATGACGGGAAAATGCAGAAAATCGGGGAAAATGACCAAAACCTGAAAATTGGCAAAAAAAAAATGCACTTTAGAATTACCTTTTTTGGGTTCGAGACGAAGTGTAATATTGTGTATATTTAATGGGCATCGTGTCCGAGATGTGAGAAAAAAGATGACATTTCATTAACTTCCCCTCCCTATATATAACTTATATTCCACCCTTACAAGGGCTATTACATTGTTTTTTGCACAACATGATTTTTGCGATAATGTTAAGGCTGTATCGCCATGTGGACTTTTCCTCCTATTTCTGTTTGAATGATCTCAGGCTTCCATGAAAGGAATCCATATTAATACTAACGCTATTTATTCTTCCATCTCATCTCTAAAGTCTCTGCAAATATGCCTTCATAGCAAAATATTGTAGTAAATTAATTATAGCCTATGTTATTATATTTTCTTGGTTTGACCATAGGTTCAGAAACGGCTATGGCTTGAGATTGAGTTTTTTCTTACCCTCCAGAACTGCTCCTTTCCAGTCATAAGTGATGTGAGGATAAAGCCAAATTAGTCTACTAACTTTGAGTTGTTAATTGATGTTTCAGTGCACGGAGCGTAACTGGTGATGGGTGTACATCAAGAGTAATTAGGAAAGCA
Source organism: Lepisma saccharinum (assembly GCF_977018435.1). Lineage (NCBI taxonomy): Eukaryota > Metazoa > Arthropoda > Insecta > Zygentoma > Lepismatidae > Lepisma > Lepisma saccharinum. The sequence goes on from NC_139237.1 coordinate 79,027,610, forward strand.
AATAAAGATCGTCTCGACCAGTTTTTAGTTGGTTTATCACCCGTCTGGCTTCAAGAAGCCTGAAGGTTAAAATACGTACGCAAGGTTGTAGCTAATTTCTTGTTCTATCTCTTTCTCTTCTTTGTATGAGGGACGGTAGCGTAGTCACCCAAATGAGTACGGGCGGGCAAAGGGATGTGCGAGTTATTTTTAGGTGGACACTGATTCGGTGGTCATAGCCACTGAGATTCACCTTCTTTCTTACTTTTTCTTTGTCTCTCTTCATCTCCTTCTCTATCATTTCGTTCGCAATATTCCTTTCCTTCTATCTTTCTCTCTATGTTCCTTCAACTACATTTCATTGTATCTTTCTTTCTTCCACCTATGTTTCTCCAACTTCCTCTCTTTGTATCTTTCTTTACCTATGTTTCTTCAACTTCCTTTCTTTGTATCTTTCTTTCTCTCTTTCTACCTGTGTTGTGTTACTTCCTTTCTTTGTATCTTTTTATCTATGTTTCCCAAACTTCTTTTCCTCAGACTTCTTTCTGTTTTACTATCCATGTTTTTCAAACTTCCTTTCTTTGTATCTTTCTTTCTCTCTTTCTACCTTTGTTTCTCCAACTTCCTCTCTTTGAATCTTTCTTTACCTATGCTTCTCCAACTTCCTCTCTTTGTATCTTTCTTTCTCTCTTTCTACCTATGTTATTTCAATTTCCTTTCTTTGTTGTTTTCTTTATCTGTTTCTTCAACTTCCTTTCTTTGTATCTTTCTATCTATGTGTCCCAAACTTCTTTTTCTCAGACTTCTTTCTGTCTTTCTACCCATGTTTCTCAAAATTTCCTTTCTTTGTATCTTTCTTTCTACCTATGTTTCTCCAACTTCCTCTCTTTGTATCTTCCTCTACCTATGTTTCTTCAACTTCCTTTCTTTGTATCTTAATTTCTCTCTTTCTTCATGTGTATCTCAAACTTCTTTGTTTTGGCCACTCTAGCAGTAAACGATGCAAGAAAAGAAATGTACAAATCGTAATGCAGATTAACTTATTTTTACTTTTATGAAGCTGGTTAGAAAAGTCTCATCCTCACGAAGACCATTCTGTGAAATAAACAGAAAGAAACCTTAGAAGGAAGAGTCCAAGTGGTTGTAGCTGATATTTGATTAAGACCAGTTTAGTTGTGTTTCAAAACATAAGAAAATGCGTGTGGCCCAAACTGATATGCCCTGGCCCATAAGTGGCAGAAGGGAGAAAGAGCACTGATAACATAATTTTTATCTTTCATAGCTGTTCTTGGCATTGGTGGGTATACCGTTTAAAATCAAACCAAGGTTCTTGCTATAGGTCGGTGAGCTTATTTCAACCTTCTAACGTTGAGTGTTTTGGGTCATCATCAGGCACTCGTCACAGATGTTTTCGAATGGGGTTTTCTCCAGCTACATAAATCCACTCACCAACGTTGGTGGTACTCACTTTGTCGGCTGTTCAAGGGATAAATCAGCTGTGACATCGAAACTTCTACCAGCAAATGTTAATACACGAATCAGTACTTTCCACTTCCTTATTTAGACAAGGTCAGTACAACAGTAGCAGAAAGAGAAAGTGGAAGACTGCGTCTTGGCAATTGTCAAAGTTATGCAAACAATAGGCCAGTTGGCAAACTGAAAGATGAACCAGTTATTGCTTCACCATCAGGAAACTAAGGTTATGCCGATCTTGTATGTTCATTGTTCTTAACTCAAGCCTCAGTACTGATTATCCTGTTTAACTTCTTTAGGTCTGCGCTGTTCTGCTTGTTGGTGTTGTAGTGGTAGAGAAGCTTCCTTTATATTTTGCTTATATTTGCTTCTACAACGTATATTTGCTGGAGTCATTAGTGCAATGTTTCCAGTACATTCGCGCCGATCTCCGCAACGCAGTCGTTAGCACATCACTCTACGACACCAGGAGACTCGGGTTCGAATCCCGACCTAGGCATTAGTGTTCTTTGTGAGTGCTCCCTGATAAATCTCATCACATCATCACTCAACTTTATCGTCGCGATTAGTCAAAAGTGGCAGAAAGGCGAAGTAAAATAAACCAAATCATTCGAACGACCGGTGTGCAAAGACAACCAAGTATCAACCTCACTTCCACGTAGTACACGCTGGACTGCATTGTTGCAGACTAGCCAGCTCTGGCGTTTGGACACACAAACAGTATAACATCTTGTGAGGCTTGTGTTGTGTTGTCCATATCTGTCTGTGATTGTCCTTTCATCCATTTCATCTCATCACTATTCATCTTCATCTTCACAATTAGCCAAAAGGGGCAGAAACCCGAAGTAAAACAATCATTCATTCATTCAGTCAACCTATTAATTATTACTTTATTATTATTAATTGAATTTGAATTGTGTTTTAAGTCCACTTAATGCACAGTTAGACTAACCAGGGCTAGATCTACAGTTTAAAGTTGGATCCGAGCCACTATGTGCCTCCACCGGGTATCGAACCAGGGGCCCCTTGATTCCAAGGCAACGACGTTACCACTACGCCATTGGGGAGGCGCTATTATTATTATTATTACATGCGAGACACTTCGTACGGACACTCCCCCCAAATATAGTTGCAGATACGCACCTCCGCACCAGCAAGGTCATTGAACTGGATCATACACTGAGGAGGTGGGGGGAGCTTTCAGAATTCTCTCAGAGCCTCCAATATGTTCTGCAGAAGTCTTCAAGAATTAATCTTGTCCTGGAGTGCTGTGTCAACTAATCTGCTTTTCACCATCCGTGTAAGATGTGTGAAGACTTTCCCTCGAATTCGTTTTCCTCTGGAGGAAAGGGAGTCCCGCTGCTTCCAGCAAAGTGGAAGCGTTTGACAACTGCCTTCCAGCCACGCCCCTCTTTTACCCCGCCGAAAAACTAGGGAGACACGTAGCAGTCAAAAGCGAATCGACAAAAGAAAGTAAACCAGGACGAACGAATCGAGAAAGTCATCACCGTGAAGGAACGTTTTTTGAGACCTTGCTATGGTGGCAAGATCCTAGCTTTGTTGCCCTCAACGTCGTTTCTTCATCTGTCTTCTCGCGACATTCATCAGTGTTGCAAGGCTGACTTAATTGTATACAGTCACCGACAAAAAGAAATGGGACACATACACGGTGTGTCCCATAATATTTCGGACTAATGTCGTAGTGCGGTTCCATATTGCATGATTTGGAAAAACACCCCTTCTTCAATTAACCTGATGTTCTTTCTCTCTTGCTGGTAAATTTGGACGTTGCCGAAGGATCCTCTTAAAAGTTACAGTAACACAAGTGACACCACTCTATGTCATCATGTCGGAAATGACCAGAAAAACCAAAGGGCTCAACATGGCCGAGACCTGATTAGGACTACGGACAGGGATTCAAATTTCCTGAAAACTATCGTGACCGGTGACGAAACGTGGAGTTTCCTATATAAGCTGTTAGCAAAGCGCCAGAGTTCTGTGTGGAAGACCCAAGGGTGCCCAGAAGCCAAGAAAGTTCACCTGCAGAAGTCCCGTAGGTATCAAGACGATGCTCAACACGTTCTTCAACTCCATGGGTATCATTCACAGAGAAATTGCTCCCAATGAACAGACGGTCAGAGGAATGTTCGACCTTTTAGGTTTTGAAGCGTCTGTGGGTACGAATTGGACGGGTATGCCCACAATATCGACAACAGGGCACGAGGTTCCTTTTGATTGACAATGCACCAAGTCACGGGTCTATGATTGTCCGTCCATCAGTTTTTGGCCCCCAAGGGGATTGATCTGCTTGATTATCCCTGTATTCTCCTGACCTGTCTCCTCCTGACTACTTATTTTTCCTGAAACTGAAATTGTGGCTGAAAGGGACCCAGTTCGATGTTGTTGCAGACAGTAGCGTAACTAACATACCTTGCGCCCCCCCCAGCAAATTTCAGTTGTCCGCCCCTACTCGTTAAAAAAAACAACAACTTTATCTTCTTAAATATTAATTCATGCATATATTTACATTTGAAACAAATATGAAAATACATACATGTAATTTGAATAAATGTAAAAACTGGTACGAAAACTTAAGACAACAGACAAACTATAAAACCATGCATCATTAACGTGTTCATCGAACCTATCGGCAAACAACCAGCACGGTACACAATAAACGGCGTCTATAATAGATGAGTAAAAAACCAAATTCTCTCTATTTTCTCTCAGGTTTTAGTGTTACGTTTAGGTTTATTCTGGCTCGTGAGATTAGTGCTAGCGTAATAATAATAATCGGAAGTGAAAGATTTCTTACTCACCGGGTCTTTAGGGAAAGGTGTTTCTATGATTGGTAAAACTATCAAAGCCGGGAATCCGATTTTTTCAAATTTTCAGGAGAAAGTACTTACGGAATTGAGTTCGTGTGTAATTTCGGAAGTTCGTAGAAGTGTTGTCTCGCATTTTTCAATGTATTTGGCCGCTAATTCATGTTTTTTTTCTATAATAATGTCCGTCTGTTGCACGAAAGCTGTTGCTTGCATTTCCATCCATGTACTTGAACCGGATGTTGCGAGCGTCTGATGACGTAATCCCCGGTAAGTGTTACCAAACACACAGTTTTTTTCACTATATTGGCCAACCTAAAGCAACCTAACCTAACCTTACCGTGATGATGCGTGGGGCTATCGTGAGTGGTTTTTGGGGCTATTCGTGGTGGATGGATATACGATCCAGAATGGTTTTTGGGGCTATGCGTGAATGGTTTTTGGGGGCTATGCGTGAATGGTTTTCGGGGCTATGCGGGAATTTTTCTGTTAAGAAGGTTGAAACATTGCTTTGGCGTTTGAAACACAACGCTAGTCAAGATTTGCCCGCCATTTTGTGTGTTCAGGAAGCGAGAAAAGAACGAACAATAATTACTCGATATGTCGACAATAGATACTAATTTCGTTAAAAAAAGCGAAATCCCTTGTTATACAATCTTTCCCAATGCAGAATAAGTAAGTACGAATGTAAACAATTACAGAATAAACGAGTTACAGAGGATTCTCGGCTTGATAGTTTTACCCTATGATTTACTTGGTTTGGATGATAAAATTGAAGCTTTAACTCTTCTGCTAGTATATCCCATTCTGTAAATACAAACCAATATACGAATATGGAAATCACAAGCATTTGTGTCTGCCTTCGTTTTTAAGTCGTCGTCAGGATTAATCATCTCGGGGTGCTAAGGGGGGTGAGGAGAGGTAAAAGTAAAGCCCGCTTTAGAAGAAAGCATTTTCCTTAGCATTTTTCTTAACATTTATGCCATGACCAAAATACACTACCGTTTAAAGTGAGAAATCTTATGGGATTTCAGATGCCATGGCATATTCATGATATTCAAGGATAGGCTCGGTCCGTAGCATTTTTCGTAGCGTAACCAATCAAAAGCGACCTCTAGGTTACGAGCGCAGTTGTAATGGCGGCCGCGTTAGATGTAAACAACGTATCACTTCACATTTTTAGAACACGATAATTATTCAACCGAGAGGAATTACGCTTCGTATTAAATGGTTTTAGGTAGAGAAGCATGGCGCTGATTAAATATATACTTTACAACGTTTACTGTGCACGTATGGAATAATATTTTAGTTTTTTCAATTGTAAACACTGCGCACTCGCCATATATGGTGTAACTCGACGTGCCTTTCATGCTGTATATGTTATGCATTGTAATCGCAAAAGCTAGCCGAAAAGTTACATGAAATGCTGGCGTGTAAAGTACCACTGCTATAAGATTTTTGGAAGCATTTTCATAGCATTTCTGTCGTCTACCCTTCCGCAACGTAATCAATGACTTGAACTATTCAGCGAATTAAGGTTTTCTTCTGATCTGATAATTTACTTTCTCCTTTTCTAGTGATTCTGCTTGCAGTTGTAGGGGCATAAAAATATAATATGTCTCGTTGAAAATGTATGTTAACGCCGAAAGGAAAACTTTTGTGAACTATCTGTATTTAGTAATTTATCATTCCTACTGCGCCCCTGAAACTCGTGCACCCCCCCCCCCTCGACACCTCAGGAGTGCTATTTACGCCACTGGTTGCAGATATTCAAAGAGCTTCGACCGAGTACATGAACACTATTCCCGTCAAAGACTTCCAGAAGTCTTTTGACAAACTATATGAGCGTTGCATTCAGTGTATTGAAGCACAAGGAATGCATTTTGAATAATATACACCCAAGAGTGTCATTACGTGTGCGATTCCTGTTTTCTTGTATTAGTCCGGAAAATTGTGGAACACACTGTGTACTCGTATGTCCTGAAATTCCCTGCGAGGCGTTATATGCACACCCATGTTCAGTTCGGGACTCGAACCAGGAACTTCGGTAGCGAGATCGAGAAGGGTTATCCTTCTTTAATTAACCACTTATGACCATATGCATTTCTTTTACATCCATAAGTAGAAAAAAACTAATATTAAAGAACAATTTGATTTAACTTCAGATTAGTTATGGCAACACTGCCGGATCACAGCTGACGTTATGACAGATGTTTCAGCGGCGCCAGGGGCAAACTTGATATAATTATTAAGAGAAGGCAGTGTTTGTTAAGGCTTTTGATTACAGCTTTTAATCCAGTCTGGACTCCAAAAGAGCTAACAAGGCGGAGTAGCAACTTACACGTTCTATCCCTTTGTTTAGGACCTGTCCACGTGTGGCTTGCGAGTTTATCAATAAGGACTTGTGGTTTTCAGGGAACAACAAGAAGGAAAATGAACAATATACAACTGCATTTTTTTTTAAACTGGTTTTCCCAACCAAGTAAACCCAGATATGCATTCAACATATCAAATGCCATCACATGAAATAGTCTTCAATCGGTCTCTTCATTGCCAGAATTTCCCGGAACCGAGGCCACCCTAATTTTGGTCTTAGAAAATTTCGTTCGTTAGTTGGTTGCCCTAAGTTTAACACTGGGCACTCATAAAGGCAGTTATTCTCGAAACAGGCACTAAAGAACTCGTGTATTTCTCTCAGAAATGCCCTGAAACGGTTTATATACTTGAAACCAGGGTTGTTCCAGGAATTTTCAATATATTCAAATCCGGTGCAGGAGAGAAAATCAGCAAGCGTAAATGGGTTCTGGACCGTAAAGAATCTTTCTATTTGTAAAGTACAGTAGAACCTTGTAACTCGAACCTCAACATCTTGAATTCCTTGATTAGTCGATTTTTTTTATAATCCCCTTGAATTATCCATAACACCTTAACACTCAATGCTAATTTTACCTCAACAACTCGAATAAAACCTTGATAAGACGAATTTTTGTACAGTTTATGGAATGCCGTTCGAGCTCAATAACTCGAAGGTAGAGTATGAAAAACCTCTATGAGTCGAAGTTAAATTCTATTCACCTCTATAACTCGAAGTTTTAGTCGCACGGACCTCAATAAGTCGAAGTATAGGGTGCGTACGTATAATGTTAGGTGATCAACAATCGTGTCGGGACTTGAACTCCCCCACCCTGCCGTGTATGTAACCATCATTGTTAATGTGCTTAGTGTGCGTTGTAGAATTGTTAACTTAAAATCATGCTACATACGTTATAGGCATACGTAGTGCCGACGTTCAGAAGGGTCAGTAAGCTTTAGACCTCTATAACTCGAAGTCGGCGATTTTGGCGCTCAATAACTCAACCTTGGTAAGTCGAAATCCTTGATACCTCGAATTTCTTCTTTTCCCCTTCAAGTTCGAGTTATCAAGGTTCCACTGTATTTCAATTCGGTCCAGGAACCTTTTTTTTTCGGATGAATTTAAATACGGTCCAGGAACTGTTTTTTCATGATCACTTTAAATAGAGTCCAAGTTCCATATTGAAATGAAACAATACGCAACTTTGACCGAATTTAAATCGTGCGAGAAAAAAAGGTTCCCGTCCTGTTGCGGAACCCATTAAAATGTATGGGTTCGTCGACCTTTCACAACCCTGCCTGAAAGTCTGCATTTTCTCGCCAAGGAAATTGCTTTTCAGGGCAAATGCTTAGCCTGGAACTGATGAAGAGAAACAAATCAACAAGCTCACAAGATAAGAAACGGTTTACTAAAGCAATTTCATTAAATCTGGGTTTTCACTGCATACAATTAGCTAAGGAAGCGCGTATCTACACACAAGCATTATGATTACCTTATCATAATCACGTGTGCGTTCGTGGTAGGTCATCCCCCTACTCCATTATCATTGGTGTTATCTACTCCATCGGATACAAGGTCACTGATCTGGGATTTCTGTAGCAGATTGCTTCAATTTCATTATTTTGATGTTAGATAATATGTTAATTGTTGATTTCACGCATGCCAATTGATAACATGGAATCAGAAGTTTCGAGTATTTCTGCCTCTTGCGAAAACTACATTTTTTGTGGTTTGTGATTCTTATCATTGTTGCTATCATTACTAGCAAGTAGTGGCACCAACTCTTGAAAAATAATGGGTGGTCTAAACAAAATACTTATTTTATAATTTTATGTAAAAATAATATCATATGACAACGGATTGCATACCTATCAAAATAAATAAATATGAAATTGGGGATCTTACACAATCATTTTGAAAAAATTGAGTTTGAGTCCACTTTATGCACACTACGGGCTAATCGGGACTGTATCTACAGTTTAAAGTTGGATCCGGACCAATGTGTATGTTTAACCACCGGGTATCGAGCCTGGGACCCATTAATCACAAGGCGGCCATTTTATCACTACGCCATTGAGAAGACTTTAGTAATAATATAAATTCGTTTTTTGTGATTGAGTAATTTGGTTCATTTTTACTTCGTTTTTCTGCAACATTTGGCTAATCGAGAGGATGAGAATGAATGATGAATTTGATGAAGGGACACTCGCTAGGAATTCCCATGCCCACGTCGGGATTCGAATCCGGGACCCCTGGAGCCGTAGCGCGCTTTGCTAACCACTCCTAACATTCAGTTACGATGTTCAAACTCTTTGATAAACATGAAATTACTTGTATGGCGTGTAAATAGGCAACAAACAATCCAGAGTAGAAAAGGTACTTTGAAATAACTCTTTAACCAATTGTAGTAAAACGTTGAAATTGCATCATACAATTGCAAAAGCTGAACTTGTCTGAAAACGTAGTTCTATGTATGTTTCTATTCCTGTCTTGGCCTCATAAAATCTTTGTGAGCATTTGCAGGTTGCAGTAGACTCTCGATAGAACAGTTGTGCTGTACAAAACATGCCATTCCGCGTACGGTAAAAGAATTAGATATGGCCTTGCTGTTGAGAAAATCTCAGCTGTTTTACCAGGCAATGAAGCGTGTCTGTAACCGCTGTGACGAAATGCATTATTTTCCTTGGCGTCCTTCTCCATTATGTTGAAAGTCCGGAATAAAACACACTGTCCTATCTTCACATGAACTTTCTCGTTCAGTGCCTGGTTTGATAATTCTCTTTAGAATCTCAAATGGCCGGCCAAATGCAAACAAATGAGGTCTTACCAGTTTTCTTACCAGAATCCTTTCGCTAATAACTTACCAAGTCTTCAAGTCTCTGAAGCATAATTTCACAACGACGTGAATCAAACAATGAAGCCTCCATAACTGTGCTAGATTGTTGTTTCTTTTAACACATGGACAAGCTTGCGGTGGTATTACTATTTCGATTTAGGCGAGAACATTTCTCGCGGGAACTTAATTTTAAGTTTTATCAGTGTATTGTGCTTGCAAGTTGTAGTCTATTTGCGGCAGTACAGCAAGTCATGAAATTAATCTGTGTTATAGCTACAGTAATTACATATACAATTAATAAATTAAATGAGAAAAATAATTCGGGTGTTATGAGTTAATATCAGGTCATACATGACTTTTCCTACTGCCATTGTCCATAAGTAATGTTATGGTCTCATTTTAATATAAATTATAATGATTTATACTTCTTGCTTTTGTAATTACATAGCATACTTGTAATAGGATATGCAAACTTATTGTCGGACCTCTCTGGTGGTGTAGTGGCGGAGTGGTTAGCACAGCACGCTACGACGCCATGGGTCCCGGGTAGGAATCACTGCTTGACATCGGTGTGTGTCCCTTAATCAATTTCATCATATCATCACTCATCCTCATCTTCGCAATTAGCCAAAAGGGCAGAAAGGCAAACTAAAATAAACATAATCAATCAACTGATGATGTAGTGATAACGTCGACGGGTCCCGGGTTTGATACCCGGCACATAATGGTTCGGATTTAACTTTAAACTGTAGGTTCAGTCCCAATTAGCCTATCTGTGCAAGAAGTGGACTTAACAACTGAAATGCAAAGTTATTGTCGATGAAAGACCACTATTGGGAATGTTATCAGTATACATTACGATATTTACGCCAAACAGTTACCGGCATAATTAGAGTTTTATTCATAGGCGTAACTTGGCGGGGGCAAAGGGGGGGGGGCAAAGTTTGTTTATTAAAATTTACAAGTTAGGTGACCTAAGAAGCAAAGTAATAAAGAGTAATATTTGTGATTTCGCAAACGCCACAGTTATTTAGTAAATAATCATGGATGCTGTTTTTATGGGATGGAAAACTTTTCGAGTCTCTTCCCCCAAACTTAAGCCCCTCAAAATTATGCCCAGTTTCATTCTACCCCCTCAAAATTAGGCACAAGTTTAATTCTGCCCCCTCAAAATTAGGCACAAGTTTAATTCTGCCCCCTCAAAATTAGGCACAAGTTTAATTCTGCCCCCTCAAAATTATGCCCACTTTCATTCTACCCCCTCAAAATTAGGCACAAGTTTAATTCTGCCCCATCTCAAAATTAGGCTCAGTTTAATTTTACCCACTCAAAATTAGGCCCAAGTCTGATTCCGCCCTCTCAAAATTAAGCCCAGTTTGATTCTACCCCCCTCAAAATTAGGTCAAAGTTTAATTCTGCTCCCTCAAAATTAGGTCTCAAGTTACACCCATGGTTTTATTAATACTTGTATCGCACGGGGCAATGCAGGTTTCTAATTTTTGAAATCGACAAATTTAACAGAAAGAAATTGTTATTTATATAATAGTTGAAATCGAGTAATGAACGTCTCACTATAGTGAGTCGACTTTAACTGTTATTGTCGATGGATTTATCATCATTCTAATATAATGGAGTACGTATTAACCTTGATTTTCTTTTTAGATTGACAAACCCCCTGTCGTGAGTCAGTTAACACTTATTTTTTACAGTGTTCCAACATAAAACATAGCAATGGTACAGGAGTCTAATGGAGTCTTATGTATTACTATTCAAATAAGGTGGTTGACACAATGATCTGATCAGCGGAGTGTGGCAAATATTCCTACAACTAGTGCTCGTACAGCACGGAAAAGACATGAAATATGAACTCGTTTAATAATTAATAAGAGGTTAGTGGGGAAGGATGCGAGATCGTGCAGAAGAGACGCATCGCATTCACGCGTGGGTCTGGTGATACGCATGCGAGGTGGTCGACTTGGAATGTTGAACGGGATATATCGGTGCGATGGGAGCAGGAAGGAGGGCGGGATGGTGTCGCTGAATCTCTTCAGGCATTCCGACAGGACGAAGATTTCGGTCACCAAGGTACGTACTGGAAATGTGAAAGTTGTGATGTGGTTAGGTTATGGCCCCACTGTGGAAGAGATTCCAGTATAGCCAGACAGCTACCCTTTTAGCAGTGACTAACGAGATGTTGGCGATAACATTGATCAGCCATGTAGCGAGATTCTAATATGGTGACGAATATACGAGGGATATTCAAATTGTTGTTGTTTGTTTATATAGTAGATTTATGAATGCAGAGTTGCAGAAGATGGCTGCATTGCATAGATCCATTGCTCGTACATATACGAGTCTGAGTTAGTGCCTGAATACCTCAAGAAGAATGGGATTTACGTGCAGCCCCTTATTGGCCACTGCGAAGGTCTTAACTATCAGCCTTCGAACTGAGATCGTTGTCGAACTGTATTCTCTTGCCGATCTCCGTGGTTAGCACAGTGCGCTACGACACCAGGGGTCTTGGGTTCGAATCCCGTCCTGGGTGTTCTTTATGAGTGTCTCATTTCAATGTTATAAAATCCATGATGTCATCATGCCCCGAAATGGAGCAGAAAAAAGAGACGCTAAATAACAGAACATCACTCTTCCATTTGTGTACTTGCTGGTGTGGTACGCATTGAAAATTCATTTGCTGGAGGATGCATACACATTCTAGGCTTCCAGAAGGCCAGAAACCACTTATCTTCGCTGGTGGAAGCGTGTGGAAGAGACGCGATCTTAAAAATGACAAAAATGGCGCTTTGAAGCTCAATTGATCAGTGTTGCAGATTTGAGCTTCTTTTGAAACAGTTGATATTTTATGCAAATTTGAGCTGCATATAATATCGCTGTTGTGCAATTTTTGTCTGACTTTTGATTTTTTTCATCTGACGCTTCCTCGTGTCAGTATCCATGTTGTACTACGTATACATTTCCAAGAGTCCTCAAGTTTCAAATGAGGGTCTCCCTCGTGGTGCAGTGGTAGCGTCGTCGCCTTGTAATCAAGGGATCCCGGGTTCGATACCCGGTGGAGGCACGTAGTGGTTCGGATCCCACTTTAAACTGTAGGTCCAGTCCCGATTAGCCTTACTGTGCATAAAGTGGACTTAAAACACTAAAAATCAACAAATCAACAATCAAGTTTCAAATGAGGATTACGTTTTCGTAAGGTACTCAACTGTCACCTTTCCTTCAAAGCGGTACACACTGGAGACTGCATGTAACGATGCTGTGGCGTGTTGATATACAGGGTGAGTCAAAATTCAGGAACAATAGGATTAATGGATTAATCGTACGTCAGTGGCTGGACGACCAGTTTCCGGCGAGGTGGATAGGTCGGCGAGGCCCACGAGATCCCCTGACCTCACACCGGTGGGCTAACCTGAAGGGAATGGTTTATTCCACCCACATGCGCGACCTACACAAGGGACGATAACGCAAATACCGCCTGCCACAATCCTCAGTGTCCTGAAGAACTGGGAACGTAGTTTGAACATGTGCCTTGCTGAAGAGGGTCAAGGTATTGATCATAAGCTGAAGTGAATAACACTTTTGACTCATCCTGTACATTAAGGATAATCTCTGCAGCCGAGTGTTGCTAGGGAATTTCGTTCAACTGGGCTCAAGGGTGGGAAGAAATGTTTTCATGTGGGCTCTCCTTCTGGTTGTCAAGACTCTTTTTCTCTTTGCAACTTTCTCTCTTGCTTACCCTCTTTCTTCTTCTCTTGTTTATCAGCTTATCTTTCTTTTTTCTGTTTCTCAATCTATCACTTCCTTTTTTCCCATGTTTCTTTTTGCTTTCTTTCTCTGTCTCTCTCTCTTTAGCTTCCTAACCCTCGATCTTTTCTCTCTTTCTTTTTGATTTTCTTCCTTGCGTGCCTCCACCCCATTCTCTCTCATTTTTCCATGCTTTCTAGGGTTCTTCGCGAAGACACCGATACGTCCATCTCTCTTCCACGTATTAAACTATGTACTGCATGTTGTAGACTAGTGAGACTCTGTCGTCTGGAGACACGGCTAGTATAATTCTCTGTGGGGTTCCTGTTGTATCGTCCATATATATATTTTTGATCGTCTCTGCTATCGCTGCTGTTTTCAGTGTGATTTTACTCACACCTACATAGCTAAACCAATCATCAATTTCATATCTTTCCGTCTGTGACCCTTTCTTCAAGGGCTGACGATTCTCCTCCCAGTCCCTGCTTTTTCTACCTTTAGCACCACCTTCTTATTCCATACATATCTTCTTTATATAACCAATCCCACCCTAATAATCTTTAAACCAATCCTTGATCTGTTCAACCAAATGAATAATTGGTCAACATATATCTTACTACAGAGCATTCCCTGACATTCGCTACGAGACTCGGCGGCAAGCTGCCCGGCATCAGCGCTTGTCTTTACCGGTGAACGGGGTCCGCGACAGTCGCTAGAGTCGGCTATTAAAATACGGTTTTCATATTGTGTACTAACCTTGACTACAGAAGATGTTGAAAATGATGTCCCTCTGCTGCAACACATTCCTGGCATCTCCGAAGGAAATTGGCATTTACACGTGCAAGTTCGTCTACTGTAATTCTCCCGGTTTTTCGTACAACACAATCTTTTAACTCACGGATGGTGTGCGGATTGTCTTTGTATACTTTATTTCCCCATTTTTCTTTCCACTTTTATTCAGAACTGACCCTGTCACTCGAAACTTTTTTACGAGGTTTAATATAAGCGACTGTCGCGGACCCGTTCACCGGGAAGGACAAGCACTGATGCCGGGCCGCTTGCCGCCGAGTCTCGTAGCGAATGTCAGGGAATGCTCTGTATATTCTATTCCTACTAACATTACTCACCCTTTATCTCCAACCTTTTCATATGTAAACCTCGATACTAATCTTTTAACATTACTTCCGCATTTATCTCTAACAATTTACAAATATTTTAATGTAAATTGTAAAACAAATAAATGAAATAAATTAGTACATAATAAACGAGCGAACCGAAATTCTGAGGAAATGACGTCCTGGTTTATTGTTTAAAGGCATCAGGACCTAAACGCATGCCCCCTGAATGTATGCCGGTGGAGGCTGGCTTCATTACGGGGTGGTACCCCCTTTTGTCTTATTACCATTCATCCCCATCGTCCGGATTTGCCAAAAATGACAGAAAAGCGTCGTGAAATAAACTAAACCAATCAATTTATCACTTTCTTTAAATTTCTAATCCTGAATCTTTCTCTTTATCCTTAGAAGAGAAACGTAACGAAACCTTGTCTTGGAAAGCTACCAATGCACTTGAGGGAAAAGGTTTATTCTGTTTTGCCGGCAATTGGCGTGTTTCCAGCCGCTGCACGGTCCACGTTTTAGCGGTAAAATAACCAAATGAAGACAATGTAGTTGATAGGGTGTTCATTACCGTAAGATTGATGACCTGATGACGTACTTGTCCTCCCTATGACGCGACGGATGCAAATAGTGTAAGAAACTGACGCACTGGGAATTTCAATTTCAATCAATCACGTTTCCATCTAATCTGCTACCGGAAGGCAGCGCCAACAAGTAAACCAATACGATGCTTTCCAAACTATCTGCAAACAAGTCTTTACCTGTCTGACGTAGAATCTGTGATTCTTGACGTAGGCTGAATCTAAGGTGCACGTTTAAATGCAGTGACGTAAAGTTAGTTCTGTATTACGTTACATAAATTGACGTAAATAAATTTGCCGACTGGTGCTCGTGAAGTTAAGTTTTTCATCAGTGTAATGTTGTACGTCAGGGGGGTGACGGGGGCCAATGACCACTCCGGAATTTTCACGTGTCCCCTCCCCCAAACTTTTCCGTGCTTTAGAGAGAAAATTGTGTATTATTAAAAAAAACTTTAAAATTATTTATTACTCCCTCTGTCCCATAATTATAGTCCGGTATGCCAAAATGGTAGTAGGCTACAGGAATGACGGACGAAGAGGCAGATGTAAAGCACAATTTGTACTGATCCTTGAGTAATAAAGTTGTATGACTCATCCCGTGCTTCATGTTCTTCTTCTGTATACACCAATGTCACAGTTTGAATATCGGGCAAATATTATGAGACAACCAACAAAGGTGTACCGGACAATAATTATGGGACAGAGGGAGTAAAAAAACCATTTAGATTACAAATGGGCTGTGATTCCAAGAATAAAACTTGTTTCGCACAAGTTTCAGGAATTTCAAACGTTTGAAAATTCTAGCTTGATTCTCCAAAGGAAAGATTCTCTCAGCATTGTCTCCATGTTGTATTATTGTAAAGATTTCAATAAGTCTTTAGAAATAAACTGGTTTCTGAACTTTCATTAATTCAACATGCCAGAAGTTTCAGGGGGAGAGGGAGTTGAACCCTACTCCCCTTTAAATACGGCCCATATTAGTCGACCTTGACCCTCTGCACCCCCTCGAGAAACTAGAATATTTTTCATGGTTTATGAAGATCATGTTTTTTTATGAACGTTTTCAGTTGTTTTTCGGTGGCGGAAATGTGTTGTTGTGAATTAGAGTACTGTACGTATGTTACCTTAGCTTGAAGCAGAACAGCCCGAAGTAAATATAGCACCCAACACGACATTCCATAACAGCAACAGACGTTGCCTACCGTTTCATGTATGTATTATAATATAAAGTAAATCAAACACGAAGGACTGAAAACTTATGAAACCAAAATAGAAGTGAAATAATCCTTAGGAGTAGTAGATTTATTGGTGTTTACAATTTTACGTCGTTAGTTTACGAGTGTTAGGTTTGGGGCCCATAGCAATTTTCGACGTTTTGGTTAACTAGGGATAATTTGATGGTGTTATCTTTTGCAAGTGTTCCTTAGCTATTTCAGTGCTTATACAACCGGTTTTTGCCCATAAAAAGCGTCGAATGTACAGCTTTTTACTTACGCGGGTCATACTTTGGGATCAAATATCTCCGTTATTATGTTTTTCGTCCCCTGGAACCATTTTTATATTACTTTAATCATTGAAATCTGTCCATTAAAAAATCAATGTAATTCTCGAGGGGGTTACAGTGGGTCAACGGCCACGTCGACCAATTCACTTAATCTTGAACTACTGCTCAGTAATTGATTTCGAGTACAGCTGCAATACGATTTGGTGACTGTAGAGACAAGTGACACACGTGTAATGGGCCACAGAAAATGATAGCCTTCCTTCATCTTATCTTTTATCAACATCCTCTTCTACGCTATCTCAAGCGGATGGAGGAATTAGTTGTCTAGACTTTTCCGCTAGATTTGTCAACTTATCTATTTGATTTGCCTGTTGTGTTTCTCATTCACTGCTATTAAGTTCGAATTCTGTCTATATTTATTTGTGGACTCTAAAACTTGACTCAGGTCGGGCACCACTCGCCTCCGCGAACCCTTTGGGGGCGGGGTTTTGCCTTTCTTTCTTGTTTTTTTTACTTAAGAATGTGATATAAAAATTAAGGCCGAACATTATTTTTATATGAATGTTTCAAGCCACTTTGAACACTGTTAGTAGTTAGTGTTCAAATTTAACTGCCTGTTAATTTACAAAAATGGGGGGGATATATTCTTTTTAAATTAAATTTGGACATTTTATCATGCATAAATATATAAAATTAGTGTAAATTGCAGTTACGTGCACAATAAATGCACTTTCAAAAACTGAATGATTAAAATGTAATTAATTAAGTTAACGATGTAATGGTCGTTAATACTTTAAAAGCGGGTTTGGCAATTTTTGACAGTAGTTTAATGGAGGAGAAATGACGGTGCGAAATTGACGGTCATATACAGTCATTTCTCCAGTCAGGGAGGAATACAAGAATATGTATATATATTTTTATGTGAATACCTCATTATTTAACACCATTTAATACCATATTACTCACTTAATACTTTAACTGAACAGTCTCAAAGGCGAAAAGAACCTCCTCAACTTATAAATTTTAATAATAACCGAATTCATTTGTGAAAATTGTAGATTTATTGGGCATTGCTTATTCGCTCAAGTCTTAATGTAAAAATACATCCATTATCACATTTTCCACTTCTCTTTATTAATCTGTATTCTTAAAGCAATTCAAGGACATGTACATATCAAGTTAGTAACTATTTAGTGTCCCGCACTAAGCTAAAGCAAAAGCTTAAGTTTAATATTGTGACTAATTTTACTTTTGAAGTGGTAGGATCACTTTGTCATGGATTGGCTAAAAAATAGTTGTCGAGTTTCTTGTGTGGAAGTTAGATGTCAGTGCAGGGTAATTTCTTATATCCGCAAGACGGATTTCTTCAAATTTACAGGAGAAATTACTTACCGAATGCAGTTTCTTTATAGTTGTGGAAGTTCGTGGAAGTGTGTTCTCGCATCGTTCATTGAATTTTGCCGGTAAATCATCTATTTTTCGATATAAATGTGTGACCGATGCACGAAAGTTGTTGCATCCATTTCCTTCCAGCCGGATGTTGCCTATGTGTGAAGACGTAATCACGGTCAATGCCGGTCAGTGTTTCCAAACACGTGTTTTTGTAACTGAAGAAGGTACGTTTCCGCAAATGGTTTGTGGGGCTATGTGTCAATGGTTCGTGGGGCTGTGTGTCAATTGTTCGTGGGGCTATGCGAGAATGGTGTATGGGGCTACGCATGTTTTTCTAAACCAATTTTTAACTATTCTAACCTAAACGTGACCCAACCTAACTTTACCGGAAATGGTTCGTGGAGCTATGTATGAATGGTTCGTGGGGCTATGCGTCAATGGTTTGTGGAGCTACGTAGGAATTTTTGGGTGCAGTGGGGTGGAAACACTGCATGCCGACTACGGTAGTGAAACTGTGACCTCCATTTTGCGTGTTACCGAAGGCAAAAAGAAACGAACAAAACTTACTCGATATGTCGCAAATAGAGCTTATTTCCGTGAAATAAGCGAAATGCCACCTTCAACAATGTTTCTCAATGCAGAATACGTAAGTACGAATATTCAAATTAAATGAACTAGCAAATTTCAACCGTCTTGCGGATATAAGAAATTTACCCAGTGCAGTGTTATAATAAGCTCTGTTATTACATAACTTCATAACTGAGATAGCGTGGAATAAGTATCAGTAGGTCGATACCTCTTCACTGGTTTTGGTGATAGGCGAGCGAGATTTCATTTGCTGCGAATTAACCATCGTGATCACACTTTAATAACTTTAATATGATTCGCCTATTTTGATGAGTAAGGACGTACGTGCGATTTTAACTAATTATTATTTTGTTCGTATAGGCCAGTCAATAAGGGGTCCACTAAGAAAAAAAATCAGGGAAAGGTGGAACAAATTTTATTCTTTTTCAAAAAGGGTTCTGAACAACATATTAATTTTGCACTCCTGTACCACCCCGGATTTGGCCGCCATCTTTGAAAAGTGGCGCCCAAAATCAGTTTTTTGCAAATATCTCTCTTGAAAGGCACTTTACAGCAAAAGAGTTATGATCAAAAATAATCTACATAAAATTCTCTACAAAAACGGTTCTGTGCATTTTTCTTCTAGAATGCTTCGTTTGAGTGCTAGATGAGCGAGAAAGTTTACGTTATTTTCCCGCCCCGTTTTGCAAGCGCAGAACACAAGGAAGCACCTGTTACATGATGTTTTGCAGTATAGCTCTTCGATAAAACTGGACTTATTACATTTGTTCTTTCTTTAAGAATGTCATTTATGGTTCAATTGCTTTTATCATTGCATTCAGTACTTTACAGGAAATAGTTTAGTGGGTAAAAAGGTAAACAAAGGTAAAGTGCTCCCCTGTGCTTTGCACCATGCCAGTTTAGTGTGTGCGGGATGTATGGTTGGAAAGTAAAGGTATCTCCAAAGGAACATGTTGACTTTGTCAAAAAGGGCTATTTAACAATAAAACGCCAATCTAATCGAGGAGTCCCAGGTTCAATACCCGGGGGAGGCACATTTGGTGTCCATTTTGACCTGTGGGTCCAGTCTCGATTAGCCTATTCGTGCATAAAGTAGACTTAAAACAATAATTCAAACCACAATAACACGATCACAAAAGTTTTGGTCTCTGATCTGGTCAGATATGACGACTGAGCAGTGATGTGCCCCATGAAGATTTGCGGGGGACGGCAGAGAAGTGACTGACTCAATGCTAACCAAGTGGATTTTTGGCATGCCTACTAGTTCACAAATGAAATAGATGAGCTGCATGTCGATATGCGAAAGTCTCTTATATCAAGGGATAAGGAAAGACTTCCAGTTCTTTTGTAGTGATTCTCTGTCACCCAGCATTCCCTGGTTTTGATGGTATAAAGTCAAAAATTACAGGATTAACAGGAAACAAGAAAACCAATCCTTCGGCTGCTCATGATGTTAGAATGTCTTCAATGTTGAGTATTTGGCAAATGTCAAGTTTGAACGAAATAAGAGAGATAATCACTGAATCAGTCACTTCTGAAATGAAAATCAGAGATGTAATTGTATCTAGTTGATCCACAGTTTTTATTTAAAATAATATTTTACTAAAAATCACAAGACCTATAAACTGTCCCACACCCGTTGTAGCTGATGAGGTAGGGATGTGGAAAACCAAAAAGCCTTCTCTTTATGATCCTCTTTGAACCCCTCTCTGAAAGTTTCACAGATGGTATCAACAGACAAGGAAGCTGCACCACCAGAGTTTCTTCGTACTATATTCTGTGAACGCCTTCAAGGTTCCACAAGGGGCCTTGTAGCTGTAGATAATTGGGATAAAGTGTTCAGTGATCTGTGAACATTGCAAAGATTTACCTGTTCAAAACCTGACACTGTTCTATACTCTGTCCGAGGAATATCTGGAGCAAGGCCGCGTGCATTGTAGTAGAGAAGGGGATAAAGCGAGTGGGTGGAGCGAAGCACTACAAGCTCCTGTAAATGGCTAGTAGCTACAGTAGTTTTTCCCCCACCACGCAATTCTGTTCCGTCTCACGCAGATGTTTGGAGTTGGTGGGTGTGGAGTTAGGGCCCCACACCTTCTTGAGCACGGCCGAAGGTGGGGGTGATGTGATCAGCACCATGCTCCTGGTCGCCTTTGCCCCCAGTTTCCTCCAGGTACCCACTTTATACGACGCTGTGTGGGTGCTGGAGCCGCTTAAACAGGTGGAAAAAAATCTCCCTTCTTCCCCGCTGGGGATCGAACCCAGGTCTCTCGCGTGATGGTCAGATGCCCTAACGACTTTTTTTTTCTCAAGGGATACTCCTATGCGGTAGTATTCCCCGTCATTCACCATTTTCTCAACTTTCACACACATAACTTTTTACTAATATTCTATATTTTTCTCATCACGGACATACAAACATCCATGTCCTATCCGGGATTCGAACCCGGGGCCCCTGGCATTGCAGCCTGCTGTGAAAACCACTCCGCCACGGAGGTCAACAGGACTGAGCTACCGCGGCTCATACATTTAGAATAGGTATTATAATAAGAAATAAACCCTCAAGTTACCTTGTAAGAAAGTTTCCTTGTCTTTCGCTCTTTCAAAATAGAGTGGAGAAAGTTAAGTGAAATTACTCGCTCCTCTAGCACCCTGGTGGTGCTTCTTAGAACAAAAATGCACATAACCGTTTTTGTAGAGAATTTTATGTAGATTATTTTTTATCATAACCTCTTTTGCTGTAAAGTGCTTTCCAAGCGAGATATTTGCAAAAAACTGATTTTGGGCGCCATTTTTCAAAGATGGCGGCCAAATCAGGGGTGGTACAGGGGTGAAAAATTAATATTTTGTTAAGAACCCTTTTAGGAAGATAATAAAATTTGTTCCAGCTTTCCCCATTTCTTTTTTCATATTGGACCCCAAAATCATCCCTTGTTGACTGGCCTAGTAACTGAAGGTATGCGCAACTGACTTGAAAGGCGTTTCTTGTAAAATATATTCTCTAATGGGTTCTATTGAGTTCCGCAATAGGACAGAAACTTTTTTCTCTCTCACAATTTTTAAATTAGGTCCAAGTTGCGTATTGTTTCATTTCAATACGGAACTTGGACCGAATTTAAATTGATCTAAGAAAAAAAGGTTCATGGATCGTATTTAAATTGATTCGGAAAAATGGTTCCTTGACAGCTTAAATTCACCCGTAAAAAGGTTCCTGGACCGAATTGAAATACTTCACACATAAAAATGTTCTTTATACGGTCCAGACCCCATTTACACTTGCTCATTTTCTCTCCCTGACGGGAATTGAATTTAAATTCTTGGACCTGTAACAACCCGGCTTTCAAGAAGTCATCCTCAAGTATCCATCTGAGGGGTGCAAGTCTGCATTTAGGGGCGTGTTGGGTTACATTTAGAGCGAAAATGACCACAAAGTGAAGCTTTATGAAAACGTTTAGTGGGAGTAGAGGAAATTTTGGTGCGGTGTTCAGGGGTCGTTGGAAATGCACGGTTGAATCAATGCAAGCAGTTCCCACAGTGTAGAACAGGGGTTTCCAACTGGCTGCGCGCGATGCCTTTTTTGCGGCCCGTAAAGACAATTTGCAAAATATATTTTATGTATTTTTATTAAAATACGTTCTATTTTTACTGAAGGAACGGAAGCTCTGTGAAGAAAGACAATATCACAGGTAGAATTGATTTTGCAGTCAGTAATGATCATCAGAAGAATCTAAACTGACGTAACTTTCTCTTCACACCATGCATTCCACCTCTTCGATATGCGGAATGAACTCGCCCGCTTCCGAGAAGGCTTCACTCTTTGTCTTTAGAAACAAACTGCAGAGCGGCGCTATACAGATCTGTTTTACTACGCACGAAGTACGAAGAGATTTTCAGTGTTCCAACTCGGATTGTACTGTGACTGATTGTTAAAGTTTGTGCAAATATCGAAATGAGCCATATGAAATGAGAAGCATCCAGCTATTTAGCAATCCTCTTGGCGTTAACATGGAAGAACTAAGAAGCTTCTCTCCAACTTGAATTGTGTGATTTCCAAGGCGATGTGTTCCTTCAAACTAGGCTAGAAAATGGGCCAGAATTTTTCAAATACCTTTGAAAGGAACGCTTTCCAAACCTTTGTAGTTTTGGGCAGAGAATGACATGGATGTTCGACAGCACATACAAGTGTGAAAGTGTTTTTTCTTCAATGAAGTTCATCAAGAATCGCTACAGAAGCCGACTGGCAGATTCTTCACTGCTTCACCTTCTGAGACTTTCAAATACAGAAATTGAAGTGGACATTCCAACTTTAATAAAATAAAGATTTAGGCCTCAATTTTCACATTGAACACTTACTATGAAGGATTCTTATTTGTATGGTGTGTTTTTCATTTCTTTCAATTCATCCATAAGTATTGGGTTTTTGAGAAATAAATTGTAATTATTCAATTTTGATTTGTGATTCCATTGTTTTTATTGCCTCATTTAAGAAATTTAGGTCATGTGAAAGTACTACATTTTCAGTTCAGTACATACAATTTTTGTAATTTTTAATCCCCCCAAAAAAAGAAATGCGGCTACCCAATCAAATGCTGGATATAATTTTGGCCCTCGGACCTTTTGAAGTTGGAAACCACTGGTGTAGAACATGAAATAAGATGTTGACTCTCAAGTAATTTTTCAACCTCTGGCAATTGTATTATGCCAGCAGCACCTTCTTTTAATGAAGCGCTTTTAGTACTATTAGCTTCCTGAGCAGCTGCTTCACTGCTGACATCTCTTTGACCAGCGTTTCAAGACTCAAGGGACGTAAAGGTCGATAATTTCTTGTACAAACTAGAGACTTGCTCTTCTCACGGGTCTTAAGAGCAAACCCACCTACCTTACCTTTACGACAGAACAAATCTTCTCCTGACTCTAAACAGAAAGAAAGACATTATGGAAGAATGTCTAACGAGAGAAACCTTTTTTGTTGCACCGTTGAGAGTGAAAGGAAACAACCACAAGTGTGGGAGGGGCAGAGTTCCCAATTCGTGCCAAGAGACGCGAAAGCCTCTTCCAACAGGTGGGGAGAATTCCTAGGCGATTCCGTAAGAACCTTCACTGGAGCATGTTGCTGTCCTTGGCACTTTTATCATTAACATCAAGACATGAAATTCATAATTCATTAGAGATATTTCATATTGCCTTTCGCTGAGAGGAAAGTACAAAACGTGACTGTACAGACAGACGGAGTTGGAAGAGTCGAGATGAGAAGGAGCCCTGACTCTTTGTATTGGGACTTGATCGTGAACAAGACAGACCTCTGTACAATCGAGAGGAGACCAAGACTTTATGTCCCAGTCTTTGGCAATTTTACCTACACCACTTTAATTTCACTAGCCGAAGTGGTTAGCACAGCGCTCGGCGACACTAGTCATCTAGGTTTCAAATCCCGGTCAGGGCATGGTGTCTTCCTTGAGTGTTCATTAATCAGTTTCACCATATCGCTCATCCTCATCCAAAAAGTGGCAGAAAATCAACACTAAATAACATAAATCAATCAAACAAAGAAGTCAGACAGGCTAATCACGATTGGACCTACAGTTGAAAGTGAGATATGAACCACTAGGCAATGCACCTCTACCGGGTATCGATCCCGGGACCCCTTGATTAATAACCGGCCACGTTTCCGTTACGCCCGGGGAGGCCATGTGCCTTCTTGAGACAGACGACCTCAGTGTCGGAGTGGCTACCACATCGCACTACGACGCCAGGGGTCCTTGGTTCGAATCCTAGCCAGGCAAAGTTATTATTTGTGAGCGTTCCTTCATCAATTTCAACATATGATCACTAGGGGCCTGGACTTTATGTCCTATAAAACTATAAAATATGTATGTAATTATGCCATATAAATTGGAAAATATGTCATGAAAAATTACAAATATATCAGAAAAATGCAGAAATATTCCCAGTAAAGTCAAAAATATGCACAACAGTACTCTCGAATTTCTCCCATACCTGATAGAGTGGAGTAGGGGCTGTAATGTACCGAATGTTATTTTTACTTTTGAATGATTTTTGTGAAAAGTGAAAAAGGCAAAGAAATGAGAACGAAACTTCTTTACTTCCCGTGCAACAATGAGAGAGAACATTTCTCCTCAATATTTTTTGCATGGCTATCAATTGTCGGCGGGATAAAGAAAGTGGGGTATTATTGTTCTGTACTAAGAAAAGACGGCACTTTTCATCCTCCGCAATTTCCATATCCTGCCATCGACAATATGAACTATCCGTTGTGCTAAAGCTACGAAGAAATAAAATATGAAATAACCAATTATGTGCGAGAGAATTACGAAATTATACAGAAATATGTCTTATTACAACAAAATTGAAGAAATATGTTGTAAAAACGCGAAATTGGTGAAATATATCAAAATATGCTTTGTCAGGTTAGTCTATTTCGTGTGATTTTCATCAGATATGTAAAGATCTCACCCAAATATTATATCCGAAGCCAAATGAAAAATATGTTATAACATAAAGTTCCGGGCCCTAACACTCATCTTCACGATTAGCCAAAAGTGGCAGAAACGTGAGGTAAAATAAAACAAATTAATAAATTAAATTGCTACCTGCTTTTGCAATATACACGTACTTATGTTATTCAGTAAATTCAGATCATTTTTGTCTACACAAAACCCAACTCTCTTTAAAGCAAATAGAAATAAGGTTCTGGCGCTACACAAGGGGGCGCCCCGGTTTGGAGTCTCGATCAGCCTATCTGCGCATAAAGCGGACTCAAACTCTCCCCCGAGTCGTTGTCGGTCCTTGGATCCGCCACTGAAATTAAGATATTTCTTTTTTTCCCTTCCTTCCACGACATGGGAATGAATCTAAGAGATTCACATGCAGAGTCGTTGACCCAATCGAGGGAAGTTTTGTCTTAACTTGCCGAAGAAGAAGATTGCAGAGTTTCAAAAACGGTGTCGTCTTTTGTCGATTCACGGTCGGCGTCTCAGCGTGACCCCCCTATTTTGTAGTTAGCCAATCAGTGTGCGGGGATTCACGAACAATTTCATCTTGAAGGCTTTGGTCTAAAGCCCGCATCACACGGAACTGGATTTCCAGTAGGTATGCCCTAGTTGCCGCTGGACTGGCTACCAATTTGCTAGTTTTCGCCTCACACGATACTTATCAGCGTACTTGTCGATGGGCTTTTGTTCCCGTACGAGGGAAGTTGTAATGGCGGCCGCGCGAGATGTAAAGAATGCATCACTTCACATTTTTAAAAGCCGATAACTATTCAATCGAGAGGAAAAACGTTTCGTATAAAACATTATTAGGTAGAAAACAATGGCGCTGCTTAAATACATACTTTACAACGTTTACTGTACACGCATGGAAGAATATTTTAGTTGTTTCAAATGTAAACACCGTGCACTCAGCATAGATGGTGTAACTCAACGCGCCTTTAATGCTGGAGTAACACTCGGAAACCACAGACAAAAGCGCTCCTTTGCACACTCACAGATTATCTTCACATGGCGAAACTTTGCTCTGATTGGCTGTTCCACAGAATCCAGTCGAGGAAAGCAAGTAGTAATTAGAACATGTCCTATTCCTCCAAACCAGTCAAGCAGTCAGCCGGGCGTCCATGATTGCTACCTAGAAAGTTAGTTCAGCGCCAACTAGGGCTATCCTACTAGAAATCCAGTTCCGTGTGATAGGGGCTTTACTCTGCAACCGGATGACGCGCAGAGTTCGATTATCACAAACATCTTTTCTTCTCTTTGTCTTCGCAATGGTACAAATGGCACACACTTTGGAGCCACTGGCCTTTCCTATACTTTGTTTTGGGCCATGTCGACATTGTTATTATTAGGGAACGGAACTTTATGTGCTAAAAAACTCAGAAATATTTATTTTTTATGTGTCATACATGTTGAAAATATGTGATAAAAACAGGAAAATATGTGACAAAAATAAAAACATTTGGTAACAAAAACAAACTATAACATGCATTTTAAACACCTGAAATTAGTTTCTAAATGATTACCTCTTAGCGAGCTATTTTTTGGAAGAGTTGCAGTGGATCACCATAGTTCTTTCCAAATTCTCCATTGTAAATCTGTGACGATTATCTCTAAAAAGCATCTTATATTGTGAGAAAGATGGCTCCACGTCACAAGAAACAATTCTTGCATATTTGAAACACGAAATGTCACTAACGCTGAAGTTTTCCAAAGCTTCCTCTACTTCACCTCCTTCCAAAACACATGCAATTTGGCACAATGTTTGAAAACCTTGGTTTTTCCCCAAAAATTCTGTACATTTAGACATTTAGATCCAGTGAGTTCTTTCAGTTTCGTTTCTACTATACGGACTTCCCCAATGGAAGCTGCCAAAGTGTTCGCGGACGATTCAAGCTTTCATATGGAATTAGAGAGAATGGACAGGTTTGTTGAGATTTATGCCAATTCGACTTTTAAGGAGGGCTCCATCAACAGTTCTTCCAGAATTCTTCTTTGTCGAGATCATTTACAACAGATACAATTTTTTTCAAAGTTCTGGGCATAACATCTGCATCGCGTAACTACAGGTGTAGGGGGAAGGGGAACCTCAGGACATTTTTGTTTAAAAATGTCTATTCTTCTAGGCGACTTGATAAAAACTGTCTTCCCATTTGAAACCAGTTTATCGACATTTTTGGGATAAAGAGCTCTTATCTTTTCACATATTCTATGCAACGCATGCGCCACACATGTAACGTGCACCATTTTGGGGTAGCTAACGGCAAGACCACTGCATGTAAGCTGCAGCATCTGTCAAGAGAAGAACATTGTCAAATTTTATGTCTTCTGGCCACAATAGCTGCATTGCTTCATTAAAAAGCCTTGCTATCGTTACGTGTAGCCAGCCCCAGCTACTTACAGCTATTTTCTCCCGATAGGATCGTAGGCGAGGTGCCAGAAGTCTGCCAGCGAGCGTTTTCAAAGACAAAACAAACCTAGCACTCTCGATATGAAAGAGGTGCGGAGAATAAACATTTTTCCTTGGAAGATTTCGAGGTAGATGAAGTCAACGTGCTATTTTATGTATTTAAAATGAAAATTCACAAAATATGTATTTACATACGGAAAACTGGAAAATATGTGTTTTTATGTAAAATAAAATTTGCTGTGTTGACATATAAGGCTATGATAAGAATTTTGGCAAAAATGAGGGTCTCTATCTTATCGCAGAAAAAACATTTATTTACCTAAAGTTCCTTTCCCTAGTTATTATTGTCATTAACAGACAACCTACTGAAAGACATCTGTTTCGTGGCGTACCTCGTTTAGCTCAGGGTAAACGTCCTTCGAATTTGAAAAATGAAGATCCATCAGCACATTTGCTGGTCAGGAGATTTAATCAGTTGATGTGAATGGAAAGAGAACACACACTCTCTCTCTCTCTCTCTCTGTCTCCCTTATCATCCTTATGTGTTTCTTAAGCTGTTACGTTAGTCACGTGCATAAATTTGTTATAACGATTTGCTGAATTTCTGATTTTTCATCATTTCACTCTTCAGTTGTTCAGTACACTGCAGAAAAATATCCATTAGATTTGTAGAATAGGAAGGAACCTTTGTTTTTCTTGCATTGAAGTTTTTTGTTTCACTATGTGTGGCAAAAAATGTTACCTTTGTCACATTGAATAAACTAATG
Organism: Lepisma saccharinum; assembly: GCF_977018435.1. NCBI lineage: Eukaryota > Metazoa > Arthropoda > Insecta > Zygentoma > Lepismatidae > Lepisma > Lepisma saccharinum. The sequence goes on from NC_139237.1 coordinate 79,055,698, forward strand.
ATTTACAAAATGAGTGAGCATTATATTTGACTTCTTATACGCCTCACACCAAGCACTGTGTTCAACACTTTCTATGGGCTATCTAGGTATCTGTACCTTTCACATTCATACTATGCATATGTCTTAATATACTGATCGGGATCCTTAGTTTGTTACGTTAGTCACTATGGAATGACCCTAATTGTCCTGCACGCCGATAGATGTCCGTCAGAATGCTGCAGTTTAAAACTCACATTGTGAGGTATTACAGGTGTCCTCGTATCGTAACTTTGCGGGGGCAAGGGGTACTTTCCCCCCTCAAAATTTCAGATTTATTAAAATTTATAAATTAATGGTACTTCTGTTAACCTCCTTTGACCTAAGAGCAACGCAATGAGTATTTCTTATGATTTTCGAAAATGTAATAGTTGTGGACGCTACGGAATAGAAAACTTTGATTCTGTCCCCTCCCACAACAAAGTTAGCCCCAAGTTCGATTATGTTTCCTAAAGTTAGATCCATGGATATTCTTGCCCTGTTTCAGTCTTTAATGTGTGTTGCTTATTCAATACAGTTTCAATGCATTAATTACAGCATTATTCTTTCACAATAATAATTTATCAAAATCCGATCGTGACTTTTTGCCTACCCTGTAGATTGTTGACTACGGTTGATTACGCGTTGACTGTCTGTGATGTGTCACTTCTTTTTAATTTTAGAAGTAACCTCCTGACCAGTGCAAATGTGCTGATGGATCTCCAAATGATGGAACAGTGAGCAACGAAGAAACTCAGCACTCCTTGTATGGAATTAAAGAAAGAAACGAATGAAATGCCAAATGGGAAGACGAAAGCGATAGCGAAAGTTGGAACGAATGGAGTAAACGGTCGAAATCTTTGTCTAATTGGTCCTGGCGCCAAAGAGAACAGGAACAGACCATCAGAATGACATAGCAGCTCTTGCAAGAACGATGAGGCTGCCACAGAAAATATACTCTGTTCTTATGGGGATGGAAGGATGGGATCCATCAAATTTCCCCATTGATTCGGAAGACTACGTATTTCGTGCTTTGAGTCTTAGCAAATAACTTCTCGGAACTCAACCTACAGTTCAAAGTCGGATCTGAACCACTATGTACGTACCTCCACCGGGTATCGAACCCTGGACCCCTTGATTACAAGATAACGACGTTATCGGGGAGACACCCAGTGTTCGAATTGAAGAAAATCCACAGGGGGAAAACTTCACAACTATTGATCAGTGGTGGAACTAGGGGGACGTGATGAGGCCCCGGCATTATGGCCTCTTAATGCTAAGCCTTAACAATTGTTTACAAAGATAAATTAAACTGTCCTTGCGTCGCCCTCCCCCCCTCAGTTTTTGTCACCCAATCGCCGCCTGATTTCAATGTACGTATAAAGGATGTGTTGCAGGCTCATTTTAGTAAATTTTTGTCACAGAAAAATCGTCCCTGTAGGTAGAGTTGAAAATTATTCGAAAAAAGGCTCTTTTTTTGGGGGGGGGGCATTTTCCGCGGCTTTTTTGTTGGGCTTCTTTCGTACCTCAAGACTCACAACCCAAACTGCAAGTGAAATACTGTATGTAGGTTAGGCGAAGTTAACAAAAAACTAAAATATTCATTTTTTTATTTTTGTTTTTTTAGAAAAAAATCATACATTTTTGCAACTCTGCCATTCACAGTGATAAATAACAATGATCGTGCTGTTTCATCCTTCGTTCGATTTCGTTGTTCGGTAAGAGTCACGCTCATTTTACTGTAACCTCTTTCACACTCGGTCGTTGATATTGAAATGGGTCTGTAGTTTGCAGAAAGTTCACTCAGTAAAGCACTTATTGAGCTCGTCTTCATGTTTTTGCATTCGTTGCGAACTGAACAGTCCATTTTTATTTTAACCATACCACTCAACAAAGTAATTTCTTAGTCATCATACATTGTTTCATTTTTGGTCCCTTATGGTTGAAAACTGATAAAACATGCTTCTTCGAATATCCCACGATCATCAAATCTGGAATTAATGTGTATCAGTAAGTTACCTGAAGAAAATGCTTCCGAAAATATGATTACTTTTTCTCATCGGCTTCAGATATTTTAGTTAGTGGTACACTCAAAATGCTTTCTTTGGAGAAAAGTAAAATTCTACATCTTTACGCTTTCTCCAGGGTGCTCTTTCATTGAAGTTAGTGATTCTATTGCCACAGCCAGTTTCTGATGTGCAGTAATTACACTGGCACTTCTCTGTAGAAGCAATGCAAACTGTTTAAGAAAATAATAAACATGGGTAAGACAAAATACAAATAACTAAGTTGGTACCTTCTTCAGTATTGCTTTGCACTTTCTTTTCAACTGGTAGCTGCACTGAGCTCACGAATCGAAAGTAAATGTACAAGATAATTATTTATTACTGCTCACACAGCTTGATTTGTTGTTGCAATGACTGTATCTTTTTTTCACAATATCTTGAACAGCAAGCTCGAATTTATGGCTCAAACAGTGAATGACTGTCATGCCATTCCTCAAAATAATGGAAGAGAATACACATTCAGCTTTCTCTGGTATCTCCTAATTTTTACACGTCTTCGAGGAAATTTTTGCCTCTCCCTATATCCGGCTCTGATCGTGATTATGGGAATGTTTAAGGATGATCCTGAATTATGTGGACAAAGAACAGAAGATCGGATACGAGGCACTCGTGTACCACGTACCAAGTTCAACAGCAAACAGGTCGGCTCTTGGTTTGTGGTTAAGACAAACTTCCTTGGGCTGAATTAAGGAGAAAGGCAACAATGACCGAGGAAGGTAGTTCTGTGGGAAGCGATCATTGAGATTCTTTTATCTGATTGGATGAATCGTTTACCTCCTTGCATTCGTTTTGAGGCAAGTTGGCGAAGCGTTCAGCTGTGTACTTGGATTGATATGTTGTTTTAAGTCCACTTTATGCACAGTAAGGCTAATCGGGACTGGACCTACAGTTTAAAGTGGGATCCGAACCACTTGTGCCTCCACCGGCTATCGAACCCGGGACCCCTTGATTACAAGGCGACGACGCTACCACAGCGCCATCGTTGAGGCACTCTGTATACTTGGAGTAGGGGCGGACAGAATGCCGAGTTTCTGGGGAAGGGCGAGCCGGTGGAGGTCGGAATAGTCTTCTAATTGTTAACCCATTTAATTACCACAGTTAATAACAAAGTTGATTGATTGATTGAATTGTTGTTTTAAGTCCACTTTTATGCACAGAGAGGCTAATCGGGACTGGACCTACAGTTTAAAGTGGGTTCCGAACCACTATGTGCCTCCGCCGTGTATCGAACACGGGACCCCTTGATTGCAAGGCGACTATGCTAACACCGCGCCATCGGGGAGGCCAATAAAAAAGTTGAAGTTGTTTTTCATTGAACATAAAGGAAGATTTGTCATATATAGCTATCGTGTCTCACAAAAAGAAATGTGGCTACAAGTTGAGCATAACATTTCAAATCCTTAACATAAAACTTTGCCGTACATCTACAGATCTAATCTTCTCTTCTTGTATTCTGTAACCTCTGATGTCTCAAACCTGGTTCATATCCGTGGTCTAAGAGCGGCTCATAGGACGAAAAAAAAAACCGTGGCGGAGTAGTAAAATATCGCGCTACGACGCCAGGGGTCCCGGGTTCGAATCTTGGCCTGGGCATGGATGTTTGTGAGTGTCCATCCATCAATATCATCATGTCATCACTCAGTGCGAGAAAACTATATGAATGAAATGCATCTTCTTTCAGACATTATATTTTTTTTAGATTAACATAATTTGAAAAATAATATTTGAAGAATCATATTTGGCCTAACCAAATATATTTATTTCTTTCTTTTTTTAATTTCTTTACTACATAAAGGATGTTTAAGAGGTGATGAACTGATGATGATTCGAATTGAGAATGGGCAGTAACAACGTAGTCGAAAGAAGGTGAAGTTGCAAAAAAAAAGCCGTTAAGACCTAAAAATAGGCTAAAAAAGGACCAATAAGCCAAAAAACGCCGAAAGAGGCAAAAAAGGACACATAAAACCCACCCTTTTTCTGGCCTACAATGACCCGAAATGAACATATATTATGTTGGCACCTCGTCTTCGGACACTAGGAAAGAAAAGGATTTTTCTTCAACTTCTGAGCCCTATTAATAACCTTCACAGTCGTCAGCTAGTAAGAAGTGTTGCCATCTACCATGACTAAAATTTCTAGATCCAAGCTCGGAAGAAACGCAACTCATTAAACCGTCGCTGACGAACTGTAGCATTTTTCTACTATTTTACTTTCAAAACGAACTGCAACTCGGGCGAAACGCTATACTGAACCAAGTTGTCGGGTCATAAAAATTATGAGAATACTGCGTTTAGAAGTACCGCCGCGAAAACAGCCAGCGCGGAGAATGGCTTTATGGCAGTCACCCGCTGCTGTCGTCTTTACCTACGAAGGATACAGTCAAACAGCCAATTGGGCTTACCACTGACCCCCTGTTTGTGCTACAAGCGACAACCTTAGAAACCCCTCCTTCCCGAAGCACCCAGCAGGGAAACAGGATATTGCCAAAATATCCGATGGGGCCCGGTTCTTACGGTGGCCGACGTATAGTTTGAAAATCAAGGTGGATTGGATTTAAATCGCGAGTTAAATCAAGATTTTTTAAAAAATCACTGATTTAAATCACTTTAAAGAAATAATTTATAGAATAATGTACATAAGGATTTTGTACGTATCAAAATCACTTTTGGTGAAAGTACATTAATCTCGTAATAATTTAATAGTGTTTATTAGGCTCTAAGGAAGCAAACAAAATATATGCACGGATGGGGTGAGGCTCATACGAAATTAAATTAAATGTAATGTGTAAACTGTAAACACACTTAAATTTCTCTTTTATCTTGATTTAAAATTCAATATTTTTTCTGGGCAAAAATAGCAAACATTTTGTGTAGAATAATATACAAGATACCAATCATGTTAAATCGTAGTGGCATTATCGTTAAACTGTAAATAAACATGACTATCACTGCAAACTATCATTTTAAAAAAATACCAAAATTCAGCTACAAAGATTATAAAAAATATTTTAGTTACAATTATATAGTACATTCATCTAATGTTTTATTTTCACTGGAAGAAAAGTTACTGAAATTATTATAGTTTCATTAACACACTCAAAAAGCATTTCCATAGTAGGTTCATAACTCGTATACAGTATCTGAAACAAAAAAAAATGTATATTTACATTCATTTTTATTTGCTTTAATCAAACTGTTCTTCACAGGGCCGTTTTTCAGAAAATGACTTTCTATAAAGAAGAACATGCATATATATGTATGGTGCTAAAAAACATAGAACCAATTTTAAGCATGCTTTTAAAAGAAATTAAAAAACGAACCCTTCAGTACTACATCTAAAAAAAAATACATAAATGGTATTTAGGGGTCCTGAGGACCCTAAATATAAAAATGCAGCTATGATGTATATGGCCACTGCTTTAATTTTTTTTCAATCATATGTTTATAAAACTGAATAAATTTGCAAAAAGATGAATCCTGATAATTTTCAATATACTGTGCTGTGGACAAACATTTTGAGCACAACTTGCACACTGGACACTTCCACAAAAGAGTTACATAAACAGTACTTTGGGGTCCTTACTCAACAGTGTGAACAAGACTGGCTTTCCTGCACAACTAATAGCTTTTCTGAACTCTTCACCAGATGTCAGGAAACTACAGAGATGGGCACTGTGCAGAGCAAAGCCATCTGGTGGCAGTCACAATAAACATATCAGCCGGGGTCCTCAGGACCCCAAAGTAGCACTGCAAATCATTGTTTTTATACACCCTGATGAAAATCAAAGACATCTCGAATTTTCCTGCGAAAGTAAACCCGATTTCGCGGTGGAAGTGAAAAGTGGAACGTGCTCCTACGGGATCCAGCGTGCGAGCTGCTTCCATGCCCAGATGAGGCTGCATCTTTCTCTTTTAGAGATCTCTTGTTTCATGTTTCCTCAGGATGGACGTGACTGACATTTGTGCACATCAGTTACACGTGGTCGGCCAAGCGCAGCAACCCTCCTTTCCTAAAGCCTCAATTTGCATGTCGGTTGTACACTGCCTTAGAAAGTACATCATGTGTGGAGCGCATGTAGACGAATGTCCTGTTGCACAAGTCGCGACCAGTACAGACCTGCACAAGACTTCCTGTAACGAAGGAACGAAGCGGAAAATGTTGGGTATAACTCATCGCACGTAAGTCAATCACCTTCTTGGTGAAGCACCGCATATCATCTTCTGACGCAAGCGCGGGATGCTTTCGTGCAGAGGCGTCTCGTGGACGCATGCTGCGCATGTGTCAATGGACATTTCCACTCAATTTTTTTTACAACAATTTTAAAAACTACACCCTGGAAAAATGACCCCTGCAAGTTCTCGCGTTTCTCTGCGTGCAGTTTAAGGCAGAAACGAGACTTCCAAAGTTGCGAGGCTAGCGTTGCGCTGAAAACACGCCGCCGCCATGTTACTACGTCACTCCTTAGGGAGAGCTCGCTTGTCGTCTGCTTCGAGCATCCAGTTCCGGATGGGTAGCCCACGGTGAGCGAACACGTGCAGCAGTTTCACAAATCTGTACCGATTTAAATAATGGAAGAAGGAGCGATAGGAGAAAGGAAAGCTGTGCTTTGTAATGATCATTCTTCTATGAAATATCCCTGCTGCTCACGTGCAAAATAAATGAAAGGGTTCAGCTGCTTGTGTGTTCTCAGGTCATGCGAAAAATATTGCTTATAAAATTGGTTGCTGACCAGACACTCAAAAATATTTTTTAAACTTAAATTTATCGATATTTACCGTAACCTATGTAGTGCAAAATATGAATTTTCACATTCTTCAGTTTATTTATAAAGCCTATTTAACTTTCTTTTCCATAATGCAATTTCAGTTTGTGTTCCATTTCTGTTGCGCAAATTATGATCAAATATTTTTGTGCAGATAAGAGAAAATACACTGAGAAGATTACATTAGTTGCACAGCACATATCTATACTTAGTTTATGTATAATTATTACAAGGAAATAATGTGTATAACCATGGGCGTATATAAAGGGCATACTAAAATTACCAGTTTCCTTATTCTATCCGCTTGTTCATAAAAAATTCCTTCGGACTTATTTCATTCTCTTAAATTAGAGACGTATAGGACGGGATATGGATGGGAAGGAAATTTCGTAATTCCACACACCAGATGGGACTGCAGACCAATATCTGCAATTTCCTGATAGTTTCGGAATTTCTGCGATAAGAAACTACATTGAGACTGTCAAATCAGTTATTTTCTCCCCCTCGAATCATATTAAAGAAATTTGGTTCTTAAAAAAACGTAGTGACACAAGATGAACAGAAAAGTATCAATACTAATAAGTAGTGTGACTACATACACTGAAATGAAATACATATACTGAAATGGTACGATATAATTATTTTGAATTTTGTACTGCGAAAAAAGCCGCCTCATCTCGTTAACCCGTACGCATTAATTGGTTGGTTCACAACTTCACCACTAAGGATCCTATCGAGACGAGACATGGCAGCCTTGGTCTCGTTCTCGTTGAGAGTAGTAAATGTCTGTCTCGTGTTTATTTGTAAATGTCTCATTGACAGTCTCGTCTCAATTTATAAACATCCGTCTCGGGTTTTGGAGGGCAATTCTCGTTCTCGTCTCAAGTCTAGAAAAATATAGAATCAACAACGTATGCAAAGGCTTATCATTATAAATACAAAAAAAAAAACTTTCTTAATATTTTTTTTGTTCCTCGTTTCGACGGTACAGCCCTCAAAAACTAAATATTATTCTGTTTATATATGCAAACCAAACTGCAGGTTCAGAATTACCAGGAATGAACTGGCGTTGTAATTATTATACACAAAATTCATGATTTATCTGAGGAAGTCGCGTCGCACGTTCCAGGTTTAACTCGACCTGGGCATGACTGTTTCCTTGTGAGTGACATTTCATTGAACTGGAAATTGTTACATGGGAGGATGTGTGCTCGAGACTTTGGGGACAGTTAGGGGGATGCTTCTATTGTTAATGTTAGTGTTGTTCACGAGACGAGGCATGTTCCGTCTCGTCTCATAAAAGGAGATGGGACAAGTGAATGATTTCGAAATGAGATGGGACAGAAGAAAAAGTTCCTATCTTATCGTGGCTGGTTGGGTAATACTTAGATTGTGCAGTTGGTGGTAGTGTGTGTGTGTGGGGGGGGGGGGGTGTACTCCTGCACCCCGACTTCAAATACTGCTTGTAGTTATTAATCTTCATTGTAGCGATTGGCCAAAAGTGGGAAGAAATGTGATGTTAAGAGATGATACATAATAAATTAACCATGCGTTCTCATCGTTGCGGTTAAACAAAGTGAACGGAAAAGCGACGTAAAAGTAGGCTAAATACAAAAATTTGCGATATATATTAACTGATGAAAACTGTCATTTACTGTAGGAAATTTAAAAACTTACCGTACCTTTTTATACTGTATCACCTCTTATATTGCAGAAATTGGCGTGTAAACCAGTGTGTTCTAAAAGTATTATCTTAAAATTTGTGAAGAAAATATTATGACGAAAATAATTGTAATTCCAGAAAAGGCATTCCTATAACATTAAGTTCTTGCCAGTCAGAACTAACCTATGTATTCGCAATGAACAAGGCTGTTCACGTGTTCAACCATTGACTGTTACAAGGTTTGCTTTGTCACCCTAATGGGAAAACCCTCCACCGAGTGGCTGAATTATAGTAAATAATTACTACTATACTGCTAGGGCATAATTCATCTCCAAGAAATGGAGCACAGATTTTTGCACTGGAAGTTGTAAGATACTCGTTTTACACAGTAACAAGTGACTTTGCTGTAGCTTCCTCGGGTCATGCTAATTTGACGGGACGAGCAGAAGCCCCGCCTGCACGCATTTCTAAGTGATGACGTCAGAGGACCTCTTGTCCGTGGAGAGGACGTTTTCAAATCCGTGACGTAGGAGGTGAATTTCAGCGGTGTTTGAAGGCGTGTTTCTCGAGAACCGAAACAAATATCGCCGAGATATTTTGCACATCTCATGTTTGTGTCATTATCTGTAAAATGAATGGATTTAAAACGTTTTTCATGTCAAAGTGGAAATGTCCCTTGCTCTGCGACGACATTCATGAGCGTTTCTACATTCTAATTTCTTCATATAGGAGAAGTATTTATTTTACACGAGAGCGCTGAACAAAGCTTATATTACATTTCTTGGATCTCAAGTGACGCATCCATCAATTGTGGGAAAATAATTATTACTTTCTTTCACTTCAGATCCAAGAAATGTAATATAAGCTTAGTTGAGCGCTCTCGTTTAAAATAAATACTTCTCCTATATGAAGAAATTCGATTCTAGAAATGCTCATGAATGTCGTGGCAGAGCAAGCTGCCCTTTTCCCCACAATTGACGCATGCGCAGCATGCACCGCATGCGTACACGAGACGCCTCTGCTATCGTGGATAGGTTAGACTTGTTACGTTTAAATGTCTTAGCATAAATACACTATAGCCCCGCCTAGTTCGCTGCAGTTCTTTTTTACTCTCTCTCTCTGCACTACACTGTTTGTTCGTAACAACGAAAGCATTTAGCCTGACGTCAGAATTCAGAAGACGAAACACGGCGCTTGGCCGGGAAGGTGTCTGGCATAAGTGCGATAAATGAGACCCGAAAATGTTAGGCAGCACAGGCGTACGCAGACCCTCTGATTTGGAAGAGCAAGAACCTTGATGAAAGTTCAATCGGGTGAAAGAAAAACCTCTTTGCATCTCACTGTTTTACTGTATTGTATTGATGAGTACGAAACAAGGGCGCATATAGCATGTGTCCGGACCCGTTTAAGCGTAATTATATCTCGTATGTACGTACACCCAACGGCGAAAGAAACAGTAGGCGAATTGTACACCACCATTTTCATTCGGTCTGTATTACACAGTGTGATGACAATGAACTGAAATTTTTGGTTTGGTTTGAGTTGGTGTTTTAAGTCCACTTTATGCACTGTAAGGCTAATCGGGACTGGACCTACGGTTTAAAGTGGGATCCGAACGACTGTGACATGTGCTTCCACCGGGTATCGAACCCGGGACCCCTTGATTACAAGGCGGCGACGCTACCACTGCACCATCGGGGAGGCCCATGAACTGAAATAATGACGTCAATAAGCAGAGAGCAATGCCTGCTTCGAACCAACATAGTTTCATTCCTTAAAACAACACAGGATGTAGAATAAAAAAGTAATGAGAATAGTGGTGGACAATTTGCCTACCATTATCTTTGCCGTTGGCTGTACGTATATACAATACAATATACAGGGTATTTCCGGGCTGATGATACAAAATTTCACGGATGATGGATGTATCAATTTGAGATGAGCAACCCTGGTCCGGAAACGACTTAGTCGAAAGTTATAAGCGAAAATCGGTGTATGAAGATGTAATACTTTTATTACAAGTTTCACAAGCTGTTCCGTGGCCATCTCGGTCACCTGATCTGACCCCACTTGATTTCTTCTTGTGGGGTCATGTGAAAAGTCTCGTGTACGAAACACCTGTCGAGACTGAAGAGGATCTGGCAAGAATTCTCGCTGCCTGTGACATTGTTCGAACAACCCCGGGGTTGCTCCAACAGGTACGCCAGAACTTTGTGCAACGATGTCATGCCTGCAGCGAAGCTGGGGGACGCCACTTTGAACAACTGTCCTCGTCACGATTAGTCAACAAAAGTGGGAGAAAAGCGAAATCAAATAATCCGAATCAATCAAGCAAGCATCTGCTAAAAATACAATGAAGAAATATGGGCAATTTGTCTACCGTTATCTTTGCACTTCATTATGCACTACACTACACTCTATCTTGGAATCTGCGGAGCAAAACAACGCATAACGGTAGAGAAAGGGAGAAAGCGAGTGGGTGGAGCAAAACAGTGCGCGCTGTTGCAAAAGGCTGGTAGCTGCAGCCGCGTTCTCCTCCCCACGCACCCATTTCCCCTCATGCGGTCATTTGACGAGCCACCTCGAGTCACTACTTACGCAGAGGCTTGCTTTGTTCACTTCCTCCAGACGGTCCCGGGACAGAGCGTGAACATATATAGACATTTATTTCGGAACAACCCTCGTATAAACAGAAGCTGACTTGAATTTGCAAACACGATACTCCTGTGACTCAGAATCATCTTTCCGTGACGAATGCTGGCCAGAAACTTCCTGTGCAATAAATGAGGAGTAAAAAACCTATATTTTACTATGGTCCTGCATCAAAAGAAACAATAGAAGAATCCATTTTGTCACGGCTCACTTAAGCGTGGCAGTCCAATAAGGAGAGACCCATAAATGGCTTCCCTTCTGCTTCCTTACCAACCAGTTATTGTCGTGTGCAGGTGTTACATAAAACTTTTCCTTCCTATCGCAATCCAAAAGTCGTTTCGCTTTAATTGCACTGCGTTGCTGTCCACTACAACGACACGTGAAGCCGTTCTCGTTCGTGCTTCGCTGCAGATGCATTCTGGGAACGCTGTAATGGCGCTGTTGTGACAGAATTTATTCCTGCTCGCCGCGTCTTCATTAACGTCTGTCCTCGTGTCCCATTGAAGTACTGCCGTATCATTATAGTTTATCTTACCCAGAAAGACAATCACAGCATTTGTAAGGAATGATGCGTATATACGAGGGTAGTTCGAAAAGTCTATCCACTCTCAAGATGGCTGTTCGGTCAGTTAAGCCTATTCGGCACTTAAGCTCTTATGTGCCGTTGTGGAAAGGATTCACACGTACTCTTAGACCATTTTAGGGGCCATATTCGATCCTAATTTTGTTTTCAATTGAAACACTTATAATAAATGTATTTTTAGAATGGTATTAAGATAATACTGACACCATATATACACTGCCATTTAGTGAATTGACAGAACAGAATACTACATAAGTCTCAATACGGGATATTTCACAACTACTGCTGGCCCGTGGTTAGGTCTGACCCTACCATGGCAGTTAAGGGTTAATGTCATTGAATAGTCACGAAATTGTATTTTCTTTCTTACAAAACATTTACATCAGTTAGAATAACAAAAAAACCTTAATGCCTTGCCAGTAACGGATTAACGACTTTATATGTATTCATTTTCTCAATTTCGGTTATTTTACGTCGCTTTTCTGGTTAATCGCGACGATGAGAAGGTATGATGAACTGATAAAATGGATGATGGGACTAACAAATGACTACCCAGGGATCGAACCTGAGTCCTCTGGCCTCACAACTAATTACGCTGACTCTCCCCAATGCAATCGGGTAATTGAAGATATAATATTAATTTTATGTTGCTTTAAGACGCCCAAAGTTGGGATGCGAGCAATGTAATTTTAAAGGAATGTATTATAATTTAAAACTTTTTCTTCTCATCTTAACTGAGTGTAACATAAATAAATGTTACTATTAAATAACAATATACTAACTGCTTATTCTCTTGATTTCCTTGCAGTGGAAGAACTCCGTGTCAGCTCGCGAGCGAGGTCTGCTCGTCAGAGCCAATTCCCTTTCGACCCAAGTTGAGAAGCTTCAACGGCGCTGTCGAGAGCTCTCGACGGAAAACGACACTCTGGTGAGTTTCTTTGTAGTTTGTTTTTTCACCCACTCTTACCCCCACCCTCAACCACCCTCACACTCATTCACCCTCACCTTCACTTTCACCCACCGTCACCTTCACTTTCATCCACCGTCACCTTCACCGTCACCTTCACCTTCACCCACACTCACCTTCACAGTTACTATCATGGAATTTCATTTTTTTTTAGCTGTAGCCCATGTGTATGTACTGGTGCCTGACTCTAGCAGCATTTTTACGCAGAAATTGTTGCCATTTGGCTCATACAAGGCCTTGGATGTTAGGAGAACAAACTCAGTGTTGCCAGATGAAGGGAAATTTGATTCGGCTCAGGGAAATTCAGATAAAATTTTAGGTGAAAAGTGTAAAAGAGACATTTGATAAAAGTATCAATATTGCAGAGAAGTTTTGAGATTGACCCATAAAATCAAGTTCTTTTGAAGTCTGAAACAGATTTTTACGTTTCTTGCGTGGGTAATTTATTCCCTCATAATGGACTTTAAATTGATATCAATGCCAATTTTTATCCCCCTCTTAATTTCACAATTTCTTCAACCAATCCTAGTTTTTTTGTAAATAGACATTGCAACAGACCTTTAATTGAAATACATTTGCAATTGTATATTGTTAATTTCTTTTTTGTATAATCATGTGTTATCTGTAAAGAACGAAGAAAACACTCACACAGTTTATTGAAATATTGATGTTCTTTCGTCTTGTCACCGGTTTCTATGGTGATTTTGAATAAAAGGATGGAAAATGCAAGTGTTGTCACGAAAAAAGGAAATTTGTTGTGGTAGCACTGGATTCCGGTTCGATTCCCGGATTGGGTGATTTAACGTTGGGAATTTTTCCAGCAATATCTTTTGCGGTTCTGGGGTTCGCCTAGCCTTTCATGAAATTGGTACCCGAGGGCAACTCTGAGTGTAGAGGCGGCCGGAGCGTGGTGCTGATCACATAATTACAAATGGCCTTATCTCGACATCCTTCCATGTGCCTTCACGGTTTGCTGCAATGTGCGGGATGTTGTTTTATCTATGCTTTACTTATGTTATTTCAATGTTTATATTTTGAAAATGCCACTAACCCCATCTATGTAATCGTTGAAGACTTACTAGTTCGTGTTATGGTAAGAAAGGCTAATTTGCTGCATTATCTTCTTTAATTTTCAAATTTCAGAAATGCAAAATGGAACTGGACAGAGAGAGGCCGCAGAAGGAAAGCAACAACAAGGAGAAAGAGCGGCAAAAGTTCAGAAAAAGGAACCAAGAACTGCAAAAGAACACGAAGCAGCTGGAAGAAAAGGTGAAGATCCTCGAACAGGTAAGGTCTTATCCAAAGACGATGGGTTATTATCGAATACTCCATGAACTTGTCTCTCACGACTTTTTCTGTTCTCTTTTCTTTCTTTCTGTAGCTCTTCCACTGTCTCACGCTCTTTCTTTCTTTCTCCCTGTTTTTCTTTTGTTTCTCTCCTTTCTTGCTTATTTGTTCATCTCTCTTTGTCATTTCTCTTTTTCCTTCCATTTCTGCCACTGTCCCGCTCCTATATCACATTTCCTTTCTATCTCCCTTTCTTTGTACCTTTATTTCTACTCTTTTTCTTTTCTCTCTCTGCTTGCCTTTTGTTTATTTTTCTCTTTTCTTTCTTTCTACACCTCTGCTTCTCTCGCTCCTATGTTGCCTTTTCTCCCTTCTTTCTGTGTCTTTTTATTTTTCCTTCTTTGTTTCTATTCTTTTTCCTTACTCTCTCTCTCTCATACACACACACACTTTTTTCTCTTCTCTTTTCTTTGCTCTGTCAATTTGAATTTCGTTCCATTTATTTCTAATTCTCTATCGTTCCTTTCATGTCTCATTTTCTCTTTTGTTTAAACAACTTCTTTCTGTTGACGATACCTAAACATAACATCACTACATGTTCACTTCAAGACACAATTCTTCGACGTTTAAGCCCCTTGCAAAATTTCCTACCGGCGCCCATGATTGTTAGTAACTTTTCTATTGACGTGAGAGTGTGAATGAAAGTTTCCTGTGAGGTTACATGCGAAATAATTATTGCTGCCAATATTCTAATCTGGTAGTTCTTTTCATAATGGAAGCTCTCCACAGTGTTCGATAAAGAAGTTGATCCTTGCGTGACGTAACTGCCCCACCTGCTCGCCACATCCTGTCTCTTTCAGCTGACCCTCGGTAGCTGTGATGCATGAAAAGAAAGAGGAAAGGGCATTCTTCCTTTTGCTTAACAGGTGTACATTTTAGCTTGGTTTAAGGATATATTACGTATTAAAGGTTCCGTCAGACAAGCACAAGGGAATCAAATGCAATGTATATGTATCCAAGGCAGGAACAGAATTTAATAATATGTATTTCTCTTGGTCTTGCTTGCGAAATGTATGAATATAACTTCTCTTTTCGACACCTCACTAATTTTTCTCCATGGTTATTCTCCGTCCACTGTAGAAGAAAATAATGCAAACGAAAGCACGTGACTTCTGAATTGATTTTTGTTATTTAACGTCGCCTATCTTACACTTTCGGCTGATCGCGACGATGAGTGATGATGGAATTCATCGAGGGACACTCACAGAGAACATACATGCCCAGACCGGGATTCGAACCCGGGATCCTCTGTGTCTTAGCACGCTGTGCTAACCACTCCACTCCTATGTCTATCTCTGGTCGTAGCTATAATAAAATATAAAGGGGGTAAAAAGGAGTGACTTTCCCGTAAACACTCAAATGTCAATCTCTCATCCCTGAACTGCATTATTGCAGACAAACTAGTCTCTGTAGTCGTCACTCAGAGCCAGTATAATCTGCGGGGCTTGCGTCCTGTCCATGCGTGTTTTTGAATGTCCTTTCACCAAATTCTTTCATCTCCGCGATTAGCCAAAAGTGGCAGAAAAGCGAAATTAAACAGGGTGTTCGTACAACAAGTACAGAACAGGTCAAGATGTCAAGAAATTGTATTTGGGGGTCAAGAATTTAGGCTCTCACAAGGACTGATTTAGTTTATTTTACTTTACTTTTCTGCCCCTTTGGCTAATCGCGAAGATGAGGATGAATGGTGGTAAGATAAGATGGATGTAGGTACTATCATAAATATATAGAGACGACAACAAGAACCCAACATAAGAATATACTCGCGGTGAGTCCAGACGCTAGAGCCTCGCAAGTCTAATTCTCTTATTAAACACAGCTGGCTTTTTGGTAGGGGTTTTTTCAATAAATAAATATTTATTTTCTTTATTGCTAATTTCAAACTTTACTTAAGTAGGGGTCGAATAAATAACGGTTAAGAAAAACTGAAAAAGTAAACAAGAAGTCAAGAATTTTGGATTTGTTATTTTGGTAGACACCCTGAAAAATAAAACCAATGAATCAATCATAATACAATAGAACCCCCATTTTTTCATTTTACATTATTGTGCATTCAATATTTGTGGTCTCAACATAGCAAAATGTAAAAATTGTGCTCGATTTTACACTTTCTTGCATTGGTCATTTTGATGCAAAAGTTTCCTTTATATCAATCTTAAAACCAGGGTACGAAATCCTGGGGGGAGGGGGGATTTCCCCGCACCAACAATCTTGGCCTCAAAAATCCCCTGCACCAAAAATTTCCTGGGGGGGAAAGTTTTTGTTATAACAAACAAAAGTACGCAATTACTTTTAATTTCAAATATACTTTATTAAGAATAATATCGAAAACCCACACAAATTAGTGTAGTTGTGAGTATTGAATGCAGTCGTTCTCAAGATATCATTAACAAATCTACATCAATACGCACAATAAAGGTAAAACAAAAATGCAAGACAAAAAATAACTATGAAATCATAAAGCACAAACTAAATAAAAAGTTACACATAATAAAACCACTTGAACTATTTCATAATAATTTATTAACATCTTTCACCGGTTAGTAAAGGAATTAAATAGCTGCTTTACAATATCTGATATGTATAAAAGTAACAAATTAGTTTCCTTTATGTAATTATTAATACGTAGTAGTAATAATAATAATAATAATAATATATTTTTAATTGAGTAATTTATTTTTACTTTTAATAACATTACAAATACACTGGCTGACAAAAAAAGTGAAGCACCCAGAAGGAGTGGTCGAAGATTACCCCATTTCGGTATACCTGCATACCATTGATGTGTGAGTAAATGATTGGATGTACAAGGATCTGTAATGTGTAGAACGCCCACCAGAGGGCATTTGTGACGTCACCTCCTGTTGCTGATAAGGTAGGACCAGTCACCTACTGTGAGTCAGACAGTGCAGCACGAAGCTCAGAGAGGAAAACGAAGCACCGGCGATACCTCGCAGACGCGTTAGACAGCCAATCCAGCAATTGACAGCATTTGACAGAGGCCGCATTGTGGGACAGCATGATGCGGGTTGGACGTATCGGGCAATTGCCAGGCATGTGGGCCATTCAGATGTCACAGTGGCCCGATGTTGGAATCAATGGGTACATGAGGGCACCCATGCACGTCGTGCAGGTTCAGGTCGACCAAGAAACACCACCCCGAGGGAGGACCGTCGTATGGCGCTCCAAGCAGTGCGGGATCCCACAACTTCGGCACCCGTCATCCGAGAACATGTACTGGACACTCTACAACATCCTGTGAGTTCCCGCACAGTGTCTCGACGACTCGCATCCGCCGGATTCGGGTCCTACCGCCCCATGCGCCGGTTGCCGTTGACACCACAACACCGACGCCTGCGGTTGGTGTGGTGCCGTGCTCGGGAGGCATGGACAGAGGACGAATGGCGTCGCATCATGTTCAGTGATGAGTCCCGCTTCTCCATGACCTCCGATGACCATCGTGTGCGGGTGTGACGGCGTCGAGGGCAGATGGCACATCCTGCCTACATTGTGCAGAGACACACAGGTGCGACCCCTGGCATCATGGTGTGGGGAGCCATTAGATATGCGTTCAGGTCACCTCTAATAGTGCTTCGGCAGACTTTGACGGCACAGCGATACGTCACAGACATTCTGCGTCCACACGTCCTACCCCTTATGGCACAGCACCCTGGGACAGTGTTCCAACAAGATAATGCACGCCCACACACAGCCCATGGGTCTATGGACTGCCTAGAGCATGTTGAGGTCCTCCCGTGGCCAGCACGATCCCCGGACCTCTCCATCATTGAACATGTGTGGGATGACATTGGACGGGGACTCCGTCCTAGTGCCAACCTGCGGGATCTGGAGGGACAGCTGCAACACCCGTGGACGAACGTGTCTCAGGAGAGGATCCAAAGGCTGTTTGACACTATTCCGAACCGCATAAGGGCAAGCATTGGGGCCAGAGGGGGTGCGACACCCTACTGACCTGGCGCCACCATTCCACCTGTAACTGCCAACGGGCTTGACTCTTGCATCCTATATTGTAATCAGTTCAATAAAGGTACATGGACTTTCAGCATATGTAGTTTCATTCATGTCCAACCACTCCTTCTGGGTGCTTAACTTTTTTTGTCAGGCAGTGTATGTATCGTATAATTTACACGTTTGTGGGGGGGAGGGGGTTTGTAGATGAAGAACTTTCAAATCCCCCGATTCAAGTAACAAAATTTTAAAATACGTACATCGAACAGAAACCGATAAGAGCCAGTTTTATTTGTGTGCAAATGTTTTCTCAAGAATGTCCTCACATTTACCAAACTCTTTTTCTTTCAGAAGTCACGTGAACAACCTATCCGGGAGCGTCGAAGCGTGACAGTTTCCCGGCAGAAGGAATCGACCTCTAATTTGCGCCAGCGGGAAGCTTCCCAATCCCTCCGCCAGTTGCCGCGCGAGAAAGACCTGCAGCGCCAGATCCAGCTACGAGATCGTCAAATCGGCCGCCTCAATGAGAAACTACGGGAACTCACGGGGAAGAAGGGGGAGGCCGTCATCCAGAAGGCGCTCGAACTTGAACAGGTTATCACGCGGGTCACGAAGGAGCGCCTGCAGCTCGAGCGACATCTGCAAGTTGCCACGGAGGTAAGTGCTGCCACTTGTGGCGTTCCGTCGAACTTCATGGTGCCTCTGAGTAGGTCCGTTTTTCTGCCGGTTGACTTGTCGGTCTCGCTTCCTCGTGCTGTACGTTTCGTCTCGCCGCATTGTTCGGGAACGTGAAAAATGATGGGCCGGAAAAGGTGATTTGCAATTATGGATTTTCTTCAGGAGAATTCTCAAGGATTATTTCCGTTGTTCTTTCCACCTTGAAGTTGTTAAGGGCAAAAAAAAAAAATAAAAAGCACAAACTGAAACAAAATGTGACGAACTCATAAAATGGAGCTCAGGTATAGTTGTACACATTTTTTTATACTAATTCAAAGCTTACGTTGAAATGATTAAACTATAGTTCAATTCTTTTACACTTTGTAGCAGCAAAGAAAGCACACATTTAGAACATATCAAAGATTTAAACGCAACGAAAAGCCAAAAACAAGTCTCGTAAATATCTTGACATTGTTTTTTTCAAATGCACATGAATGCACCCCTACAATAAACATAATGAAGAATAATAATGTTGTGGCGGAGTGGTTAGCATATCGCGCTACGACGCCAGGGGTTCCGGGTTCAAATCTCTGTCTGGGCATGGGTGTTCTCTGTGAGTGTCCATCAATTTCATCATCATCATTTATCGTCATCTTTGCAATTAGCCAACATTTTCACACAGTTTTCCTCTTCTTACACTTTTCCTCACGAGATCGAAACACCAAACGCCATATTCTGTGGCTCAAACCTGTGGTGGGCAAGGTTCAAGTTCGCTCAGCGATCAAGTGAGCACCGCTTATTTGGCCGTCAAGGAGCTGAGCGATAACGTTGCTCGCTGAGCCTAGTAACAAGTCGAGAATCGACAAGGACATTCCGGTATTAAATCCAGTCTACGAGCACACCACACTCGCCATGTCATATTTTTGGATTTCTAACACTTGTTTACGTCTATTCAGAAATCTTAATGTTTACTCGACTATTAGATATGCGTACACACAAGGTGTCCAAGAAGAATTTAGTTAACACATATAACCAAGGGGTTTCGGGTTCGATACCCGGTGGAGGTACATATTGGTTCGGATTCTACTTTAATCTGTAGGTCCAGTCCCATGGTCGTAGAAATAATGGAAGGCTTTCAACTTTCAGCAAAGCCAAGGATAGTAATAATTAAATAGTTATAGACTGATAATCATAATAGTATTAACAATTGGCGGCGATTAGGTGTCAAAACTGAGGGGGCAAGAATTTAAAATTGGGGGGGGGGGCAAAATAGGAACAGTTAACTTTGAGTTGCCCCCCACACCCTCCCCTCATCGTCGCCACTGGTAATGACTATTGCTTGATTTTAATGATCATATTTATGAAAGTGTTACTAATTATTATTATAAAATCAAAAATATATTCCCCTTTAAACAATCTACTTGTGTGTATTGTGTATATATAAACAACGTTATATGATTTGATTTGGTTCGCTTATTTTACTTCGGATTTCTTTTTTGGAAAAAAGAAAAGGGTGTCATGTATTATGCTCTATTGCAAAACTTTTAATGTGAGAAAAATGTTCTCTCGATACTACAGAACTTGAACCGAATGACACTGTTTACTTTACTATGCTGCTCTTGTATCAGCCGAAGTACGCAGAAGCTTTTCTTAGTACAAGGCTTTGCTGGCTCACAATAGGCATGTATTTTTATTTGAAAATTTACAGAAAATATTCATTGTACATTGCAATTAAAAATAGTATGTGAAAATATCTCATCATTCGTTAAATATTGATGTTTGAAACAGTTCAGTTGCAAGGACATATTTTTCAAATTGTAGTGCATATTTTTTTTTTAAATTTAGGTCATGAGCATTTTCTATTTTGCATATTTTGGTGATTTTTAGTTCGTAAAAGATCCTAGCACTTGTAATTACAGAGTAAGTTCAAGTAACAAAAGGTAATATAATTTTCCACTATTTGAAATTGTATTAAAATGAAAGTGTTATTTCAAATATACACCATAGTGTTGAAAAGTTGTGTAAGCGCGTTGAAATGAAAATTTCTACAGCTTTTTATTCCAAATCAAACATTTTCGTAATGAACAGCTTTTGAAGATCACTGAAATCTTGTCCACTCAACGCGGCCATATTGATCACCATGGGCGTCCGGAAGGGGAGGCAAGGGGGGCCGTGGTCCCCCCTGGAAAATGAGAGTCAACCAAAAATTATGTATTTCACACATATAATATAATTTTAGCCACAATAATATGTGTTAATTATTACATGAACACCATAAATTCAAATATAAGCAATGTGTTTTTAGGGAACAACACTATTTTTCGGGAAAATATATCTTGTTTGCCCCCCCTGGAAAAAAATACCTTCCTTGCCCCTCCCTGGAAATAATCCTGCGGACGTCCGTGTTGATCACAGATAATTTTGATTTTTATCAATGGGCACACACCGTCAAGTAAATGGCAAAATGTGGACTAACTGCTTATAAAGTACACGCCCCCCCCCCTCGAAAATACTAGCCACGCCACTGCTCGAGCAATTCAGCCTTTAGATCAAACTTTCCAACGCAGATTGCTTTACCGCCATAACAATCGTCTTGAAAAAAAATCGCATCGAAAGAAAAGAAAGGAAATCTATGTTTGTTTACTATGGGGACAAGGTTACCAGACAGGGAGATTCCATTTCTCTCCCCCCTCTTCCCCCCCCCCTCCGCCAACCTCCATCCAGGACGAGAAACGAAGAAGTTGGTGGGTAATAAAGCGACTTCTTTAAGAGAGTTTCATCCCCAGATTTACCGTTTTGATTTCGTTTCCTTACAAAAGAAACGAGATACGGGGGGAGGGGGAGGAATGGACCATTTATCTTCCCCCGCCCAATCGGCTAACTGGGACGTTCCACGGCCCTGCTAAATCTTGTTCTCCGAACGGAAAAATGGATTTCTCTTCCTTCTTAAAGCCGTCGCGTCGGAAAGTTTTCCAAAGAGTTCAGGGTTCGATTCTTAACCGATTATCTTCCATTATTCGCTCTCAATCCCAGGATATACGCTAGTTCCCTTGTTTTTATTACTGTTATTGAATTATTTAACGCCATTTACTTCTACCGTTGCTCCAAGAGGGGAGAGATGAGGAGATAGGACAAGGTAAGGGTAAAAAGTGCGTCCAGTGGCCTTCGATAAGGATACAATCCTGGCCAGTGGCGGTGATTGGGGATGCGGTGAGAGAGACTTTTCACCACTTTTGCCCTCGCACTATGCTAAATCTTATCTACAAAGGGAAATATACTGTCTTTGTCTCCCCCCCCCCAGTTTTGGAACCTTGTCCCTCCCCCCCCCCGTTTTGGAATCCAATCGCCGCCACTGGCACAACAGAAAGCCTTAGGCTCATTTGGTAGACCGCGGAACCAGAGCCCACGGCCACATGGGTATGACTTGTATCTTTCTTATTTTGAGTCGATTATCTGTCGCGACGATGAGGATGAATGATGATAAAATGGAATTTATAAAGGTATCACAAAGACACATCCATGCCCAGGTCAGGACACAAATCCGGAACCTTCTATGGCACCCGTTCACCAACGCGGACTGGCTACACAAAAAGGACTTTGAAAGTTCGTATGTAGAGCGCCTTTAAGTACATATCATTTGATTGGAGAGTTCCTTTATGTTGAACTGCTGACGATCCCAGGCAATTAGCAATCCGTGAGAATTTTCAACTTCTTAATAAATCGTTAATAGTAGTACTTCCCTAAACTGATTGACGACAAACTCTAGGGACAAACTTACTGCAAATCTAATACATCGGAACTTTCATTGTTGTGGAGAAGTTGTTCACTTGGAAGAGTTGATTTTAAGCTACTAATTATTATTATCGTTAAATTAATCAGGCATCGTATTTACCAAGATGCACTAGGGTTCAATTACCGCTCATAAAATAGTATAATACAGTTAAGAAGTTTCAATCTTTACATGCTTTTCTCTGCCCATCAGAAATTATTACTCTTGTTCTGCCATCTGTGAAGAAGAAAGTACTCAATTGATATTTCTGGAGCATAATTTGAAATGTCTATAGCTTACACGTGTTAGGGATTCTAGAATGAACTATATCTTCTCACAGTAAGTATGGGCGTTCAAAGGGGGATCGAATCGGTTTGTCGACCCCCCCTGAAAATTGGCATCATCCATTTCAAGTTACAAGACATCAGAAAGCTTGTTATTTTTATTGTTAATAACAGAAATAAAATTCAGTTAGTATTCGAACAGAATATGCGCAAAAACGAATGAAACCTAGTGTAAAATACAGGAAATACTTCATTTTTATATGCTAGCATTTAATAAAAGAATATATGGTTTCATAATTTTCAAAATTCCAAGAATTGGAGATTTATGCGAGAGGTCGTCACACAACATAAACATTCTGACTAAAATATCTCCCCTAACATTTAAAACTTTTTCTTGAACGAGGTGTATTAATAACAAAATAGAGTAACTGCGCATTTCAGTACACTGCCTGTATGAATGTAAAAAAAATAAAAAGCAGTTGTGCTGGATATTGACTCAACTGGTGGATCGAGTTCAGGGGGCCTGAACCCCCTTCCCCTACAAAAATTTCTGGCGACGCCCAGGGTAATAAGTGATTAATAGGGCTCGGAAGTTGATGACCTAAAGATTATCAAAAAATGACCTAAAAATAATTTTCGATTTTGAAAGCTTCATTTCTTCAAAAATTACAAGAGAGTTGTTTAATAATTATACAAAACCCGTTGTTTGCTGTTTAAACTACTGAAGACAAGTGAAAAAGCAATTAAGTGCATATGTAGTTGTCTTTACTTTTTCTTCAAGGTTTCTCTGTAGAAGTCATTCACCTCCTTTCCGAGTGAGTAGTGGTCAGCATATGAAAATCCAGTTGTGTTTCCCGTTCATCACATTATAATTTTTTCATACTGGGACTAAAATTACAGATTTAATCGGTTATAGTGGCCAGCAAAGGAAGCTTATTATAGGCTTCACATAAGGTATTTTAAGTGCTGGTGGAAAAGCAAATGTACCACAATTAATTTTTTAATCCATTGAGAAACATTTCGGTTAAAAATAGTTTGGTGTATTTCCATTTATCGTATTTTCGATTAATGGCGAACTTGCTAACAAGAACATGTCGGGAAATTTAAGTACTTTAATTATGCTAGCAAATGCATTTGAAATTCACAAAACAACAGGGGAGAAGAAATATAAACCTCAAATTGAAGAAAAAGACGACAAAAATACTGAGAAATAACTTAAAACTCAAAAAGGTCGAAAAATACAAAAAAAAAATGCAAAATAAAGATAATGTTTCCTGGATCTAACTTAAGATAAACTGACTAATATCAGATTTTGCATTGGTTTCAAGGTTGAGAAAAAAGATGATTTATCATCAACTTCCGAGCCTTAGTGATTATTATTAGACTGTGTGCATCTTTTCGGTTCCCGAACAGACTCCGGCCTCACTGGGATTTTGCACCGTCCGCCCCTGCTTCCAGGATAAGAGTCCTTCGTGATAACTTCTCATGTGAGTGTGTTCACATGTGTACGTATAGAAACCTCGTGCGTAGAATCACGTATAATTCTGGGTTGTAACAATCCCATTAATTTTAAATTGAATCATTACAACCCAGAATGTCCACGAGTGTACAACCTCTATCGTAATATACGGGTAATACAACTTCATACTAGTGTGTTCATAAAGTGGTATATCAAATTGAAATAACATTTTGTTATGTATTCACATTCACAACTTCTGGCTACATATGCTGAGTGTTTTTTAACAGTGCAGATGTTATTCCTTTATTCTGTGTTGGAAATAACATTATTTTCCCTTTTCTTCAACAGTTATTAGCATCTAAACTTGTGAAGTGGTACATCGTATTTTGTGCAGTCGCCATTTTGAAGACAGCTTTTTAAGGATCGCGTGTTGGGGATGACTCATCGCACGTAGGTCTAACAACAACTCGGTCAAGCGCCGTATTTCATCTTCCGGCGCAAGCGCGGAATGCTTTCGTGGTTAGGTTAGGCTTGTTAAGTATACATCTCTTAGCAAAGCATTTAACCTGACGTCAGAAGACAAAATACGGCGTTTGGCCGAGAAGGTGTCTGACTTTCTTGCGATAAGTGAGACCCATCGTGTGAAAGAGCCCTCTTGCTGCCTTCGCGAACTGAAGACGTAAAAAATCTTATGGTAGTTTCAGAACGGAGGTCGATCTGGAAGTGAAGACGGACTTAAGTATCGTGCGAGACTGGCATGAACAAAATATATCTTTTGTTTACAGTAAATTTCGTTTTGTGTTCGTTTCTCGATTACCACAATGCTGTCTCGGTCTTATCTCGGCACAATCTGTACTTTCCCATCCACTTCCTTTGCGTCTTCGCGCCGTTACCTGAGCTCCAACTCGCACACGAAAGAAGCAAGCACTCGAAATAAACAAAATACACCCCCATTTTTTTCGTGCGTCTAAATCTCTCCGCGCTGAAGATTCTCTTGAGGAAGTTGGCAAATTGCGATCGCAGCTCCTCTACCCCGGCCCGTGGCTAATTCCGTAACTATTCCCTCCACCTTTGGCGCGCTTCCCAAACTGCTCAATTGGTGGCAATGGCGACGAATCAATATTTCATCTCTTGTAGCTTTCTGCCGTTGAGACTAAGGGGCGAAGGGGGAAGGGGAGAAAATAGTAACGAAAGAGGACCTTTTGAAATAATAACGCCGTGTTTTGGTGCTTTGCCAGTTGTGCCTCCCTTGGCAATAAAATATCGAATGGTCCTTCTTTTCATTCGTGGAAAAACGTTTCTCTCTTTTTATCAATCCTTTCCAAAGGCAGAATAATTGAAATAGTAACCATAATGAGGAATAAAAATGTTCAGATTTGTTTTCTTGAAATATTGAGTGGGTTAAGGAAGAATTGTGCTTCTTTTTCTCTTCTTTTTGAAAACGTAAGTTGCCATAAATTGAGTTTGTAACTGGTCCGAAATGACTCGTGAAAGAAATATTAAGAAGACCGTCGTCTTAGGAAGGAAAGAAATTGGCCTCAGTGTTGCTAAGCCACTGAAGAGAAAAAAGTTAATTTATTTACAGTTTATTCCAAACCTAACCAACCATTGATACTTGAGACCATTGATTCTCAATTAGATGTGTACTCGTGGGGTTGCATTCACAGGGACCTAGAGGTACATTTTATTAAACGCAGTTACAGTAATCTAACTGTAACTAGTTTCTTTTAAATGTAAGTACCTGTAACCGAGTTACTTTTTCCAATTGTCAACGTTATCAACAGTTACTTTTTTAGTTACTTTACGGCACTTAAATTGTTATCTTGGAAATTTGTAAAGTGGGTAGATCTAAGTTTGGCAACTCTCTTTCCAATTATGTGTCTTCTCTGGATGCCAAGGTGAAAAATATATTCGTGGAATTGCCTATGGCAAGGAAGCTAGACTTCGTTTAATGCTGAATTTAGAACATCCAAACTTTATTAAAATTCGTAACTTCTAATTGCGTGCGAAGACTTCAATATTATGAGTGGATTACTGCATCCATTTGGAGATGTAGTTTAACTAGAAAGGAGTCGTGATAGTATTAATAGAGGAAAGTGACCAAAGTAGGGCTCCATTTTGTTTTTCATCCTTGGTGTCATTATGGCACATTATTTCTATTAGAAATTTAATAAAATGGGTTCTTTGATATGTTTGCTAACGTTTTGAGTAACTTAATCCACCTTAAAGCGCATGATGCTTTGCCAGTAAGCATTTCTGTAAAAAGGGACGAAAAGTAACAAAGGAGAAAAACTGGCCAAAGTCGGACCCCTCCTTTAACAAGTTCCAAAAATTGGAAAAGTCGCAAAGAAATCTAAATATATGATATGTAGTAAATGAATTACATTTATTGAGCTTGCATAAAGAAGATGATGTACAAAAGTAATATAATATAGACTACCAATATCCTAACTGCGTCAATCGCCCTTACCATTTTTTGGACATCCCACCATCTCCCACCTGCATTGCCTTTTCCCTTGAACATCTGAAACAATATGTAAAATGACTTTACTAACGAGTAACGACCCTTTCTTCAATTACAGTTGTAATGTTAGGCATTCATTGAGGGATCCTACTTAGGGCATTTCACTCGTGAAGTCTTATTGTTTATACAATAAAACCACACGTATCTTCAAACAAGCCATTACCATAATTTCAAAGTACAATATTTACTAGTGTCTAAATTGTAACAAGATTGCTACTTACCTCTCTCTTAATTAGCAAAATTCCCACTGTTGTGCACCGATATAGAAACTTTCATTCACACAAAAGCAAGTCATGGCGGACTACATCACCTTATACTTGCACGTTACTGCTGATACCTTTCCTACACAATCATGTCGTTACTCTTGACGTGTTTCGCCCATTGCCACCACTTGGCAGCACCTACTTACGGAAACAGGAAGGGGCTTAGGGAGTGGGGTCCAGGTTTGGTTATTTTCCTCTACATATAGGCTACATAAATAAAACACATGTAAGTTTCACATATTTATATTATTTATAATTAATTACTTTCCAGCAGAAAGTAGCTGGAAAAAGTAACTTATAGTTACTTTATAAGTAACTGTAACAGAGTTACTTTTTAGAATGAGTAACTGTAGCTCAGTTACTTTTAAAAAGTAATTTTCCGAACACTGGATAATCTTAAATTAGCTCGATATTTATTTTATTAAAGTATGTTGATATTTCGGGTGACCTCTTCAAAAGCCACTCAAAGGCCAACATCACTTCCACGTACTACACCCCGGCAACTGTAGTCTTGGGGGCGAAAAAGGCTCTGGGGTCTGCACCTACGACCAATATAATCAATCAGGAGCGTTTTTTTGTAATTAGCGATAAACGCGAAATGTAACGTACAGATGCACGATTTATTACAAATGTGACTGATTTACGGCTGTAATTTTGTCGCGAATTTTCGCGAAAATTGACCGTTTCTGCGGACATTTTCATTTTTACTATAAAAACGATTTTTTTTTTACAAATTTATTTTTAAGAAATATATTCGATTTGAAGATGTTGGCTGCAAAGCAATGAGAAATCATTTGGAAAGGCACAGTAACCCGAAAGTCATAATTTTTTATGTGCAGGTGACCGGGTTTTCCTGATCCTTTGGAACATTCCATTTTTTTAGAAATACATTTGTTTTTAGCTGCAAGAGTAATGGAAGGCATGACGGCGTGAATTTCTATTTATTCTCTTGGGTTTCCCCTTCGCATTTCTACCGATGATTATCAAAGTAGGAAGAATCTTCGAAACTAACTGGCACCAGGCAAATGCCACAGAAGTCTGAAACACGTTTTGAAAGACAGATTGTTTCGTACACTCGATTTTTTCTAAAATATAAATATAACTGAGTAAGGCTGATTATTTATTATTTACTATTTTTAAGCTTATTTTCCCACAAATGTTGCAAATATTATCCTTATATAAAATCATTAATTGATTTAGTTACATTATGTATAAGTGCATGGCATTAAAAATAACCACGAAATTTTCACGAAATTACTGCCATATTTTTAACTATAAACACGATATTTTATATATTTTTCACGAAATTTTTGAAAAATTAACACCATAAAAAACCCGGCCCTGAATATAATCCTCTGTAGGGCCGTGTGTGTGTTGTCTCGTGTTTTATCCTTCGTACGCGTATGTGCTGACTGCCTCTTTACAGCCTCAGCATTTAACATGTGTAAGAATATTTTAGTACTCGGACACATGTGCTGATTTTATTCTTAACTAGCTGATTACCCGGGAATTTATTTATCACAATCTTCTATTAGACAGGAAAATAATGAATTCTAACTATAGTGTAAAATGTAACTAATTTTATTTACAGGTATTTAAAAGTATACCGTCAAACGTACAAATTTTGGCATATTCTAATATGCCCTGCAAAATACGTGGTGAGTGACAACACGGACATTAGACGCGAGGAACACTTTGTTCTCTATAAATGTACTGAAGGAATACCAAAGAAATTCCGAAATATTAAGGGGGGTGGCAAATACGTCACCATTTTCGTGACGTCATCTCTGCTTACCTTCCTAGCAGGTCAAAATTACCCCCATGAAGAGGTAAGATCGTCACGCTTCCGCGATCGTTTTTCGCTTCCGATCAGTCGTAAAGCCTCCTGCACCTGATCGGAGGTATAGTTCTGATATTTCCGACCACCAACAACCTTCTTATATGTCCTTGGCATCGTGCACGAGAAAACGCTGCAAACAGCTCCAAAGCACTATGCACTTGCACACAACACACTTCCTCCCTTGATGTCCGCTCCACAACTGCACGTGTGTGGCTTCACACTCCCTTTGTTCCACCAGCATGTGTCTCCTACTGACATCTATCGGTCTCATGACGAAGTTACCCTCAAGGACGAAGTTACCCCGTTTGACGGTAAGTACAGTATACAAATTATAAAGTAAAATCTTTTACAAATTCACTATAATATTAATTGAACTCAAAACTTGATTATAAACAACATTTTTAGTTTCACCTCCAGGAGCAAGTATAAATAAATTGTACGGCCTTGGGAGTGTCATTATTCATCTTAGCGACCCCCAAAGCTTTGGATTCCACACTATTATCGGCCGTTTTTTTAATTTTTACATGTCATCCCTTTCCCACTCCCACCCCTAGGGGTGCCAGGTGTGTCTTACCCCCAGAGTATTTCTTTCCAGGTTGTAAGTCATATGTGTACAAAGTTTGGTTGAAATTGCTCCAGACGTTCGAATGTTATGCCGGAACAAACATACATACATACATACATACATACATACATACATACATACATACAAACATACATTTTTATATATTAGATAGATAGATGGTGAAGGGAATTCCTAGCACACAAAAGGTACAGTTTCAGATTTAACGTAAGCAAAGAAGAAAGCTACACACAAGGTTGACGCGGACCAGAAGTATTGATAGCAACATTAAATAATACTTTTTTTGGACGAATGTACAGAGCATTCCCTGACATTCGCCATGAGACTTGGCGGAAAGCGGCCCGGCGTCAGAGATTGTCTTTCACGGTGAACGGGGTCCGCGACAGTCGCACGCTACAGTCTGTTTTTTCGCTCTCCCTGCCTTCGCTCTCTTTCCCTTTCTGTTGACGTTGCAGACTGACGCCAGTGTAATCCTCCCTCGGAAGTTGTGTTGTGTTGTGTCCGTGTGTTCAAGATTGTGGCTTAATATGGCACCACAAAAGTTTACATTACAGCAAAGGATTTATCTTGTCGAGTGTTACTTCGGAAAGAGGAATTGTGGAGAAGTGCGACGACGTTTTGCAACGAAATTTCCTGGTGTTCCCGTTCCACATAGGACCACTATATTAAACCTCGTAAAAACGTTTAGAGTAACAGGGTCAGTTCTGAATAAAAGTTGAAAGAAAAACCCACTGAGGAAAAACTCGATGAGATAAGACAAAGGTTAGAACAGTCTCCTCGGAAATCTATCCGCCGCCCCACACGAGAAACGGGTGTTTCAGAAACCACGGCATTTAGAGCCGCTAAAATTCTTAAATCTAAAAATAATAATTAAAGAAAATAAATCTAAAAAATAAAGTATACTGAGACAAACCGCACACCATCCGTGAGTTAAAAGAGAGTATTGTACGAGAAATCGGGAGAATTACAGTAGACGAACTTGCACGTGTTAATGCCAGTTTCCTTCGGAGATGGCAGGAATGTGTTGCAGCAGAGGGACATCATTTTCAACACCTTCTGTAGTCAAGGTTAGTACACTATGAAAACTGTAATTTTAATAGCCGACTCTACAGACTGTCGCGGACCCCGTTCGCCGGGAAAGACAAGCGCTGACGCCGGGCTGCTTGCCGCCGAGTCTCGTAGCGAATGTCAGGGAATGCTCTGTATAACTTGAAAGGGCAATTGGAATAAAAATTTTGTTCTACAAAAATAGTTAATTTCTTACCTTCTACAATACTTAGAATCTTTGTATATTCCTCAAATTCTTCTCGATATTTTTTTCTTAGTATTCCCTGGACCGTTGCCCCATCAGCCCTTAACTGAAAGCATCTTCTACTTTCTCTATGACGCAGCAGTCCGCCGCGTCCCCCACGAACTCGGGATCTTCGTAACAACGGGGCGCAAGTTAATTAAGTCGAATTTGCCTCCGGACCCTTTTGCATGTGTCAAGAGTAGCGAATTAGCGGGTTAAAATAATTAGGCTGGTCATTGCTAACTCCTCTGTTTACTCCCAGAGGGCAGGGCGGTAGGGGAACGCCCGCTAGTTCTAAAATAAGAGGCCAAAAGAATAGTCTGTGAGGATTACGATAAAAGTCCAGACAACACCACACGGTTAAAACGATCTTGTTAAACCTGGCCAATGGTCCCGGGTTCGAATCTCGGCCAGGACATGGCTGATCTTGGCGAGTGTCTCTTCATCCTTTCATTCTCATCTTCGCGATTAACCAAAAGTGGCAGAAAAGCGAAGTAAAATGAACCAAATCGATCAATCAATCGTCAAAGAGCAATCAATTTTTGTAATTTTTCTTTTTTTCTCTTTCTTCGTTTATGTTGCTCTTTTGTCACTTTTGGCTAATCACGACTATTTAAGGCTTTAACACTTCTCTTCCACTTAACCATTAATTACAATATTCATTATTTCTCTTTGCTAATTCAATGATAAATTAAAAATTAAAAATACATAAAGTACAATGGAATTCATAAGTAATACGAGGCAAATTGTCCACCACTAATTTCACTCGCTTTTCTCTTGCATTGTATCATACATGATTTCAGAGACTGAAAATGCGCTGATTCTGGTGCAAAACCTGGCGCCCCACATTAAATGTGGTATGCACAATGTTGCAAACTGTGGGAGATAAGTGACAGAATAGAACTGTGCATCTTGTATCACAATATTCTTTAAACTATTTTGCTTCTCATTCTTAGCAACCGAAGTTTTTTTTTTTTTTTAAATTCTCGCCGTATAAAACTGTTAATTGAAATAGCAGATGTCAGGTCTTTTGCCACATCTAAAAATTTTGATTGAAAAAAATTATTAGTGATACAATTGAACTATGTTTTCACTAAAATATGCTAATGAATGAAAATCGTTAAAACCGGGAGACCACAGTACAAGAGGAATGAGAGAATTGAAACTTTTTTTTTAATGTGACGTTCTAAATAATCAAATTGGAGATCCCTGGCCAAAGAGTCTGACAAAGATTGTATTACAACGTATGGTTTTTCCCCAGAATTTTTTTGCTTGATTTTTTAAACTTGAGAACATCGTGTATGACGTCATGTAGCTACTGTTGGCAAGCTGTTCTTCAATTCCATTCATTCCAGACAGTTGCGGATTCGAAGCAGTGTTGCCAATAGAAGAATTTTTTCTCTACATATAGGAATGTTTTTTTTAATATATTCTTTTAGATTTTAAAGATACTAAATCAATGCTATCAATATATTATAATAATTTCATAGTGAAGGGACAAACATCGCTACATATCTAAAACATAATTTATATCTTCGTGTAAGATTTTTTTAAAATAATGGGCCGACAATCCCTTTTCGAGTTCAAATCGTTGCGTCATGTTCGAGAGGAGGAGCGTAAAAGCAGGGTTCCACATATTCTCTATATTGTCGACGGTACAGTCACCTCTTCAGGACTCGTTTTCAGATAGCCATTGATGAGACCCAGTTATGGTGGTACATTAACAGACAAAAATCCTACGTGAGAATATCCAACACGGTCTGCTCTTATGTGGCAGATAGACGCCCAACTGTCTGTGGTACAAATACTAATAGTTTTTGTTTAAGATATTTTGCAGTGTGATGTTTTGTTGACTGGATACAGAGACAAATAAACTGGCATTGGTGTTTTAAATTCTCATGTTGAGTGACCGACTAGAGACCTCCCTACCGGAGGTTCAGGTCAGGAGTACTGGCCTGCCTATGTGAATGCCCTTCATCAATTTCATCTCATCATTTGTCATCCACATCGTCGCTACGTTTGCCAACTTGAATACAAAATTGAATCAACTTGATCAAACCAACCTAGCAAGAGCAATTTGTAAGTAAACAAGACAAAAATATGAAAGACGTGAAAAATTTCTATTAATATTGCCTGTGGAGATTTCTTGTAAAAATAAACACAGTCCTGCAAAAGTAGACAAGAAGAAGAAATAACCGTTTACTTTTTTATTGCACTTTCTATGTAGTTGATCTGGTGTTTTAAGTCCACTTTGTGCACAGTCAGGCTAATCGGGACTGGACCTCCGGAACCCCTTGATTACAAGGCGACAACGCTACCACTGCGGCATCGAAGAGGCCCTGGTGGTTTTTGAGGAATGATTACAGCTGGTATAATAGTTATATGTACAGACCGGTTTGTTATGTAATTATATAAGTTGTGCACCCGTGGTCGTGCGGTCTAAGACACTGTAGTTTGTGCTCCGACTGACGGACGGCATGGGTTCGAGTCCGCCTGGGTTCTCGGCCTGTGTATAGGACCGGTGGCAACCCACCATCGTGAGGAAATTGGGGAGCTACGAGTGAGTAGCGTAACCCGGTCTTGGAAATATCCTATAACGGCTGGGGATTTGACGTGCTGACCTCACGTCACCCCATTTCGGGTTGAAGCTCAAAACACTGGCAGTCGGGAGATCGGCGAAGACTCTTCAAGGGCTGTCGAGGCACGGGTTATTATTATTATATAAGTTGTGCATTGCATTAGTTAATTAAAAGTGGAATATACCCACGAATTACACTGTTGGGAACGATATGCGTGAAGTT
Source organism: Lepisma saccharinum (assembly GCF_977018435.1). Lineage (NCBI taxonomy): Eukaryota > Metazoa > Arthropoda > Insecta > Zygentoma > Lepismatidae > Lepisma > Lepisma saccharinum. The sequence goes on from NC_139237.1 coordinate 79,089,193, forward strand.
CATATTGCATATTTTGAGATATATTAAATTTTTTCCGTTTAGAGTACATATTTTAACATAAAATGCGTTATTTCTGCCATTTCTCTTGTTTTTATTGAGTAATGCAAAGGTTCAGAATATGAGTTGACGAAAATTTCAGCAATTTTTACCTGATTGCATACCCGTCGCGTCAGCTTACTTTGCACTTCAACTTTCTTTAAGCCATGAGTCACTGCACAAACCAAGGCTCCATGTGTGCATTGTTCTTCAATGTACCATGTACCAATACCATATTTCGCAAACTCTGCTTGTTCTGACATTGCATTGGCGTGCCAAGAATTTTCGAGGGGGGAGGGTAGGCATAATTTTGCCGTCTTTTTCTGCCTTTGACGTTCTTTTTTGTGGAATACTGGGCCAAAGGAGGGGAGTTATGACACCCGGCACCCCACCTTGGGCACGTCACTGTTTTTTTATTGTTTTTTTAGTATAGTGACTGCAGGTGTCGCCCTGACGAAATTTCTCAGAATCCCAAGAAACCTAAGAAAAAAATCACTGGAGTGAAAGAAACTATCAAAGCCTATTGCAATACTATTACATGTTTTAATATCAACACATGTTTTTACATATTTCAGTTTTTTCAACATATTTGTGTACATATTTTGCACTTTTTCGTTATATACAAATCCGGGCCTTAGCTATAAGGTATTTTCAGTAATCTGTTTTTGTCACAATGTAGGGATTTTATTTGGCGGACTTCGGCTACACTGCGTGGACTTGTAGGCGTCTCAAGAAGCAGTTTGTGGAGGAGAGAGGGAGGAAGGATTTAGCTTGAAAGACAACACCGCAGTTGGAAGGCGCCCATATCATATCGGCAAGGACTCTTGAAATCTCTCTCTCTCTCTGGGGAAAGCCCAATCTCGCAAATAAAGGGGGGATGACATGTTACTCCATCGCGATAGCAAAAACTGGGGTTCTTTTATTCTTGTGGCAGGGTTCGGCTAGTTTCAGCTACCATTGTAATTCCTACGACGGCAAGGTGTTGCAGTCTGGCAGCTGTGTATAAATAAGGAATGCATTCGCCATCCAAACAATCACAGGGTCATTCCATTTTAAATCAGGCAAGGAAGGTACGAATGTGCCCTTTTACTTCAACAAACTTCGTGAAAGAAGTATGTGTAATACAGTGTTCAGACATACACTAAAATCTTATTTTCTCTTTTCATGTGTCATAGGACAACAAAATCGCAGTCCTACAAAAATTTGTCGTTTAAAGATAAACATGTTTATCTTAAGTTATTCTACGCAGCAATGAGAAGTTTTTTTGTGTTTTTTTTATTTGAAAAAGTTGCAACATTGCTTTATGTTTACAACAACAACATCAACAAAAGCTGACCTTCGTGGCGGAGTGGTTAGCGCATCGCGTCCAGGGTTCGAATCCCGGTTTGGGATCCTGTTTGGTCTTCGTGAGTGTCCTTTCATCAATTTCATGATATCATCACTCATTCTCGTCTTCGCGATTAGCCGAAAGTGGCAGAAAAGCGAAATAAAACAAACCAACTCAATCCATCATCAACAACAAAAAACAATTTTAAAAATTATTTTATTGTTGTTATTTATCGTCGCTTTTGTGACACTTTTGACCAATCGCGACGATAAGCATAACTGTTCTTCGCTGTTTTTATTTTAAAATGTTGATTTTCTCAAAATTTCGGAGGAGGATGTAGCCCCATCTGCCCCCCTATGCGTACACCAGTGATGATCACTGACTGTGTCTAATATGTTTGCATGCAGAAAGTAACTGTAAAAGTAATGGCAACTTAATTACCTTTGAAAAGCAACACTGAATTCTACTACTGATGATTGAATTATTAATTATTATGATTAAGTAAATATAGCTTAGAAATACATATCGGTATCGTTAAAATTAAATGTTCCCGAAATAAAGGGGTAAATACGAAGCTGCCGACGTTCAGTTTCAGGATGTTAATTTTTCGTGCGTCATGCTTCTTCACTCTTTCTTTTCTTTGCGTAGCTATTCGTAGAATAAATCTCAAGCAGGGAAGGCAGAATCTTCTGTGGTGCTAACAAAAATCGATCTCCATCGTGTGGGTCAGGCTCGTGCCCAGGATTTTTTTGAGGGTGGGGGGGCAGACCCATAGACGAATTTTCATAAATTTTCTCTCATATTATACACTATATAATGTATAAAAACATGTGTGAGAAACTTTAGGGATTTATTCTTGACACAAAACATAACAAAAAGTTCATATAAACATGGGTCCGAAAATCCTTCGTTAGGGAGGTATGAAAGGAAATAATTTTCATGGCACAAAAATGATACATTTACCAATCACATTGCCAAATTACAAGAATTGTTCGATTGACCACCTCCTACTTCCATGCATCCCCTGAGCCTGCGTTCCATACTTTGCCGTACGTTGTGGGAAACTCCTGGTGTGTTCCGTATTTGGTCAAATCCATGTTGGATACGCTCCCTCAGAACATCGACATTGGGTACGGGAGTTGAATAACCAAGGATTTTAAATGTCCCCAAAGGAAAAAATCCATTGGGTTTAAATCTGGCGATCGGGCAGGCCATGCAATGGATCCCCCGCGACCAATCAATCTGTTCGGAAATTGGTTATCGAGATACTGGCGAACTATCCGTGTAAAATGCGGTGGAGCACCATCGTGCATAAACCACATTCGTTGGATGACTTCTAGAGGTACACCATCAAGTAAATGCAGCAACTCATGTCTGAGAAACTGTAGATACGTTTGTCGAGTCATACGTTGCGGAAAGAAGTAGGGGCCATTGAGATGATCATGAATGATTCCACCCCACACGTTGAGGCTGAACCTCTGTTGATGTTTGTCTTGTCGCACTGCATGAGGACTTTCATAAGCCCAGATGTGATTGTTATGATAATTGGAGATCCCATCACGTGAAAAGCCAGCCTCATCAGTGAATAAGGTACGTGCTAAGAACTGCAGAAACACAGCCCACTGCCCTAACATGCGTTGACAGAAATGTATTCGTGGCTGAAAGTCTGCCTCATTTAATCCTTGCACCCGTTGAAGGTGATACGGGTACAGAAGATTTTCATGCAGAATGTTCCAGATCGTCATGTGATTAACGCCTTCTCTTCTCGCAATTCTACTTGTACTGGTTGATGGAGTTTCATCCACAGTGCGAAGAACCCGTTCTTCAAGCTCAGGCGTTCGTACATCGCGTGGTCTCCCACCATCTTCAACTCTCTTCTCAAATGTGCCTGTCTCTCGCAAGCGTTGGTGTAGTCGTACAGACACGTTCTTGCACAAGGTAACTGCCTCCCAGGGTAACGTTCAGCGTAACGTTGACGTCCTGCGTCCGCATTCCCATCTGCTAGGCCGTACATGTAGTGCATTCCGTCATTTTAGACACTGAATACATCGTTGTGATGTGTTGTGATGGAAGTTACTGTAAAACAGAACAAACGATAATCAGACACAAAAAACAAATGCCATGCCCAACTGTACACAAGAAAGTGAGTACAAATGCACATTTGAGGTACATTACACAACCAGGAGTCACTACAGTGAATTCCTTTCATACCTCCCTAACGAAGGATTTGCGGACCCCTGTTCATATGAACTTTTTGTTATGTTTAGATGTCACGAATAAATCCCTAAAGTTTCTGACACATGTTTATATACACCCTGTATATATATTATATGTTTGTGGGGGAGTGTATGGGAGAGGGTGGTTAGAGAAATTTGCTCATTTGCTACGAAATGTTGAAGAACAGTATTTTCTAACCTATATGTATACAACCACGTGACCAATATTTGTAGTTGACCCTGACATTTATTTCTGTCAGAGAGCGAAAAGAAAAATTGTATGATATGGGTAGACTACATGTATGCATAATGTAAACAATTCAAATAGCCTACGAAAAGCAACATATGTGTGTGGGGTTGATAGATGAGGGTTCACACCCACTTTGCAAGGTCCCTGACATTTCCAGGTATTTTACATAACTGTGAAATGATTTAACATGCTAAAAAATAAGAGTTACACTTCAACTTTGTAAGTTAATCAAATGAATCACGTTTGTTGAACATTTTTGAAAATAAATGAATGAACCTTTGTATAAGCAATATTACCCAAAAAGGAAGATTGATGGGATGATAAAACGAAACGTGTTTCCGGTTAGAAATTCCGCCAAGCAAAAATAATTTAATTCCCCTGACTTTTCCAGGTTTTGAAAGCTTTTTTTAAAAAAAATATTTGTTTCCAATTATCTCAGTCATAATCTTGTTTTCCTGACTCCTCCACTTGTCCAGGACTTTGGAGTCAGTGCGAACCCTGTAAATAAATTATCTGAAGGGAACGGCTACGTGACTTCACCCTCACAGTGTGTCTGCTGGCATAATATTGTTTCTATTATGCATTTTCGCTTTTAGAATCTTATTCAACAGTAAAAATAAATGACAGTGGCAACCAAGAAGCTATTAAATGGGGATGCATACATGTGGGATAGAAAATGCCATTATCATCTGCTCGTAGCATGGAATTTTTTGTCCTTGATGTCTTCTGCACACTGTGAAAGTTGTCTGTTGTACATTCATACCACTGTGTATTTATGTTTAAGACAATTACAAGTAGAAAAGAAGAAAAGTTGCAGTAAACCAAATTCCGATTGACAGAATTTCGTAAATAATAATGTACGTACTTAATTCCTTGACTGTTTTGGACAAATAACAATACATGTTAAAAGTACTTCAGGCAATTTTTTGCCCCAAAAATCTAGCAACGATTCTGCTGTGAAGTGGATTCTCCGATTTACATAATATTAATTAATCCTAAGCCATTGAGTAGCAGAATGGGCATCAGTTGCAGAAAAACCCTGATGTTGGAGAAAGAGAACAAAGTTCTTTATCTTTCTGCTCAGTGGTGGCGAAAAGGGATCACAGACCTTGCGGTGCGGGTGGAGAGCTAGATGCCCCTTATATGGTTGGTTTTGTATTGCAGTCATTGAGGAACCTTTCTTCCATAATGCAAAGAGTATAGAAAATTCCCCTCTATTCTAATTATGTGAAACATTAGTGACACTGTAATAGAATAATCCATTCAACAATCAAGGGGTTCATATTTGTCAAGTGTCAAACAACTGTTTTTGACTCATAAAAAGTTCAGGCAATTTTAATAATGTACACAGTATTCTACAGAAAGTCCTACATAACCAGTACAATGTCTGTAGTGGCGCAAGAGCCTTTCTTCCCTTATAGCAAGTAGTGTCCGAGCGGAGACGAAAAAGTCGGGACATGGATTATAAGGAATGGACTGTCCCGACTAAATCGGAACGTCTGCTAGCATTGCATCAATGGTTATAGAACTCAAATAGCCCAATATTGCAGACTGCAGACTTCTAGAGCCTGCCTCTGTCCAGAAACATCCTATTCATTTGCGCAAGGACAAAATCGAAATTCATGCAGAATTTGAAAAACCATCAATGTAATTTTTGTAGATTTTTTATACGCTCAAATTAAAAATTTTCATGGCTCGAAGGGGGGGGGGGGGCATGGCCTCCCCCTTAGGCACGGGCCTGGTGTGGGTGGCATTACCACAAGCGGTGGATGTATCACGGACGGAATTTTGGGTAACAGGATTTTTAAAAATCAGATAAGAGATGGCAGCACGAGAAAGAAACATCTTTAGAAATACATTTTTGAAAGTGGTTCTCCTTGTCACATTTCTATGTGTTGCTGCAGGTTTATAGAAATTGATGCAAAAATCTGAGTATATAATTACATTTTCAATATCGATATTTCAAATATTTTTCGTAGATCGATATACACGTCGCGATGATGTATTAATAGATGGTGTTTTGATATGTATCAAAACTCGCTGTCATCATTATTACACCTTGTATAATGAAGTTAATTTACATCAAGCTGCTAATTATTGACGATAGTCAGTTTCTAAAACTTAATACTTCTAATCAGCTTACATGCATTATTTTCACAATTAGAATTTTAATAATGCGTAGGTTTTTATGTTAGGAGGCATGGTGCATTTTTCCTCATTTGAACACATTTTAAATTTCTCGAACACAGTTCCTGATTCGCCAATGCGGCTTGAACTCAAATAAGCTTGGTAATTTTCCCCACACTTTGTCATAAATGTATCTCCCCTATCTTAAAAGCTTCAGAAAGGTACACAGGTTTGTAATGAGGGAGGGACTTTGTGGACACGCTGTACTGATAGATGATGTTCCAATTCAGGAACTATGACGAAAGTTCCCGATTTAGGAACCTAATATTTTCGTAATTCCCAACCAACAGGAACCGCTGGCTCTGGAGGGAAGGGGGGGGGGAAGAGGTAAGGACCAGGCACGTATCTAGAAATATGTTTCTAGGGGGGGTCTGAATTAAGTGTCTCAAAATTTTATTATTATTAATTATTTTTTGAAAAATTAAAAATAAATTAATAATAGTAATAATAATAATGTTTAAACAAAAATAATTATAATTATATTAAATTAATTAAAATTGTTTAAATTAAAATATTCAAATTAATTATTTTTTAATTTTTTAAATTATATTTTTATTACATTACTAGGTTAATGGACGGTATAAGAATAGTGATTTAACAGCACGTATGCATTATCTAACTTACATGCAGTTAAGATCGGCTAAATTTGTTTAAAAAAATAAATAAAAAAGCTGCCCTGACAAGGAAATTAATGTCAAATAATAAAAATAATACTATCTATTGAATATAAGAAAGGATGTTCGATCCAGTTGACGAAACGTAAAGTTCCTGATGATATTATATGAATGTTACATTATCTTGCATAAATCTGCTTTGGTAGTGTCATTCAAAGTCATATGATCACAATATGCCTTCCAATAAATTTGGTGAAAATAAATATCCCTCGATTAAACGACAAGTATATTTTCATTGTTTAATTTTAGTTATTTAATTTTTTCATTATTTTATTTATTTACTTAGTAAGTCTTTCCGGGAGGGTCCGGATCGGCTACAGCCGGATGGCGCACACTTTTCCGGTTTTATCAGTGGTATCTGATAAGCCGTTGACAAGCTGTCACAATGTACAGGATTGCGCACAAAAAAATAAGGCGATGTTGTTAGATGTAAAATGTTCTCAACCCGTTCTCACTTCTGTTGTGTTTGTGTGTGTGTGTGTGGACTTACGTGTTTTTGCTGGAAGGGTAGCATTAGATAGGCATGGAGGATGAACCTGATTGGTGGACTAGAATGTAATGGTCGGTGTATCTCCGTATTTATACCGAAGGTCACGAGCTTCGATTGACAGAAGTGTTTGTTGTGCAGTCATTAACCTAACCTAACCTAACCAAGTTTTGAGTAAATTGGTATGAAAATTGTATCTTGAAAACATCAATAGTGACTTACTGTATTATGTAAATTGGTATAAAAATTGTATCTTGACTTGCTACATTTACTGGTCAACTTATATTTTTTTTTATTTAATCCTTAAGAGATTTACTATTTTATTTCTAATTTCTCTCTCTCTTCTTGTCTAAAGAAAAAAAAACAGTTTTGCGCACAGACTTTAAAGCTATCAAAGTGGCAACGTTCGATCAAAATCTGTGCGCAAAACAGGTTAGTGAGATTTGTGCGCAATTCTGGATGTAAAGTGTGCGCAATTCGGTTGCGCCGTCCGGATCCCCTGGACCCTTCCATAAATACATCCTTGGTAAGGATCAGTTTTTGAGAGGTTCTTATCGTTATTGCACGTTATCCTGAAATACTGCGTATTGTAGTTCCATTCGCAGAAAAAGTGCTGTTCTTTACAGAGAGTTTCTTCTTTCCTCTAATGTATTTTGAGTACATTTCACATCTTATGCTTGTAGGTTAGGTTAGATTAATAGTTACACAGGTGTCCGTAATGTCAACTATTTCAAACGCAATTCGTAGGACGTCCCGAGTTGGGAAGAGATTTCACCGAAATATCCAACTGGAATAGACCAGTTCCTGAAATGTTTTCATTGGACCGTAACAAAGCATAAGGCTGAAAAAGGAAAACAGAGAAGAGGAAGAGGAAGGGATTATCTACGAAGTGAAATGTAAAGAATGTCAGAGTGTGTACATAGGAGAAACGAAAAAAAAAGACTGAAAGACAGGTTGAAACAACATAGGGATTATGTTCGACTTAAGAGAGAGAAAAATGCAATATTTAAACACACGAGAGAAACAGGACATGACATAGAGTGGGATGAGGCTAAGCAGATAGGAAGGGAGAAGAGAATGCTAGTGAGAAAATGTAAGGAAGCCAAGGAAATAGAGAAGAAAGGTGAAGAAGACACAATGAACTGGAATGGGGGACTGAAGTTAAACAAAGAATGGAAGAAGATGCTAGAAAGAGTGGAAAGGACAAGAGAGAAAGAGGAGAAGGAAGAAAAATGAAGGGAAAAGAGCGTGAGATTAAAAGTCCAACCACATTCTATATGGAAGTAATTGTGTTTAGCCTTTTAGGTGAAAGTAAAGTTGGCAAGTGAAAGTCACCTGCTAGAAAGTTCCAAACAACTTTCTAAATAGTCTGGAAGGAGTAATGTTTGTGTATATATAATACCCTGTTTTTGTATCTTGTTGCTTTTGTACTTGATACAGAGTCTGAAGAAGACCTTGCTAGAAGGTTGAAACGTTACGTTTAGTTTATGTTTTTAATAAAATAAATTACTGCCTTGGTCAGCATACTTAGTTTTTCATAATCATGGAAACAAGGCTTAATGGAGTTATAATAAGGCTGTACATTTTCAAGAAGCTTCAAAGCTTCAACCAGACCAAGAGTCATCCACTTATTTCGACCAGACAGTTGCTCCTCTTAGATATGTCAAAAATGCAGATTCAAGTGTAAACAGACTTCCTGGAGTATTGATGTAGTAAATAGCTCAGGTAAACAGGCAGTAATTCTGCTAAGGGAATAGGAAGTGACAACTTGACGAATCGGCGTGGAGGAAGTCTCCACTGGCAACGGGGACAGAGGAGAAATGTAGAAGGATCACTCTTTGGATTGTTTTGGAATAGTGAACAGCGCTCTTCTGTTCTCTCTTCGAACCAGTTTTAGTCTGCCTGATTTAGGCTGACAACCAACGAGAAACCTGCAGAAACTTGCCACAGTCTAACGCTTCGTTCTCCGATTCAATCGTCAGAATTCACGTTAGACAGGCAATTATCCTAACCTCACATGTATGATTCAGGTTCGAAGGTTTAAAAATCCAAGTGTTAAATGTTGTCATTTTTAGTTATTTAATAGCATATTTAAACGGGGCAACTTCGTACAAATGTTCAAAATCCGTGGCGGGTGACAACACGGAAATTATACGCCAGGAACACTTTGTCCTTTATATATGTACTGAAGGAATACCAAAAAAATTCCAAAATATTAGGGGGGCAAATACGGCAGTATTTTCGTGACGAAGTTACCCCAGCAAATGGGGTAACTTCATCATCTCTGCTTACGTTCCTAGCAGGTCAAAAGTACCCCCATGAAGAGGTAAGATCTTCACGCTTCCGCGACCGTTTGTCCCTTTCCGATCAGTCGTAAAGCCTCCTGCACCTGATTGGAGGTATAGTTATGATATTTCCGACCACCAACTACCTTCAGTGGCGTGCCCAGGATTTTCGAAAGGGAGGGGTTATGTATACTATTTCTTGGTAGTCAGCCCTCATTTTGTCATATTTTCCTACCTTTGGCATTCTTTTTTAGGAATACTAGGCCAAAGGGGGGGCTATAACCCCCATCAACCCCCCCCCCCCTTGGCACGCCACTGACTAACTTCTTATATGTCTTTGGCATCGTGCACGAGAAAATGCTTCAAACAGCGCCAAAGCACAATGCACTCAACACACTTCCTCCCTTGATGTCCGCTCCACAACTGCACGTGTGTGGCTTCACACTCCCTTTGTTCCACCAGTACGTGACTGCTACCGACATCTATCAGTCTCATGACGAAGTTACCCTCAAGGACGTAGTTACCCCTTTTGACGGTAGTACCTCTTGGGCCTTACCATCAGGTCAGCTTTAGCGAGTAAGACTCTCCTCTGAGGATGAAGGAGATTTTATTGTGCATTCCCGAATAAGTATATGAGGGGTGGTTGGTTCGATCCCTCATACCTAAGGGTATGATACGGGATGTTCCATAGTTCCTGAGTTGGGAAATCTTGAATCGGCAGGTCACATATGGGTACGGCTAGGATTTTTATGACGTAAAAATCACCAAAATATGCAAATTAGAAAATACTCTTATAACCTACAATTTTAGAAAATATGCACTATAATTTGAAAAATATGCCTTTACAACTGAACTGTTTCAATCATCAACATTTAACAGATGCTGAGATATTTTCAAATACCAGTATACCGGAGGCTGATAGGGCTGAGCCGATACTCTTACCGATACTTAAAAATATTTCAATAATTACAGTCTGTTCAAAATATTGATCAATGTCAGTGTGTAAATATTCTTATCCAATTATATGCATCGATTTACCAAGAAATTTGCTTTAGAATATTCCAGAATTATATTACAGTAAACCCTCGTTAACACGAATCCCAAGGGACCGAAAAATCAAGAGTTCGTGTTAAAAAAAATCGTGCTAACCGGGGACTCAATTTTATTGTTGCAATACAGTTCTTTCTACACATTAACCATTTACAATACGTATTATGTATGTCATCATAGAAAACAGTACTAAAGTACTACGGTAATTAGCTTTTAAAAAAAGTACTCACAGATCATTTTCTGGTGAAAAACAGTTCAGTATGTGTTGAGATGACACAGATTCCCAGGATGCGGTGATAGCTTTTATTGTATCAAGCACACTCCTACTTGGGGTTTCAGTCTTCTACGTTTTAAAGAATAGAAAAACACATCTGAACACACAACTGAATTTGTTGGTAAAATACGTATAAGCTCATTGTTGACGCGGTGATGGCGATTGTCGAGCAATTGCACGCAAGTTTTAATCTTTATGTTACTCGTACTGGCTATGTTTTAAAGAATAGAAAAACACGTTTGAACACATTGTGATCTGAATCTGTTGGTTACAATACTGTATAAGTTGATTGTTGACAAGATGATAGAGATTGTTGAGCGATTTCTTACATACCTAACCAATAAGTCGCTGACCAAGGCAGTTTATTAAGGTAAAAACACTTAACACGTAACGTTTCGACCCTGTATCAGGGTCTTCCTCAGACGAAGAACTAAACTAAAATGATGAAATAAACTACACACAGAAAGATTAGTTTAGTTCTTCGTCTGAGGAAGACCCTGATACAGGGTCGAAACGTTACGTGTTAAGTGTTTTTACCTTAATAAACTGCCTTGGTCAGCGACTTATTGGTTTCAATATGGAAACAAGGCTTAATTATATTACATACCTAGCAGAGGAACAACAGAAAAGAATATGAAAAACTTCGTGTTAAATAAGATCTAATGACATAACGGACTAAAAAACAGTTCGTGTTCGTGGTAACCGAAATTCGCGTTAACCGATAAAACCTTCTATAAGATATAATACATCCCTGCCGGGACCAACATTTTGTTCATGTTAACCGAGTGTTCGTCTTAAGCGAGTTTGTGTTAACGAGGGTTTACTGTAGAATATTTAAATAGATATTATGTAATCACAAGATATAGTTTTTCGTGCAAAATTGGTGGAAAATAAAAAGAAAGTTTGAATTTTGCCTAATTTCCGGGATAATTAGTCTCCACGAAAGTGCCGCGTGGCATTTTTGCAGACCCCGTGAAGACCAATGTGCCGGAAAATTATCTGCTGGTATTGGTAGACATATTCCAACCTATAACTTACCCATACATCGGTATCGGCTCAGCCGTAATTTTTAGTTCACTTTGAGCCCTGAGTTGCAATGAATAGGGTGACCAGACATACTCTTTTTAAGAGTATTATACTCTTTTAGAGGTTCATACACTCTATACTCTTTTCAATTTGCAAAAATCCCCAAATATACTCTTTTCCTTGCTATTTAATTTCATTCATTATTTTACGCGTAAAAATGCCTTAAAATCCACAGAACGGAAAACGTCAAGATGACAACAAACTGAAGTATTTACTCCTTGACTCAAGAATTTCCTATGAACAATTTCAAGTGTCATTTTCATATTCCATCAACAAGCAAAACATATTTCAAATTCATTGGAATTTAATGACAATTATTAGGGCTGAGCCGATACCACTTTGAACCGATACTCTTACCGATTCCCACGGATACAGATACTTGAAAATTGCAATAATTAAAATTTGTTCAAAATATTTATCAATATTGGTGTGTAAATATTCTCCTCCAATTATATGCTTCAACATATCAAGAAATTTGCTTTAGAATAATCAAGAATTGCATCAGATTATTAAAATAGATATTATGTAGCCACAAAATATAGTTTTTTGTGCAAAATTAGTGTAAAATAAAAAGGAAGTTTTAATTTTGCATAACTTCCAGGATAATTAGACTGTCAAGAAGTCGCGCGGGATTTTTGCGGACCCCGTGATAGAGCAAAATGCATGCGCACCTTCAACCTATCGACTATACTCTTTTTGGTCAACAAATATCTGGTCACCCTAGCAATGAACAATGAATGCTTTCTGTAAATTTTCAGATAAAAATGATTGTCTATTTCGGCAAGCAAACGGTGTACTGAGAAAATCTTCTGTCTACTTCGGCTGACACAAGACGAGCATATTGACAGTAAACAATGTAATTCGGCTCAAGTTCTGTAGTATCGAGAATTTTTTCTCTCACAATATATATACAGGGTGTCTCATAAGTAATAGCGCAAGCTGACACAGGTGAAAGTACACGATAATAGAAGCAAAAAAGTCTCAGTAAACATGGGTCCGCAAACGAGCCGTTTTCGAGATAATTGCGAATGTGTGGATACAAGCCGCCACTGACTTCATTGTTTGTAAACGTCGTCCTAGATGGTAAAATGCTAATAATACAGTAAGAAAAGTGACTCCCACAGTACGATTAGACTCTGTACTGATTGTATCCATCCTGTTTGATTTCAACGCCACCTCTCGGAAATCTTCTGTTTTGTAAACAAAGAGCAAACCTCGGGCCGCGCAAGGAGTAGAGCACTCGGTGTTTACAAAATGCAATCAATAACTGCTTGTAACCACACATTCGCACACATTATTAGCATTTTACCAACTAGGACGACGTTTACAAACAATGAAGTCAGTGGCGGCTTGTAATCACACATTCGCGATTATCTCGAAAACGGCTCGTTTGCAGACCCATGTTTACTGAGACTTTTTGCTTCTATCAGTGGCGTACGCAAGGGGGGTTACCGGGTTTAAACCCCCCCCTCCCTTGAGCTTTTGAAATATTATGGAAAATGCTGTAGAAAAAAATTAAAAATGGCTAATTTATCAGTCATAATAATAATAATAATAATATAATAATTTGAATTATGAAGAAAAACACAACTTCCAAACACAATCTAAGCTGCCGCAAAGTTCAATTTTACAATTTTTTTTGCAAAAATTCGCACAGTGACTCTCGCGAGAATTGTGAAAATTCCTTGCTTCGTCGCAGTGTGCCGACGTTATTGCAAACGTTCTTCCCGGTACTGATTTCACATCCCCTTGTGAACTCTCAAGTGATGCTGAGTCTACATCCACATCATTAAATAAAGTGCTTTGTGAATCACCTAGAAGTAAAAAAATGTGTTGGAATGTCTATAAACTTACTTTTCAACGAAAACATAAGACTCAGTGGAATTTAGCAACATGTATTCTCGCGCTTCATCATCATTCTGGGCGAGTTCCATAGGTAAAGGTAATGTAAATTCCCCCGTGCATATAGCACCGTGCCATGAAGGCACACGTAGTGGTGTGGTGGGCCCCAAAGATTCTCGATCTAGAACAATTTTGCAGGTGATGTAATCAGCACCATGCTCCGGCAGCCTTCACCCCCCAGGGTTGCTCTCAGGTACCCATTGCTATGAGGCTGGGTGCGGAGACAAGGCTGGATAAATTCCAACCAATTCCGGGAATCGAACCGGGATATCCCACGAAGTTGTCAGACTAGACCAGCGCGTCTCCTTGAATGAGTTTCATATTTCGATTATTTCAATAAATTTAATATATTTGCTTGTTTTTATGGATTTTCTTCACACTTAAAATGTCTCACTTATCATATACAAATAACCGTTGACTAGACAATTATTTTGAAACAAAAGAAATGTAATTTTGTTCTATTTCTTTCATAAATAGGAGCTGCATTAGTAGTAATTATTATTAGTAATTAAACTAATTAATTAATTATAAGAATTATCAATCAATTTATTATTATTATTAATTAAAGTATAATAAAACAATGGTAATGTGAATTTGTAGAAAGTTTTCGAAATAACACCCCCCTTGATGAAATCCTGCGTACGCTACTGGCTTCTATTATCTTGTACTTTTACCTGTGTCAGTTTGCGCTATTACATATGAGACAACCTGTATATATATATATATATATTTGCAATACAGCACAATCTATAATACCCTTTGATTTTTTCCAAAACTTTCCTCATTTTCATTGACAATTGTCCCACTTCACCACAAGCACCATGTAAGTTATTCACAGTTTTATTTAGAACTTCTACCTGGTCCACTAGTGGTACTCCTGATGGTAGCAGGAAGAAATAAAGAAATAAATTTTAAAAAATCACCATTTTTTAGATTATAAACTAGGACGTATAATTGTAAAAAAACTCAGCAAATTGACTGAACATGGGAGTAAGAATGAATCCACTTCGAAAATGGCTGTATTTTCCTTGAAAAAGCGAAAATATGCTGAACATGACCGAAAATCTATCGAAATATGCTCTATCACGTAGAAATGGCCAAATATGCCTAAATATGCCCTTAAAAAGCATCTTAATTTAATTAGTTTCTTCATAATATGAATTTCTATTTAGGGAACACGTTACCCTTAGAAGAAAAAAATATGCTGAGTTTCCATAATTTAGAATTACATAATTTGTATTCATCTTCAGATATTATTAGAATGATTAAGACTTAGGTGGGCCATTGTCACGGGCTGCTAATTTAATAAATAACTAATTAACTCAACTAACTCAACTGAGCTGAGCTTAGCAACGCAACATCGAAGAATCTCTCGCCTCACCTGCTGGGCGAATTAAACATTACATGAAATATAATACGGTCAGGATAAGTGCCTAACAGTCGGTGTTACCAAGAATAAACCTAGGAGGATTTGATTTTAAATACCTGAAATGACGTTACATAATACTACGGTGTTTCTGAATATACACATATATTAAAGCACAGATAAATACACATTACATCTTGCCCTCTTTCACTCGATCTCACATTCATACTCTCATTCCATGGCATATGGCGACAATATGACAATTACAAAGGTTAGATTAATTACTACTTTGACCATACTCTTGCTATGTCTTGGCTACATTGCCTTTTACAATTTATCGTTTAGGATTTTAAGCATAAAGTGAATAATTGTTCCTTGTGCGAACCCCTTCTATCTTTTCTGAAGGTATAAATATATTCAATGAACTATTGTTTGCTGTTAACATAAACTCTCATCTTTAAATTGATTATTCCGCCGGAATACCGATGCCTAGGGATGCCATAGCACTGATTTAAGTTAAGCAATGATTTGATTCACGCAGATTCGCGGTAGATAGTCGTCATCTCTCTCACACACGCACATGGTTGGATCTTACCTTCGCTGCATTCCCTCTGACCTGGGTTGGGTGAAAGTGGTCCTACAGTTCTGGAAGGCCTCCACACTCCCGTGTTGCACTTCACGGTTATCCTGGTTTCACTCGTTCACTTCGCAGGGACGTCCAGGACGGTACACGTACACTGTCGACTCCATACGACAACTTGCACAATAATAGGTCAGTTCTTCGCGGTCACTCGTAAGTACCGATACGCGACTTGGGCGATGAGACGAACATACGCGATGAGCCATTCGCGGTTTCACATGAATATGAAATGTTATTAACTTTCACTACTTTGGACGTTGTTTCGGACGATTGACACAGGTGGACGTGTCTGGCGTTATTCTCACATAACCACACGTATGTGCACGGATGCGTTGACGGCGAGGGGGAGAAGGATCCCCTGGTTCTATTCTGCTCTACTCCATGGCTCTGAAACACTCACTCGAGGAAAACAAATCCAGACCTCGAGTCTGCTTGCAACTCGCAGCTCGGTCGCGCGTAGCTCACACTCCGGTGGCGATTGTAGGCAAAACTGTGCAAAACTGTTTCAAATCATCCCTTTTATTCCAGATTTGAACGTAGTGACGCGCTACCCTCTATGATCAGGTGCTTGTTTATTGTTTCAGGTGCTTTGACCGTTGTCCTCCTATCCTGGTCAATGCTCACCCCGGTCCTTAACCTTTGGTAGCAGCCCCTCGCGCAGAGATTAGGCTAACTCTTCCTCCATTGTAGTCAGTCACGAAAAGCAAAGGCATCTCAGTAGGGTAGCTTCTCCCTTTCAATTCAGCGATGAATCTTTAATAATTCATAACTCCCGTAGTTCTGTTCTGATTAGGCTCAAATCTTGGAATCAGTACTTTCATGATGTGGTCTTCCGCTGGTTAAAATCTCATCAAATTCGGTCCATTGGTTTAGAAGTTGCATTTTTCTTGTTATTCCCATAAGAATGCATGTAAATCCGAATTCGGGCGAAAAACGGTGGTTGAGCAAGCTAGTGTTGGCTAAGGCAGTTCGCTAGACACCTGTATTCGCGACGGATATTAATAATACCAATTGCAATTAATTCCTACTAACGGGCAATTAGATTAATTACTTGTCACTCAATATTTGACCGTTATACCATGTGGCACGAATGGGAGAGGAAAGAAGAGTTTACAGGGCTCTTGTTGGGAAACCTGGTGGTAAGAGACCTGTAGGAAGGCCAAGACGAAGATGGAGAGATAACATTGAGATGGACCTAAAGGAAATCGGCAGGTTGGAAAAAGTTGGATTGATCTTGCCCAGGATAGGGACAGATGTGTTGCTGCAGCCACAAACCTTCGGGTTTAAGAAGGCTAGAGAGTTTAGTTAGTTAGTCATGAAAATCCTAGCCCTACATAGGGGCAACCGAACCAAGACAGGAAGATATTTCCCCGTCCACGAGCGATCTTCGATTTCGTCGCGAGGGAAATTCCGATGGCCGGGGTGAGAGAACGTCACCGTTTACGTGCCAGGCTGTTGAATGACGCCCCCGTGGGTTGTGACTCGTTTCCGAGCTTCCCATTCAGGATTTGCGAAATGCATTCAGTCGCTGTAACGAGGATGTTTCGTTCGTGGGAGATTATACCTAGGTAATGGACCGATGTTGTACCATAAAGTACGTAATGAGTCTGTTAAGTCTTAAGAATACTTTAGTGTCTCGGTGGGTGGAAAATCTTTGTGCACGATATGATAATCATGGTAATAACAATACTGTTTTATTTGAGTGGCTATGAACAGACTACTTGCCATATACAGGACCTTGTTAAGTACAGTGTGAAATAGTAATAGTAAATAACATGACATGATGTTCATAAGATTACTTTTTGCTTTACGTAATATATAAGTAACATTAAATTAATAATTGGCTTTATTTTGCTTCGCATTTTGTGCTACTTTTGGCTAATTTGCGAAGATGGGGATGAGTTGGATGGAAACTATGAAACATCCATGCCCAGGCCAGGATTCGAACGCGGAGCCCCTGGCGTCGAAGTGCACACTGTAACTGAGAGATCTTTTTTAGAACGATGTTTGGTATGGTTTGATTTGCTGTTTTAAAGTCTACTTTATGCACAGTAAGGCTAATCGGGACTGGATCTACAGTTTAAAGTGGAATCCGAACCACTATGTGCCTCCACCAGGTATCGAACCCGGAACCCCTTGATTACAAGGCAATGACGCTACCTCTGCGCCATTGGGGAGGCCCTTTTAGAACGATGTATAATAGTGTTGGGTTACACGTAACCGGGATGGGGGTTTGGGGACGTTTTCTCCGCCGAAAAGCGAATGGCAGGTAAATATTACAGATTTCATTACCTGTAATAGCTCAGTTTGATGACAGCACATTACATTAGTCATTGTAATTGCCCCAACCCCCGTCGCGGAATGGCTATCACAGCGCGCCTTCGCAAATTTCATCATATCATCACTCATCCTCATCGTCGCGATTAGCCAAAAATGGCAGAAAAGCGACAAAATAAACGAATTCAATCACTCATTGTAATTGTATTGTTTAGCGTCGCGTTTCTGTCACATTTGGTTAATCGTGACGATGAGATGGAATGATGATCAGGTGAAATTTAAGAAGGGATACTTATCAAGGGAACCCAGTCTCCAGGCTGGAACTTAAATCCAGAACCTTTTGTGACGAGATTGTGAATAATAGAAGCTCATCATGATCGGCCCTCGAAGCAGCATATTATAGTGCGCTAATAATTACAAGTAAGGTCTGTACACACCCGAGTGTTAAATGCTGTTTCTATTGTAGGGGGCAGCGAGCACTGTTTTCTTTTCTTTTTTCTTTTAAAAAAAAGGAAATATCATTGCTTGGAAAAATCTGTGGACGTCATTGTTTCTGAGTTTTCTGAAACATGCGAGTCGTTTCTGTAAGTTCGAACATGGAATTCAGTGCAAAATATATCGAAAACCGGGCCTGCAGGCGTGTTTTGTTTCCCGAAATCACCGCGGAATGGCATTACCTAGCGTAACGGAGTTGTGGTGGCGTGCGTCATGATTGATAACCGGTAACCAAGCCGGCTTTCTATTGACGAATGAAGGCTGAGAACTGGGAGAAGGGAGGCTATTTCCCCCCCTTTCCCCTAATCAGAACAGTTACAACAAAAGTATCGTTCTCATGACCGCGTGGCTGGGCTGTTATCGTATCACGCATTTTGCCCCCCCCCCCTTTCCCCTTCCCCGCTCTGTTTCTTCTCCCACTTTTGGAAACGGCGTGCGTGGGCTGGTCGTTTGTGATCAATGTTGCCAACCGGGTGGAAATACCACTACAAATAGGACCAATACGGGTACGGCGAGAACAAGATGAGAAAACCCCCCTGCGAACTAAAGTGGACAGTCGTTTGTTTCTTATCTCGCTTTCCTCTTAGCTTGTGTCCGAGTGCTCCAGTGTTCCCATATTTACCCTTCGTTGTCAAAGAAGCCAACAGTGTTTAAAGTTGTGTCTCCACTTTCTCTGTGGCGGCGATTAGGAGAGCTAAATGGCCTGTAGTTCCCCCCACTGCACTATGATCTCTTAATGCTAAACCTTGTATATAAAGAGAAAGTCTCAATATGCTGACCAAGGCAGTAATTTATTTTATTATAAAACATAAACTAAACGTAACGTTTCAACCTTCTAGCAAGGTCTTCTTCAGACTCTGTACCAAGTACAAATGTAACCAGGTACACAACAGGACGATATATATACACAAAAATACTCCCCTCCAGACTATTAGAAAGTTGTTCTGGAACATTCTAGCAGGTGGCTTTCCCTTGTCAACTGTACTTTCACCTAAGAGGCTAAACATATTTTCTTCCATCTAGAATGTGGTTGAACTCTTTATCTCACGTTCTTTTTTCTTCATTCTTATTCCTTCTTCTCTCCTCTTTCTCTCTTGTCCTTTCCACTCTTTCTAACACCTTCTTCCATTCTTTGTTTAACTTCAGTCCCCTATTCCAGTTCATTGTGTCTTCTTCACCTTTCTTCTCTATTTCCTTGGACTCCTTCCATTTTCTCACTAGTATTCTCTTCTCCCTTCCTATCTGCTTAGCCTCATCCCACTCTATGTCATGTTCTGTTTCTCTCGTGTGTTTAAATATCGCATTTCTCTCTCTCTCTTAAGTCGTACATCATCCCTATGTTGTTTCAACCTGTCTTTCAGCCTCTTTTTCGTTCCTCCTATGTTACACTCTGACATTATTTACATTTAACTTCGTAGATAATCCCTTCCTCTTCTCTGTTTTCCTTTTTCTTGTTTGCAGTCTTCGCTATTCCTAAGATGCTTCTCCCTCCCTTCCTGTAAGTTTTAATGCCCGCTTTCCTAAGCACTTTGCATATATTTTCTGTGGTCTTCCCCATACTCCTTATTCCAAACCTCCTCTCTTTTGCTTTCTCTTCCTCTTTTTCTTTCTCTTCCAATTCTCTCCTGCCACTTTTCTTCCTTCTTCTGTTTATGTCCAGTCTATCCTCCTTCTCATAGACATTCTTTTCCAGCTGTTTCCAAAGGCTATTTATTTTGCTTTCTTTTTCACATTCTTTCGTGCATGTTTTCCTGATTCTGTCCTCCATATTCTTTATAAAATTTATTTTTGTCACCTCAGAGTCTGAAGAAGACCTTGCTAGAAGGTTGAAACGTTACGCTTAGTTTATGTTTTATAATAAAATAAATTACTGCGTTGGTCAGCATATTGAGTTTTTCATATAATGGAAACAAGGCTTAATGGTGTTATAAAGAGAAAGTAAACTTTCCTTGCCTCCCAGTTGAGAAAACGCCATACATTTTGGCAACGCAGGAGCGGGATTACGTGGTTAGAGCTGATTACATCCACACTCCCTCAAGTAGCTTAAGGTTGAAAATTCGACGAGAGTGCTAGAGGGGCTTTCCCTTTTTGGTCCAGCCGTAGTGTGTTGACCTGTGATCTCGACTCTGAAAATTTGTGGTTTCGAGTAGGCCCGGGTTTATTTATTTGAGCCCCCATAAATACAATTTCAGCTATAACTTTAAGGACGAGTTATGTCAAATGGTTAGTTGTGTTTTCAAATGTTTGTGACGCTATTCAAAGCACCCTTCCCTCCTGTGGACGTCGTTTTGCCAGAGACCAGACACTTCGAGATATATCTCTGTAAATCCGAGACTTGACGAGATTTTGTGTCCCGACATTGTCGCAATTATTACAGATAAATCAAGCCGATAAGTTATTTATTTTGTTTCTCGTTATTGTGCAAATTTAATCTATTAGTGGCAATGCATCGAGGTGAGACCCAGAACGATACAACCTCTCTTAATTTTTATGATTTCTGATAAGCGACTAGAAGGGCTACATTCTAAAGCAGATGGCAACACTGCGGCATGTGTTGCTGAAGTGTTGTGCTTCTAGCTAGCTGGCTCCACAACACTCAGGACTGTCATTTTGATCTCCTTGGTTGATAAGGTCGTTAGGGGCGATTATCCGCGCTCCCCGCTGCGCTGAAATGAGCCTTATTAGCTCTGCAGTAAGTTAAGATTCCTCTTTTACAAGGGGGCACCCCCAGCGACACGCGAGGCCGTGTGTACTCTGCAATTAAGAAGAGCGGCGTTCTTCCATCCTCTTGTTTCGTGTTTCACGCGGCAGGGGGCCACTCGATTTCCCTTCCTCAAATTGACAGGATCAATCACCCTCCGCGGTGTAGCGGTTAGCGTCAGCTCGGGGCATTGAAATATAAGCGCTGTTCACAAGGGTATGAACGTTCTCTCAGTGATGTTAGGCAGGGACACTCACCGAGAATTCGCCATGAGTTCCGGGTTCGAATCCCGGCATGGGTGTTCTTTGTGAGTGTCATTTCTTCAGTTTCATCACATCATCACTCACCCTCGTCGTCGCGATTAGCCATAAGTGGCAGAAAATCGACACTAAACAACAAGAATGAAATCGAGCCCAGAGTTTTCGGTGGTGGGAGCAGCTATTATCGAGAGAACCAAATGACTCGAGTCGCACTATAATTCATCTTAGTTGCAGAGCTGTTAGCACAGTGTGCTTCGACATTGTTAATGTCCCTTCGTCAGTTACATCATATTATAACTCATCCTCATTTACATGTCCAGATGCCAAGAAACTGCACTGCGTTATAAACGACGATTTACTACTAATTACAGTTTCACGGTATACAAGTACTAATGGCTGTAATTGCTACTTATGGTATGAAACCATCAAAGCTTGACAGAAACGTTTATGAATCAATCACTCTGTTCGCTGCAACTAGGATCTATATTTCCCCTTTCTCAATTAAATCAAATGTAAGTAGAGGAATGAATGTGTTGAAACACTGTATCAAAGTTATATTTTTATAGTTGCATACTTTGTTTCAATCACCCCGATAACTGTAATAGGCCAACGTGGCTCTGGCGTCTGGACATACGACCAGTATAATCCTCTGAAGGGCTGTGTGGCCTTGTGTGTATCCTTCTGCGTGCTGAGTGCTCCTCAGAGCCAGTATAGTTTTAGCTCCTGTTAAGCAGTAAATCTATGAATTAGTTTTAAAAATTGAATAATGAAATTTTTAATAGAGACATTTTAATTGCTTATTAGAGGTCTGTCCTCGATCTTCTTATATATATATATATATATATATATATATATATATATATATATATATATATATATATAATGAATGTATGTGTGTGGGTGTGTATATTTGTTTGTTCCGGCATAACTCTCGAACGCCTGGAGCGATTTCAACCAAACTTGGTAAGCGTAACACTTGCAACCTGGAAAGAAATACTGTGGGGGTAAGACACCCCTGGCACCCCTAGGGGTGGGAAGGGGTGACATGTAAAAATAATCGAGAACCACCGATATTAAATTCCGCACAAACAGACATCCGTGACTCTATGCAATCCGCACAACGATAGTGTTTTTCGGGTGGTCTAACATTCAGGCTGTGTTGGGAATGGAATCCATAGTTTTCGTGACACTCCCAATGTGGTTCAACTCAAGTTGATCACCTATCGGCAGGTGTCGCGAAAGTTCCGCTCAACGAAATATCCGCTCACATCTTCTAAGAACCATTAATGACCCTCCTCCACCCTAAAAAATTTAATATTTTTTTCCCATCACACTTTTTACCATATCATCGGTTTATCGAGTTTACTGCAGCTTTTGTAAGAATGATATCGCTCTGAGACACGATGTAATGTTGCTGTTTCTTCGTACCTCTTTACTGTGTTCTCGATTCTTGCATCCAGCTTTTGATATGCAGTTTTCCTTCCCTTTCCCTCAAAATTTAACTGTGATCTCATGTACACGAAGCCTGAATTTTCCGCTTCTTTTTTCAAGCAAAGAACCACGTCTCTGATCCTGGGTTTGGTCGTCCAAGTAGGTTGTTTAGGCGATTATGCCATCCTTCAACAGCATTCGTTGTTCGGTGCCGTCTCTTGTAGCACGTCCAAACTGCGACAGGAATTTCTTAATTTTCCAGCCATCTCTCGACAAAATAATAATTTAATTGTCCCTTGACACTTCTTCGATTTGTCCCGGAGATATCGCCAGGTGGTACGGCCGTTTGGTGTACTCCTGTAGGCTTCATAGTTCGCGCGAGGCTTGCCCTTAGTAGTTGGAAGAATCTCGATAGTGCACCACACAAAAGTCACACCTGAAATGAAATGAAATAAATAGTTGGTGGCGAAGTAGTGCATTGCTCTCAGCGGTGAGTCAGGTGCGCTTTTCCCTCCAAGAAGCTGAGCGAAATTTTCACTGAGGCCATTTTTCATACAATCTATCGGCATGGGGGGTGAGAGGGGGTGAAAAATAAAATGCCACAAATGACCTACATTAGTGTCGAATCCATAGTTTTTGGAGTCGCTAAGCTAATTGGTGACATTCACGATCACATTTAAAATTTGTTACATTTTACACTATAGTTAGAATTCATTATTTTCCTGTCTAATACAAGATTGGGATAAATAAATCCCCGGGCAACGCCGGGTAATCAGATAGTATTGTTATAATTAAGGGGCATATCCCCTTTTTGCATGACTGGCAAATATATCACTATCAAAATAAATCAATCATCTTTGTTTCAATCAAAAAATTACTAAGGAAGGATAAAATAATCAACGACCACAATGATACTAACAACAAGTTAATACAACAATACATAGTTGTTCAATCAAGTTATGACTCACTTAAAAAAAATGTGCCGTATCTCTTGTGTTCGAATATAACCACACTCGTCACAGACAGTCGTATCTTGTTTATGTCCCTTTTTATTCCACTAGATATAACACAATTTTTGAAAATGTTGCTTGAAAACAAACTTTAGTTTTCCATAAAGACGCATCCGAAATTTTAGTTTCAGAAGTGAAATATTATTTATGTAGTAATAAATAATTTTAATATGTGTAAAAACCTTTAAATTGCTCTCCTGAAAAATTGCGGTACGACACTTTGTGATGAGGTTAAAGAAACGTCCTGGAAGCATCTCTCGATCGACGGATATCAACATCACAATCGACCGGTATCAACATCATGATCAACCGATATCAACATCATGATCGCCCGATCACGATCGAATTGTAGCAATATAGCATTTATTTAATCCAAGTAATATTGAAAATACGTAATTTGCAACAACCATCTAACTTAACTGTCCTTTAGGATGATATCTAAGATTTATTGCCCAATGGCCCTACCAGGTGGTGTAGAGAACAATGAAGTGTTTATACGAACACGCGCGCACACACACAGTGTATAGGATAACAAATTTCTACCCTCCGCACGACACTATCTCATGCTTGTTTTCGTCCACATTGGTTATTGTAACAACAGCCACTTACATAAGGGTTGGTTATTTTGTTACTAATATCATCATAATATCAAAATTAAATCATAGACCAAGAGTACTTTTTCAATTACTGTATCCTAACCAAGATTTTACTGACAAGAATAGGTATGTGTTATTCTCTTTTATGACTTCCTTTATATGTAGAGATATAATATAACTGCTGTATTCTTTCTTCAAGAATATCACGACGTTTCCTCCACCCAAAAAAAACTTTGTGGCTTGTGTCTTCTTTCTTCAAGAACAAGTTTCGATTTTTCTCTAGAGAAAAGAAAAACTTGGGTAGTCTTTCTTGAAGAAAACAATTCGATATTTCCATAAAGGAAAAGTTTGAGTAACTTATTCTTTCTTCAAGAGATCACCACAGAGAATCAGGAAAGCTTCTGTGCTCTGTCTTGCAAAACCACCTCGGCATCTTTCAAGAGAAAATTGTTTGTGTCTGTTTCTTCAAG
Organism: Lepisma saccharinum; assembly: GCF_977018435.1. Classification (NCBI taxonomy): domain Eukaryota; kingdom Metazoa; phylum Arthropoda; class Insecta; order Zygentoma; family Lepismatidae; genus Lepisma; species Lepisma saccharinum. Next base: position 79,114,213 of record NC_139237.1, read on the forward strand.
AAAGCATTCCGACATTTCCCCAGAGAGGAAGAAAACTTGTGTGTGTTCTTTATTCAACAAAAACATTACGGCAATACTTTGTAGGAATTGAGGAGGTTGTTACACTCACGTCTCAGCTTCGTTGATACATAAACTCTACATTGGTTCATTAATTATTTACAACCGTGGCTATCTTGGCACTTAGTGCGCCTAAGGGGTCTTTCTGTTTGTGTGTGGTGGAGGGGATGGAGTGTCCTGACGAGCGCATGGGCTCTGGGACCACGCCGCTATCCCAAACGGGCCCATTAATGCAATTTGTGGTCGTCCTGCAATCAATGAACTTTTGAATGAGCGTAGATGCTCTCGCGTCTTAAAGCTCAGTCCGTCCGCTCTGGAGGGGAGAGAGAGTGAGTTCTGATTCCACGTATGTTAGCGAGACGTGCTAACCGCCTGCTTTCGGTATCGATCTTCATGCACCGACAGCCCTAACCTAACAGCGACGGTACCCTCCTCGACATTGGCCCGTTCCCGGGATTGAGGCCTCCGATTGGTTGCCGGAGCGCACAGACTCTATCGATTGGCTGGTTCCACTAACCCGGAAAGCTGAGCGTGTACTAGTATGCTAGCAGCGGCCATATCTGTGTGAAGTGTGGTTCCGGTAACGTATGACCCTTATGAAGAGGAACTGTGTGTGCTGGACGCCGCTGCAGTGTTGAAACAGGTGCCGAGGTACGTTCCAGTTATCCTCAGTCTATGATATTCTAATTTGCTGTTCGTTCCTTTCGAAACGAGGCTCCGAGAATGGATCTGTGAGCCGGTGTTCCACAACCGCTGGTTAAGTTGTAAGTACTGCCGTTGCGGATGCCTTTCCACGGTATCTGTGACGTTCCTAGTGCGTTCACAGTACGGAAGGAAGTAGAATCACAAAATGTGCAGGTTTTTAACCCCTAAGTGACAGTTAAACAGCGATGTCCTGACGAGACATCTGGTGGCAAGAAAGTAAAATACTCGCGCCTTCAGCAGGGTCTTAAAAAATCCTTGATATTTTTTTTCCTCAAAATTACAAGATCAAGCCAAAGAATCACGCGCATGTTCTTTCCGAATTCAGGATCATGATTCGAACCAGAGTCCCAGGAAATATAGGCATTTGTGTAATACTCACCAGATTACTGGACAAATGGATGATGCAGAATCGTATCTCACAGGAAGATATTACATTTCAACTACTATTCTGTACCGTTATCTTCACGTCAGCTGTACTATGTGGGATGACCTACCAGACTAAAGATCAAGTATTGATATAATCAATATCGTCCCACTTTCCCCAGTTCGTCTTCTTCCTCGCTAATGTATCCACTGTCCGCGCCATGATGGTACGTAATGCAGTGGTTCCCTTCTTCCACATCTACCTTTAAGCAGATCTGCAAATGTTACGTCGCTTCTCCTGAAATCTAAAATCTAGGATCGTGTTAGTGGTCATTATGGAATGGTCTATATATTATTCATTGTCTTTCAATGACATGAAACACAACCTTTGTCTACATTGCAATATCCGAGCATGTTCTCACAGTGGTTATCACCGATAGCCCTTAAAGACATATTAAATATAATTCTTAAAGGAAAGATCTTCCTGTTTTAGTTCTAACAACGACAAATAGAGCACCCCACACACAGTGTTATTCTCGCTAGAAACAAATGATCTTATTTTTGTATAATATTCTTGTAGATTTCTATGGTAAGAAATTTGTGGCCAAAATGCTCATAAATTGTGTCCAAATTTGCCACAAGCCTCAAGTATAAGAACTCCCCCCATAGTATTATGATATATTCTTGTACAACTATTTGATATCATGCGGTTTCAATCATGTATAGTGTCCTGACAAAGATAACTTCTGTACTGTAAAGTACGACAGAGAACACAGGTGCAGTTTTTCCCATGAAATGTTCTGTTGTGAGAGCTACTGGTTTTGAATAGCGTTTAGTATTGTAACGTATTCTAGATTTGAATCTGTTGAAACATTACAACAATAATGATATAAATAAATGGGGGCTCATTCTAAAAAGAATGAAAATTATGGAATGTGAATTTTGTAAAATAGTATTCAGTTTCCATGAATGTAGAGTGCAATCGTTCATATTGAACATGCATACAATATGAAGTAGACCCCCAACTGTGCAAGGCAATTCACTAATACTTTGGTATTTTCATACGTTTTTCCTTACAATTTCCTTTCTACATTATTTGTTTATCCAAGTCTTATCGATTGAATTTTCTGGTAATATTCATTTGAATGTAGTAATTAGTGATGGAGTAACAATCTCTACACTCATATTGCTACAACCATTCCAATCCATGCAGCCATGGTTTGAATCGGCGATAATTTCAGTCTTATATTTCTGTTCTTGTTGATTCTACTGCATATTAAAACTTGAAATGTAAAAATGTTTGTTCCCACATATTTGACCTAATATAAAATTGTCTGTACAACACAAATAGGAAGAAATATCACACAGAAATATATATCTGATCAATGGCATAACTACTTATTCTTAATAACATAACTTAATGCTTTGTTATTGAGGATGATATTCTGAGGAGAAATATTTCTCTAAAATATTTCTGCATTGTGTATAATCCCTCAGCTCTATGAACGATTCTATAACAAAGAGCAATTCAAGCAAGATATTCTAATATCATTTCAACATTGCACAAGACATTCTGAGGGTACTTAAAATATATGATCACAATACATGGATCTTGTTAAGATATAATCTTAAAAGTTCTTACCATAACTAATAGTCTTCGGCATTGTAAAATATTCCGATAGAAAGCAGGCTCATTGATATAAAGTAGCTTCATACTGGATTATTGTTTTCAGTCTTGTGGAGTATTCTGGTAGACTAGACGAACAAAGTCGGATTTACAAAATGTTCAAACAACAACCAAGTAATCTGTCTTATATTCCTACTTTGGTTGGCTTAAATATTTGATACAAGTAATATGTATATATTCATTCCTATAACAAGTAAGTTAGTGATGTAAATCTTACAAGATATGCTGACATTAAGTGTGGTGGTTTTTTTTACTTCGCTTTTAGGCCAGTTTAGGCTATTCGCAAAGATGAAGATGAATGGTAATTAGGCGAAGTTTATGCGAGGACAATCACCAACACACATGGACGATTACACTGGCTTCGGGTCAGGCGCCAGGGCCACGTTAGTCTGCAAGAATGCAATCCAGACTGTATACTACGTGGAAAAGAGAGTAATATTTGAATGCATCTGAAAAGATCACCTCTCACACCCCGCACCCTAACATTGAGTGTTTCTATATGTTACACATTGAGAACTGTCTCCAAGCGTGCTCATCACTCGAAAATAGATTGACATTTCAACCTTATCTTTTCACATACAATATCTCTGTCACCAACGTAAAAATGTATTAAAATGTTCAAAATTAACTTTTAACAACCGGGTTTCTTATTTTCAGTAAAATAGCGAATGGAATGTACAGTAAATTACTTTGTAGCCTTTGTGATAATAGAGAAAGACCGCATCAACTGTGCTGGAAACATCGGGACCAAGGCAGAAGCCTTTAATAAATCGACAAGATCATACTCCGAACTTGTAGCATCCTTGAATGCACGCAACCCACACAACATTATCGTACAGCGGGCAAGTATAACCATCAGGATATCATTTCTAGAGCAGTTCAGTCCGGACTGTGTTGTATGAAAAGTTAATGGCCTCATACATTCAACATCATCATCGTCGTCCACCTTCTAATCGTTTGCTGTGTAGGCAAGGAAGTCACCTGGAGCTCATTTGTCCCACCCCCTCTTTTGGTTGACTATTTTGACCTGATATTCGTCACTATCTACCCTTTTTTTTTTTTTTTACTTTTCCATACATTTTATGCGGTGTATGTTCTCATAGGAGTCTTTCTGGCGCAGTCTTTATTATGGATAGGCTATAACTTGAATATGTATTGTTGTTTTAAGTCCACTGTATGTTCACAGATAGGCTAATCGGGACTGGACACAGTGCAATGTCTCCCCCAGGTGCTCTAGCTTGAAGAACGTAGTTCACGAATCAAGTGCAAACTGGTTCTCTTGTTTACATTATTAACAGTCTAAAATTTACATTAAGCCTCATGTGTTTAACTTTGAAAACGTATAGGTAAGAAAATTCAAAATATACCTTACTCTTGAAAATATTACACCAGAAAACATCTAACAAATATTTACATGAGGATTAATATTTTATTTCTATCTTTTAGCAGAGCATAATGTTGTTCGCTACTATTGAAACACACAGGAAAAGTATTCGTTACCACAATTACACTTTGAAAGTAACTTGTTTGCAGAAGCGTATACTGTATTCCACGTTCGCTAGGCTATCTGTCAAGCCTGCAGCCTATAAAGGAAAATACTGAAGATAAATCTCTTAGAAACTGTGTGAATTGAGCTGATTTGTAAAATAAGATAATGGCGATTCTGAAGTTGGCAACCTGAATTCTTAGGAGTTGGCAACCTGAATTCTTAGGAGTTGGCAACCTGAGTTCTTAGGAGTTGGCAACCTGAGTTCTTAGGAGTTGGCAACCTGAGTTCTTAGGAGTTGGCAGCCTGAGTTCTTAGAAGTTGCCAACCTGAGTTCTTATAAGTTGGCAACCTGAATTTTTATAAGATTGCAACCTGACTACCGTTAGGATGGCAACGTGGCTTCCTTGAAGACGTCAAGAATTAGTCTAGTCTTCTCCCTTCATAGCCTAGGACCAGGTGTCATAGTGAGATAGCCCAAGTCTTAGACTGAGCATACGCCACTGCTTGTTAGAGTTACTGTTACTAGATAAACTTACTTTTTACTTCCAAACTTTGTTCACTCTCTGTCAAATGGGTCTGGTGCAGACACATCCAGCTTGCAAGAAACTCCAAAACTAGTGCTAAGAACTCTAAACCTGGCTCCCCTAACCAAACAATTCCGCAGAGGCCTATTAATGTGCATGTGGTTAGGTTAGGAGAGCCAGGTTTAGAGTTCTTAGCATTAGTTTTGGAGTTTGTTGCAAACTGGGTGCCCCGCACAGACACCTATCAAATCTCTTCATTCTATATTCGATTCCTTTGATCATCATTTTGCTTCTGTCTTTCGTATGTTATCTGAACTTAATTATGCAGTTTAATTTATCTATTTTGTTACCAACAGTGCACAGTATCACTACCAATCCCTATCAATCCAATGTCATATTTCTTCATGAGTCGTGCATAATATGGAAAATATGAAACAAATGAATAATGACAGGAAAATTTACAGTAATCTGGAACGAAGGTAGAAAACCGGTGCACTGACCTGCTGAGAATCGCCATTAGCAAGAAGTTTTGTAATAATCCGCTAAGAGACGCTACTCGCAATTTTGCTTTCACTTATTCTAACAAACAGAACAAGAGATGGCACTGCTAAATTTCAACATTTATCTGTGGTAAAACTAAACTCTAGGGATACAAGGATACCCTATCTTGTTTAGTTAGTTGCAGTTATTTTAATCTAAAAAGTGGATAGATATCTTGGAGATATACGTATCTTTGTGTAAAATTTTGCCTATTTAAATATAACACCGTCATGTCTTGTGATGTATAAAAACCACATTTTTTGTCTCTAACTTATCATCTTGCTGGCATGCTCATAGTTAAAGGATTGTATTGTTCAGTATTTCGCGTATTTCGTTTTACAATAAAAAAAACGTGTGGTTTTCTTATTAAAAACATAAAATAAATTAATTTTGACGTACTGGATTCTACTCCATCTTTGTTCCTTCATTTTATCATTATCGTCGCGATCAAGCTCAAGTGGTAGACAAGTGACGCGGAATACCTAACATATCTTAGAATATTATTAATTTTTGTGCCATTCAGTGTGTTCGTAAAATGAATTTTAGTCTTCTTCAAATGAAAATAATTCTTTAATTAATTTTTCTTTGGTACTTAAATTTTAATTAAACATATCATACGTTATTATATACACATACATACATGTGTGTGTATGTATGTGACTTATATGGTGATATCTAAGCTTGGTCACAAGTAGAACTCTGATGTTGATAAAAATTAATTTGTTTATGTCTTTGAAAACGATAGTAACGTTACATATAGCTAGTAATTCGTTTTCCTTAATTTAGAAAAAATAATTTTCCATTTTGTGGAAAAAAAATGAATGAATGAACATGCTGATGGACAATTTACTTTTGGCTGTGCCACTGAAAATCAGGGCCGACGCCAAGGGTTGGCCAGAATGGGTCACAGCCCACCCAAAATCGATTTGGCCTACATGCTAGCCCACCCTATTTAAATATAACAGGCAAATTTCGTGACAAAAATAAAATGAAAGGGCATAGATAGTGATGTATATGATGATCTTACTTGTTTTGGTTACGTAATAACAACGTTAAAATCAAGATACTTTTTCTTAAAAAATGTGGCTCACCCATATCTTTGAGTCATCCAGTGGCTTACCCACAACAAAAAGTTGGCGCCGCTAAAAATCCTTCTTTTACATCGATCCAAGTACAAAGGCGGGTGCGGGGAAGAGAGTGGGGGTAGGGGTGGATAGAGAGAGGAGGAAGAGAGATAAGAGATAGAGAGACCAAAGGGAGAGGGAGATAGAGAAAAATAGAGATAAAGAATAGGGATAACCACAAAATCCGGATAACGGATATCCGTACTTCAAATTATCCTATATCCGTTTCTAAGAATTCGGATATCAGAATAATGCGAGTGGTCAGATGATTCGGATATCGGGATAGAACAGATTTGATTAAGGGTTTTTAAAAAAATCCGTTCAGTGAAATACGAATGAAAAAGATGTGGATAGCCCGTAAAACGGATAAACGATAACACAGTCCGGATAATTGCAATATTCGGTTAATCCGAACATGGGGTATCCGGATAATCCTGTCAATCCGGATACTCGGATATATCCGGATAATGCGTAAATTCGAATGCCAGAATATCCGATATGCGGATAGTTGAAATACGGATACAGAATTATCCGATATCCGGATAAAAAAATTGGCCATCCTTAATAGAGAAGGGAGGGGGATAGCGACAGAGGGGGAAGAAGAAAGAAAAAGAAGAGTAAGGGGAAAAATATAAGAGAGAGCGAAAGAGAAGAGGGAAAAATAAAAAATAGGAAGTGAAAGAAAAGATAGAGATGAAATGGGAGAGAAGGCTGGAGAATGAGAGAAGGGGAAAGGAGAGAGAGAGAGAGAGAGAGAGAGAGAGAGAGAGAGAGAGAGAGAGAGAGCGAGCTTCGGGAGGTCCAGTCTGTAGGCTGTCTGAATGCCATGCCGGAGATCCGGATTCGATTCCTGGGTTAGGTCATTTCATGAGGGGAATTTTGCCAACAATTCCTGCATGGAACTGCTCTGGGGTTGATCCAGCCCTCATAAATGGCTTCTCTGGAACAACCCTGGGGTTAAAGGGCGGCCGGAACGTGGTGCTGGTCACATCACCTCCACAAATGGCCGAATTGTGAATGTGTAGGACTTCACCTTTATATCCTCTCATGTGCCTTCATGCATGTTGCAATACTAGATCGTAGCTTCACCTTTATGCACACACGTAATTAACAATGTTTTTGATGTGGTTGGGATAATATTAACAGACATTTCCACATGACCTCGCAGTTTTTCTTTCTGGACTCTCCCTTGATATTAAGATGACTCTATTGGTCATTTGTTGAAACTTCGTAGTCCAAGTTTCCTTATTGGGCCTCTCCGATGGCGCAGTGGTTGTGTCGTCGCCTTGTAATGAAGGGGTCCCGGGTTCGATACCCGGTGGAGGCACAAGTGGTTCGGATCTCACTTTAAACTGTAGGTCCAGTCCCGATTAGCCTTACTGTGCATAAAGTGGACTTAGAACAACTTATCAATCATTCCAACCTTAGTTATAAGACCGGCCTCGTGCATATGCACACTCTACCTTGATACGCAAGTCACTCGAAGGCAAACAAACAAGACATGAAGCAAGAAACCCATTTACCCAGTGGTATTCGAAAGAACAATGCTATTGATACAGCTGGATTGATTCGACCACAAATGAAGGACATTTATCGAATATATCCCCCACGTCGTCCCGTCATTGCACAACCACACCGTGGAGAAATCAATGGGACAGTCCCTGTTTGTTGCAGTACAAGACACGATATTGATTGCATGTTCAATATTCAATATTCTTCCGTGCTGCGTTAAGTCCCTGCATGGGACAGAGATTTTAATCGGCAACTCCACATTTAAGTGGAGGGGACCAATGCTTTAGTGTTTCTTTTGCTTGATAGATGGCGTTGTCGGGTACTTTGACAGTGCGTGAACGTGAACGATGTTCGTTTCCTCTTTGGTTGCATTATACGTAGTGAATTAAGTGTGGCGTTTACATGAGCGAATTGACAAACGGTTCTAATCTTCTTGTTTATGGCAGGTACGAGCTGTCTTTCTGTTTGTCAGAACGCTTCCATGAAATAATCTTAGATTCAGAAAGAAGAGAATGTGATGCTAGTGTACAAATTTATGTTAGAGAATTTATTTTTTTCGTGCGATTTTTTAAGTAAAAAAAATGATTTTCAAAAATTCTGCCCAGCTGGTACACTCCTGTTCAGATAAAGTGTCACATACTACAACTGTCCCCCTTAAAAAATGTGCCACTTTATGTGAGCAGGAGTGTACCTATTTACGTGGGAGCAGGAATGGATTCAGTTACTCCCTCCCTCATTCTCACTCAACATATCGCCTGGGCTTGCCTTGATGACTTCCCGGAGACTGAGTCCTGATCAAAAGGATTAAGTTGCGTTATGTTCACATTCGAATCTAATTTCATTAGAGTGCCTTAAACATCCTCAGAATCTTGATAGAGTTTGGTATATAGATCCGTAGTTAAGAGAATACCATTGAGCCTTTTGCGACAGGGTTGCCAGACACATTAAATTTATGCTGTTGTACTCGTCAAGAAAACACTTCTGATGATAGAACACACACAACCATAGACATCCGCAGGATTTTTTTTCCTGGGGGGACAAGTGAGGCATATTTAATAGTGATATTCCCTAAAAAAAACATTTTGAAATTATCATGTTCCTCCAACGCCTTTATAATAATTAACATAAATTACTGTGACTGAAATGAAATTTTATGTGTAAAATATATGCTTTTAGGCTATCATTCATTTACCATAGGGGAGGGAGGGCATAGCTCCCCTTGTCCCCCACCCTCCGTCCATGCACACAATGAGTTAACAATCAATTCCCAAACTTTTGCTTCAATATTTCGTACCTTTTAGAACAAACGGCGTGCACGTTTGTAACAGCTAGCTGAATGGCTGTTATTTTTAACCCCGCCCCCTTTCCAAATCGCGGAAAATATAGCAAACGAGTTAATTATTGAGCAGTGGCGGCTATTTGCCCCTTTTGTCCGAGCACTATGCTAAACCTTATCTACCAAGGCAAAGTAAACTGTCCATAACCCCCTAGTTTTGGCATCTTACCCCCCCCCCCCTCTTTAGTTTTGGAACCCAATCGCCGCAACTGTCATTGAGGGATGGTAGGTATTATAACCGAACACGTACTCGTATACGTATAAAATCATAATAATGACTTCTCTTCACGTACCGAATATAATCATTCATTTCCATTATGGGTGGGGTTCTATAGATAGTTGTGTGTGTTATGAACATTACATTCGTTTGTTGTTACCTAAAATAAAACACGCGAACATTGTTATACACCAGTATTTCGCACTGGGTAACCTTTGATGAACCATTTTCTAACCTGACATTTTGCCAATCGGAATTTCTGCGCGGTAGAGCATATTTTAACCGTTTTCGAGCATATTTTTGTATTTTTCAAGGTACAAGACAAGAGGCTAAAATTTACATTGAACTTGCACAAAATAATTACTGTACATTGCAAATCAAGACTCGTAAAGTTAACTAGCAATGAGTATGTAAAAATATCTCGAGAGATGGCGTTGATATTTGGAATCAAATATGTTGAATTAATGTATGTTTATGTGCTATTAGATTTCATATTTCATACTTGATTTTTTTGTGATTTATTTTCTTCCATAAACATTTTACCACATTAATTAATCTATATTAAGAACTCAATCTATAAATTAGAACTTTATTTTGTTTTGGGATATATTTGTTATGTTGTATTTTGTTTGTATTTGTTGTATTTCTCAAAATTTTGAGTCAAACAAGCTTCCACATTCTCTTGAAGTTTAAATGTAATAAGCCCTGAAATAATAGTTTAATAAATAAAACTATCGTATTTCCTGAAACAATTATATAAATCGGAAATAAATTTGCGTTGTGACAGTAATAAATTACCATATCTACCATAGTTTAAACTGTACTGATCTTGCTTTAGAATATTTGCTTCCGTGTCAATATTTTCCCTAATTAACGCGTATATCTTTTATTTGCAGGTAAGTGGATACAGTGTCTGACTCTTTCTCCATTCTTGTGAACTGGTGGTAAGTTGAAGCTATTAGTGTAGACAACAGTTCTACGTGTTCAATTTTCTTGTAGGATAGAAAATTAGCATTTGTGGCATTTTGTGAATTGAGGAATCAAGTATCATGTCATACTGTTGTGTCAGACTAGTTTCCAAAATTAAAGCTTGTTTTAAGTTCACTTTGTGCACAGATAGGCTAATCGCAATTAGTCCTACAATTTAAAGTGGTGTCCGAACTACTATGTTTCTCCACCGGGTGTCGATCCTGGAACCCTTTGATTACAAGGCGACAATTTTACCACTACGCCATCAGGGAGGACCTACCTTGATTATAAGGCGACAGCCTTAATCACTATGCTATCGCAGTGACCTCTACGATATGAAGTTATTATTGGAACATTTGGACCTAGAATAATCGATGAATGTTGAATGAGTATAATGCATAGTTCTAAAGGTTGCGCGTTCTGTTGAGGTTAATATCTATATCAGAGTGTCTACCAGTCAGGAAAGTCAAGGAAAAGTAAATACATCAACAAGTAGGTCAAGAAGTCAGTCTTAGGTCTGTCGTAGTTCGATTCCCACCACCGGCAAAATAAATTTCACTTGAAGACTAGAGAACAGGTCCTCTCTTGACACGTAGTATTAAAATAAGTATAGTTTAAAGCACTAGACAATTAACATTACATGCTAATGTAGAACCATTATCACTAACATTCAGAGAATTATTAAACCGTAATATTGCAGAAAAGATTTGCGGAAATATACCTCTTGAGCGATTCTTTTAGGATCTTACTTTAGTCTCTAGCCTTCTTACAACCTAAGGTTTATGGCTGCAGCAACACAAGCCTTCCATCTGTCCCTATCCTGGGCAAGATTAATCCTTTCCATCCTTACCGATTCCCTTTAGGCCCATCTTCGTCTTGGCGTTCCTACAGATCTCTTACCAGGTTTACCAACAAGAATCCTGTAAACTCTCTCTCCTCTCTCATTCGTGCCACATGGCCTGCCCACCTAAGTCTTCTTGATGTAATAATTCTAATAATATCAGGACAGGGATACGTACCGTGCAGTTCAAAATTATGTAATCTTCTCCACTCACCTGTCTCCTCATCCCTTTTAGATCCAAATATTTTTCTAAGGATTTTTATTTTCAAATACTCTTAATTTATGTTCTTCTCAAATTGTAATGGACCAAGTTTCACAAGAAGGCTTATCTGCAAAAGAACCCTGCCTTGAAATTTCCTTGGTATTTTCGAGGTTATTTTTGCACCCGGTTGTCACGAGACTAAAGAATCAATCAATTTGTGAACGGAATCGATCAGAGAAAGTTCCTCACCGCTGAAAACGAGAAGTTTCCACGCTTTGTCATCCGCAAACGACAGCGAGACGTGAGCGGATTCTGACTCTCGGACAGGTCGATGAAAATTTCAGTTGGATCTCTAGTCACGGCGCCGGCTGCTCCGTGGTAATCGTCGACCCAGGAGCCACTGGTTCTTCCGAAAGGTCTACGTACCCTACCCTTCCCCAAAATTTTCCGTTGCTTAGAGGAAAAGTTACTTTAATATGAAAGAAAAGCCGTGAAATTATTTATTGCTATAAAATTCCGTGTAAATCACAGTTTGTTTAATCATTTTAGCTATTGTGCTTTCAGAAATATACAATGTATAATTTATTGGGCTAGGATTTTGATGACATTTCATCTTTTAACTGGTAGACATTGCTAACTAGTACAGAAATCCTCAACACCCTCCTCGGTTTGAAGAAATGTAATTTTTTTCGGTCAATTTTTGGTCATTCTTTTACAATTTTTTAAAATTTTGCGTCATTTTTAGGTCATTTTTTTTTAAAAAAATTGCATCATTTTTAGGTCATTTTTTAAAATTTTGCATCATTTTAGGTCATTTTTTAAAAATTTTGCATCATTTTTAGGTCATTTTTAAAAATTTTGCATCATTTTTAGGTCATTTTTTAAAAATTTGCGTCATTTTTAGCTAATTTTGTTTTAAAATTTTGTGTCATTGCATGCTGAAACATAAGAAGTTCAACAATTTACGTTTTGTCTGAATGTTAACCTGCGGTACTTACTCCGTGTTTAACTACCAACGCAACAAAGCCTGTCTGAAAATCGCGAAATGCAACATTGTCGAGTTTCTTCTTCATAGTCCGTACAACACACCAAGGTGAAGAAGCAATTGTTAAATTGTTTGTCTTGGAATATATATACTATTTTCAATAAGCAGATTGAGTTTTGTACGAATTTTTTGGTCATTTTTCAGAGATTTTGAGGTCATCAAAATCCTGGCGCTACACACATATATTTCTGGGGTTAGTTTCGTCATATTCATAAAAAAGTTTGTTTTTTTCGAAATTACAAGATGTACTGGCAACATTGGTCGTGTCAGAGGGCAGTACCAGGTGTGCTCATTTGGCTATCAATGAATGCCCAGACGAAAGAAAATATTTGAAATGATAAGTAGGTTAGTTTAATCGTCTGTAATGTATAAAATGCGTACTATATATATATATATATATATATATATATATATATATATATATATATATATATATATATATATAGAGTTTTTTTTACCAGTTCCATAAATACTTACAGGGACCATCGAATACACCTCGAAAATTTTTGCAAGCGACTCCTCAGTTGTCTTTTATACACGTTTGCTTATACTTCGTACAAAAACTATTTTAGACCGTAGTAACTTTTTCCCTATTCCGAACATTCATGTTGAACAGGATTTTCTTGTTTATGTGGATATTTTAAACATTAAACAAAGTTAATACCAGTGTAAGATTCATATCTCTGTCCCTTTTTGTACAAAAGTTATGTACGTTCAAAGTGTCGTTTGCATGACTTTTTGGAGCCTTCCCGATGGCTCAGTGGTAGCGTAGTCGCCCATTAATCAAGGGGTCCCGGGCTCGATACCCAGTAGTGGCTCGGATACCACTTTAAACTGTAGATCCAGTCCCGATTAGCCTTTCTGTGCGTAAGGTTGACTTAAAACAACAATTCAATCAATCAAGCATGACTTTTTGGATGCCATGTATATACAGGGTGTCCCGGGAGTAAGCCGCAATACTTTTGGTACTGGTAGTATGGGCGCTTCTAAGCAAAAAGTTCATATGAACATGGGTCCGATTTTGAACGATAACGGAGATTTGAACAGAAATAAAAATGACGTAGGAAAACGTAAAAAAAAACAGTAACAAGTAAAGCATGGCAATGTAATGATAATTGTGTAAGTAAATACGAGAAGAGACATGCTGATACTAATCTTTATTGCATGAATTTGTGGTGTAGCAGTAATTAGTACACGATAATTAAGTAATGAAGCAAGCAATAAATGTAGAACTGCTCATTCCAGTCGATTGATCATTCAACATCTGAATTCCACCTACCCTAATCGATGGATTGGTCGTTGTCGTCGTCGTGGTAGTGGTCTGGTTCCGTGGCCACCTCGTTCTCCCGACCTAACCCCTCTTGATTTCTGTTATGAGGTAGGATGAAGCAGGAGGTTTACCGGGAAAGGGTGAATACAAGGGATGAACTGCACATTTGCATTATGGATGCTGCTGCGTTAATGAGGGAACATCATCGGAAACTTTGTAGTGCAACACAAGATGTCCTCCGACGCGCTCAGAAGTGCATTGATGTTGGTGGTGGTATTTTTGAGAATCTGCTCTGACCTGCTATCATTTCTGTGGCCTTTTCCCTCCTTACATTCGTTCATGTGAGTACTGACCAGCAGGTGTTAACATTTCATTTTTCTACATTTATTGCTTGCTTCATTACTTAATTATCGTGTACTAATTACTGCTACACCACAAATTCATGCAATAAAGATTAGTTTCATCATGTCCCTTCTCGTATTTACTTACACAATTACCATTACATTGCCATATTTTATTTGTAACTGCTTTTGTTTACGTTTTCCAACATCATTTCTATTTCTGTTCATATCTCAGTTATCGTTCAAAATCGGACCCATGTTCCTATGAACTTTGGTGCTTAGAATCAGCCATACGACCAGTTCCCAAAGTATTGCCGCTTCCTCCCGGAACACCCTGTATGTTATCGGGATTCGTGGTGGATTGCCTTTTTCTAATCAGTAATTAATTTTAAAAAATAAGTAAGTATGCATTATTGGTGTGCACTTTATTCCTTTCTTCTATCAGGTGACTTGTGTCGGCTTCCGTGGCGGAGTGGTTAGCACACCGCGCTACGACGCCAGAGGTCCCGGGTTCGAGTCTCGGCATGCGCATGGGTGTTCTTTGTGAGTGTCCCTTCATAAATTTCATCATATCATCACTCATTCTCATCTCCGCGATTAGCCAAAAGTGGCAGAAAAGCAAAGTAAAATAAACGAAATCAATCGACCAATCAAGTTAGGTGACTTGTGTTCGTCATATCAGAGACGAGTAAACGTAGTCCCAGTTGGTATGGTTGCAGTGGTAGCGTCGTCGCCCTGTGATCAAAGGGTCCCGGGTTCGATACCCGGTGGAGGCTCATAATGGTTCGGATCCCACTTTAAACTGTAGGTCCAGTCCCGATTAGTCTTACTGTGCATAAAGTGGAGTAAGAACACCAACTCAATCAGTTGATATGGCGCGTGGTTCTGCGACAACAATGAACAAGTGTAGATTTTCTTGGGTGGGTGAGGAGTGTATGTTGCTTTGAATGTTGTTACTAGAAGGTTTTAATAGTATGTCGAATAGTTTTGACCTACAAGTAAATGCAACATAGCTATTAAACCTTAAACTAACCACATACATTTTAAAATCATTCTTATATCCCCATTTTGTTATGTTTAGCATTTTATTTTTAATCAATATTATTAAATTTCGTGATACATGAGATTTTTGTGAACTGATAAGTCAAGTATTTGAGTCAAACAAAGTTTTCTCAAATGTTGGCGCCCCTGGTACTGAGAATCCGATGAAATGTCTGCGAATTCTGTTATGGCTTTGTTTTGCCTTCTAATCAAGTAGGAATACATTTTTCGGAGAAAGGAATTAGTGTGTATTTTGAAGCAAATGTCTACATGAATTGTACGTATCTAACCCATACCCACATTTTATAGGTCCATTCATTCACGAGACTGCGATTTGGCAACGTAGCTACGCATTGGAGACCTACTTTAGCGTATCCTGAAAGGTCGACAACCTAACATACTATGCTGCTCTGCCGGGAAGTCTAACATTTCAGGATGAAATCATTTCTCCTTGTTTGGCAGAGTATCAAAGTTTAAGAGTAGGAATTTTCAATCCGATAAAGCTGCAGTCGGGACGACGTGTGTGTGTGGGAAGAGGGGGTGGGGGTTAGGGGAGGGGAGAGGCATCTGGCAGAGTTTCAAGGAGGATGCAGAGTGGATGAGAAGAAATGGTAGTTCTAAACATGGAACTCAAATAAAGGAACATGGTGGGCTCTCTACGATGCAACTTTCGTCACTTCCGGTTTCTTCCCTACTCCGTTAACGCGAACAAATCCTATTCGGATACAAGGGACCTCCATACCTTGCGCGGGTGTCAAGCAAGAGATTCATTCACGTGCGCATTTCTTCCTAGCATCCCCTTTTCCCCTCATCTTGCGAACAAATTCGACCAGCGTGGTTTTTCCTCTCGTCTTGATAAAAAGGAAGGTAGGCCTAGGTTCGATTCTCATTTCCGTACTCCCACCTCCGTGGCAGAGTGGTTAGCACAGCTCGCTACGACGCCACGGGTCCTGGGTTCGAATCCCATGGGTGTTCTTTGTAAGTGTCCCTTCATCAATTCCTTATCACTCATCTTCATCTTAGCGATTAGCAAAAAGTGGCAGAAAAGTGAAGTAAAATAAGCCAATCAAACAATGTGAATATCTTTCTTATCATACCTCTATATGCGTTTTTCTTCTCATAGCTCTCTTATATTTCTTTCTTTTTGTTCCTCTCTATCTTTCGTTCATTCTTTTTCTCTCTTTCGTTTTCTTCTCTTTCCTCTTTTTTCTCTTTCCTCTTTTTTCTCTTTCCTGTTTTTTCTACTCTTTCCTCTTGTTTCTTCTCTTTCCTTCTCTATCCAATCTTTATTTATTTTTCTCCTTCCTCTATCTTTCTTTTTCTTTTTCCTCTCTCTCTCATTCCTTTTATTATCTTTCCTCTTTCTTTTTCTCTCTCATTTTTCTTTTTCTCTTTCCTTTTCTCTTTCCTCTCTTTTTCCAGTATCTTTTTCTTCTCTTTCCTTTTCTTTTTCTTCTCTTTCCTCTCTTTCTTTTTTCTTTTACTTCTCTTTCCTCTTTCTTTTTCCTTTTTCTTCTCTTTCCTCTTTCTTTTTCTCTTTCCTTTTTCTTATCTTTCCTCTCTTTCGCTTTTTTATTTTTCTTCTCTTTCCTCTTCTTCACTTTCCTAACCTTCTTTTTTCTCATTCCCATCTATCTTTATTCTCTTCTCTTTTCTCTCTCTCTTTCTTTGCTTTTTCCTCTATCTTTCTTCCTTCTTGCTCTACATTGCTTTCCTTCTTCTCGTTTCTCCCTTCCTCCCTTCCTTGCTGTATTCTCTCTTTCCTTCTCTGCCTCCGATCTTCATGGTGGAGTGGTTATCACACCCGGCCTGGTCATGGCTGTTGTTTGGGAGTGTCATCAATTTCATCATATAATCACTCATCCTTATCTTCGCGTTTAGCCAAATGTGACAGAAAGGTAAAGAAAATAAGCGAAATCAATCAATCATTTTTGTACGATCTAATACAGCAAGGTAGGCGCCAGACGAAGTAGTAGTTGTAGTCAAAGTTTGCTATTTATGACCTCTAATTCGAAACACTGCACCACGGAAGATTTCCAGTTCTTGAAACTGGTCCTAGAGAAAAGGCTGAAGAACTAAAAGCCTCCGCTTCCAAGACAAGGGTTCGTAATTAGTGCTGACGCTGTACGTTCCTTGTCACCCATCTTGTCCACTGACAGCCTCGCTGCATGATTCATGGAGCCTTCGGGAAAGAAGCATGGGGTGTTCTTATGCAGCAGCCGAACACAACAGCTCATCCGCAAGGGCTGATAAGGGAAAAAGCCCTCCCCCCCTTTGTGCCCTTCTGCTGGAGAAGTCAAACTTCTGGTGAGCATCCTACACGTAGGAACATAACCCCCCCCCCCACCCAGCCGGTCCCCGTGGCGGAGTGGTTAGCACATCGCGCTACGGCGCCAGGGGTCCCGTGTTCGAATCCCGGCCTGGACATCGATGTTTGTGGGTGTCCATTCATTAATTTCATCACTCATTCCCATCTTTGCAATTAGCCAAAAAGTTGCACATAAGCTAAGTAATATAAAGCAAATCAATCAATGAATCATAATCCCTTAGTTTTTAAGGGGAGTGCAACTGTTGAAAATGAATTTTGAATGCCATTAAGGGTAGAAAAAATAGAGCTAGATTATTGTATTAACGTTATTTTTTCAAGAAAAGTCGATTCTACAGGAAGGTTCTAACCCCCATAACCCTTTTTCGGTGTGCCAGTGTCCACAAAAAGCAACTAGGAAGAAACAGCTGGGGATGATATCCAGACGAGACTACAGAGACTGTTTCGTTTCGAACTGTAATTTTTGCTCGTTTGGACGAACAAGCCTCAGGTCATCAAAGTACCGGGTGTTTCAACAGACACGCCGTGATTTGAAATGACCCCAAAAAAATATTTAGTATATTCACAGTAATAATTTGTATATGTTATGATTGACAAAAGTCTAAAATTTAATTTTTGGCAACCTATAATCCACATGAACGAAGGAGACACCTCTGTACGCACAAAAGGTTTTGGTATGGTGGTGTATCGAAACGTGGCTTGATCGGACCTTTCTTTTTTGATGACTATGTCACATCAGAAAATTATTTGCAAATGCTGCAGCCATACTGTACTTCATTCCTGGTCTTCGACGGAAACGTTGTCCAATTCGTCAGCAATGGTTCCAGCAAGATGGAGCTAGGCCGCAAACAACTGAACCTGTCCTGACAATCGCTACACACATATATTTCAAAATGGTTTAGAGTGGCCTCCAACTAGCCCTCAATTAAACCCGTGAGACTATTTCTTGTGGGGTTTCCTAAAGCAGGAAGTTTTCAAACGAGGACTGCGATTACTAGATGATTTGAAAGCAAACATCGAACACTGTACTACACAAGTTAGTCGTGCAACCCTTGGTCAGATATTTGACAACATGTGCAACCAGGTGCAAGAAGTGATAAATCGTCAAGGTGGACATTTCGAACATGTTTTCCATTAAACTTTTGCGTTTTCTCTATCAGATTATGTAATTTTTTTTTTTTGAGTAGTTATCATAAATATTTTAAAATGCCATTTGAAATCACGGCGTTTCCTGTTGAAACACCCGGTACTACAACTAAGTGAAACTCACTATTATTGGACAACAATGACCACTAACAGTAATGGGAGAGAGCAAGATTTGGGCTGCAAAGTCCCAAAAGCCTCGCCCCTTCCCTGATGCTTCCCCCAATCCAAATCTCAGATTTCCAGACTCTTACTTCTTGACCTAATGATCCGTAACTAAACCGCATAAACAGATAATCTTTTTTATATATATCTCTCTCGCTCTCTCTCTTGCTTTTTTCGTTCTTTCTATCTTTCTCAAGCTTTTTCTGATAATTCTCTATCTGAAGATTTTTTTCTGCCTCCTTTTCTTTCTCTAAAGATTTTCTTTACTTTTTCCTTTCTTTCTATTTTCCTCCCGAGTTTATTTTCTTCCTTCTTTTCTCAAGTTTTTCTTTCTTCTTTTCTCTCTCTCTCTCTTGCTTTTTTCGTTCTTTCTTTCTTTCTCAAACTTTTTCTGATAATTCTCTATCTGAAGATTTTTTCTGCCTCCTTTTCTTTCTCTGAAGATTTTCTTTGCTTTTTCTTTCTTTCCATTTTCCTCCCGAGTTTATTTTCTTCCTTCTTCTCTCAAGTTTTTCTTTCATCTTTTCTCTCTCTCTCTCTCTCTCTCTCTCTCTCAACATTAGCTTCTTCTCTCTCTCTCTCCCTCTCTCTCTCTCTCTCTCTCTCTCTCTCCCTCTCTCTCTCTCTGGGTTCTTTTCTCTCTGCTATTCTTTCTCTGAAGCTTATCCTTAATTTGTTTCTTTCCAATTTTGCTCTTTCGAGCTTCTTTTCTCCTTCCTTCCTCTCTCAAGCTTTTCTTTTCTCCTCTTTCTCTCTCTTCCTGTCCTGGTTTATTTTCTTTTTGCCTTTCTCTTGTTTTTCTTACATTTCTTTCTTTTTTCCTTTGTTTATTGTTCTTTAGCTCTTCTCTTTCTCTCTGTACATCTCAAGATAGTTTTCTACGTATGATGATCCTTAAATATGACGTCACATGCTTTCCAATCTTTAAATAGTGTGAATATATGTACGGATTTAGGAGATCGGAGCTAACTACCTCACCCAGACGCCAGACATTAAAAATTAATCGCTATGATTGCCTTTCCCTCTAAAATTAATCGATCACTAATTTTCCCGAGATTTCTAAAACTGACAAAAACAATTTCAATTATCACAGTAGGTGGCAGCACTAGATTTTTAAAAACTTTAAGAAGGTTAAATCTTATTTACTTTTCAAACTGATTGCACATTCTATGGTACAGTAACATTATTTGAATTTCTTCAAAATCTAGGTGTATTTTCATGGGAAATAACACTATTTGAATACAAAAATACACACTCATATTAAGATTTTACAGTTAAAAATCAGATAAGAGGGATTGTAAAAAACGTTCTCTTTATTCTTGCGTAATAATAGACAGATATATTTAGCGCATGCGCACAAAAGTAATTTAAGTGTAATTACGAATATATTTGCCTTAGAGAAACACGTTGGCCAGATGTAGCGGTTAGGCCAAAGATTAAAACATGCACTGTGTCTCATTGTTGCTGAAAGCTTACCAGATTTCTGGAGAAGGAAGTTACGATAACATTCAGGAAGAAAAGTTTGGGTTTTGATCGAACGAAAAGTGATGGTTTTTATGTCTCTTGGCAACGTTATCACGTATCGGGCGTCAGGGTTTGATCTGTGGGCTCTCAACATTGCCGTTCGGAAAGTACCATGTTGTAAATTCAAGTTTTTGCAAGTCTGGCATCCATGAAAGTCTCTCTCAGTCTTGCATTGTCAGGAATGCACTTTGAATCAAATTATTGGCAGTGTTTTTGTTTTCAGATTTTTGATTTTGAAAAAAAAAATGTCAGAAATGCACTAAGGTATTATTAGCTACTTACATGGCTTGCTGGTATAATAAAGGGTTAGAGGAATTATTTTTTTTCGGAGGAGTCTGGAATTGTAAATGTGGCTGTTGCATAGTTACGTTCAACTGGGGAGATACGCAATTAAATATTTCGTAATTAATATTTTTAACCTTTGCTTTAAAAGTTATTCGAAGACAAAAATGGTAATCTCTGGTTATTTTGGTTTTTACCAAATGCAGTAGGTGGTGGATGCTTATGCAAATTATCCTAGCTGGGAGATACGTAATGAAAATTTTCTAAAGAGGACCTTTACGCATCTTGCGTCTTATTATAAATTGGGCTTGAATTTGACAAGCTTGTAAAATTCCCTCTGCAGAACAGAAGATTTTTTCGGTACAGGCAATATCTACAGGGTGGCTGAGAAGTAACTGGGCATTGAAGATTTGCTGTAGTTTTTGTAATATTTAAGCAATCTGAATGAATCTTTCTCAACATATACATTATGGAATCTACGCTCGCTCGTGGTTGGTCATCTTACTGAAAATATAACAAAACATCATCCTATTGTGAAATTCGTATGCACATATGTAATCCTATTCCATAATGTGTATGTACAGAAAGTTTCATTCAGATTGCTTAAATATTACAAAAGCTATAGCAAGTTTTCATAGCCTAGTTACTTTTCACCCACCCTGTATAATAGTAATATACTATCATGAGAGTTAAGAGGTAAATTTAGAATTACTTTTCTCCCTCAGGAAAGTTCAATCATGTAACAAAATCCACAAGAAACGCGACATTTCCCATGTTATAGCAGGGAATTGTAAATAGCTATATTCAACGCTGTTATGTATAGTAGAATATATCGTGTTTTTTATCTTTAAATGTGCAAAAAATTAACTTCGAAACTAGAATAGGAACTCTAGTATTGGATCTAGTGATATGTACTACAAGTTGGCTACACTGTCATCGGAAACCAAAATAATAAAAAAGACCCTTGGGTCAGAAAGTGCCGTCCGATTGGTAATTTTGTGGATTGTTTGATGGGTCAACGTAAACCCGTTTTAAGCCACAGCAACTTCGAGTGTAACAAAAGTGCGCGTGTCCGGTACCTCTTGAGAGTTGCAAAAAAACGAAATGGAAGGGGGAGGGGGGGAGATAGGGGGAACGCCCGCTCCGAATTCGAGCTTTCAGTGTTGCCACTTCAAATCCCGCGTATTGATCTCGGGGAAATCCGAAAGCCCGGGCACGTACGGTTATGCTGGTGCCGCAGCCAAACTCCGGGAACATTTTTCAACTGCCTTCTCAAGATGCTCAGCAAAGTAGGAGCGAATAAACGAAGCTCTCTCTCTCTCAGGCTCAGAGATCCGGTCGGGATTCGACGTCGTAAATTGATACAATATCGGCCACGCTTCTTATATTGCCCATATAGTAAATTATTAATGTTATAAAGAAGCTATGTATCAAATTTCAGCCTCTTACGAATTAGTTCCTTTATTTCGTGAAAACTTTCATTTGCCCGCCATTTTTTCAATATGGCGAACTTAGTGTACGGGTGATTGCCGGGGACTTTTGGTATGCTGTTATTAACGTTGTAAAGATGTTATGTACCCAATTTCAGCTTGTTATGAATTAGTTCCCTCCAGGAGCGTATATTCTAGGCTAGCTACGCTATCTGCGAAGCCTGAAGTCTAGAGAATAAAATACAGGAGAAAAATCGATCGGAAATTGTAAATAATATTATTCATATCAGTGAAATTATGATGCTGATTCTGGAGTTGGCAACCTGATTTCTTATGAGTTGGCAACCTGATTTCGTATGAGTTGGCAACCTGATTTCTTATGAGTTGGCAACCTGATTTCTTATGAGTTGGCAACCTGATTTCTTATGAGTTGGCAAACCTGATTTCTTTTGAGTTGGCAACCTGATTTCTTATGAGTTGGCAACCTGATTTCTTATGAGTTGGCAACCTGATTTCTTATGAGTTGGCAACCTGATTTCTTATGAGTTGGCAACCTGATTTCTTATGAGTTGGCAACCTGATTTCTTATGAGTTGGCAACCTGATTTCTTATGAGTTGGCAACCTGATTTCTTATTAGTTAAGAACCTGATTTCTTATTAGTTGGCAACCTGATTTCTTATTAGTTGGTAAATTTATTTATATTTATAGCATAGCATAGGACATCGTGACATAGTGAGATAGCCCAGATGTTGGACTCAGTATACGCCACTGGCTCCCTCATTTAGAAAAAAAATCGTCTGTAAAGGAACTGAGCCCGAAGAGCCCAGAAGTTGAGGCATTTATTTTGGTTGAAATAGGCAAGCAAAAAGGGATTTATAATGTCGAAAATGGGCACCAGAGGGCAAGAAAATAAACCGGAAAAGGTGGCAAATTTCAAGTCACTTATATCTATAATTTCATTCAAAAAGTTAATATCTACATTGAAATAAGATGTTTACTTCCTTTTGTTGTCTTGGTTACACCAAACCACTAGGTGTTTTTTAAGTTTTCAACTTTCGTAGATGGACGTCTGTCAGAAAGAATGTTTTTCCATAACAGAAAAAGGTCTCTTCAACAAGATAAGTTATTTCGTCCACCTTTTAGACCTGGGCTAAACCACTGGAGCTTTATTGTTGTTACTCGACGCATACGAGAAAGAGACATTCCAGAAGCGAACGAAATGGACATCTCGATATGTGTGTGTGTGTGTGTGTGGATTTGAACTGACTCTGCATCATTGTTATCGCCAACCACGCTACGTCGCCTCGCGCGAAATTATACACAAATGAACCAGGCTTTCAGCACGATGATTGCCGAGCCCATAAACAACCCACCGCCAAGCAGCACCCTCCCCCCTCCACTTCGGGGAAGGGGAAGAGGGGATTTAGGTGGATAACGGCTCCCTCGTTTGATGAAACTGAAAAGGGCTGGTGATTTATAAGCGACACTGAGTAACTGGTACGTACAACTTTACCACCTTCAGGATATATTCTGGAATGAACTGTTGACTCTACAAAGAAAAGCTGTTATGGTTTGTACATGAGTCGACAAAAGTTTATGACCACATTGAGTCAAGTAATTCTCATTCATAGGATACGTAAGGTAAAGGTACTCCTGTGCGTGTCACACATACCATGAAGGGGTGGTGTGGACGTAGAGCTCCACATATTCTTGATCTCGGCCATAGTTGGGATGATGTGATCAGCATCACGCCCGGCCGCCTTTACCCCCCAGGATTGCCCACAGGTATCCATTGATGTGAAGCTGGGTGGGCCTCAGAGCCGCGCAGAACAGGAAAATGACTGGAGAAATTCCTGCCCCAGATCACCTGCCCCGGGATTCGAACCCGGGTCTTCCGCATGGTTGCCAGATGCTCTACGAACTGTTTTTAAAAGGCACTTTCCCTGGTTTTTGTGGCTTTTTTTATCAATTTTCATATACGTATATCAATTTTCTCTTTATTTTCTGTATTCTCATAGGGACAAACACAATCATCCATGTCCAAACCTGGATTCGAACCCGGGAGCCCTGGCATTGTAGCGCGTTGTGCTAACCACTCCTCCACGGAGCTACCGCGGCCCATCCATAGGATAGGTGGGGAGCTGTATTGAATGATCACTCTTGTGAATATTTGTATTATATTTTATTATAGCTATTTGTTACTTTCATCCCCCCCCCCACCGCAATGTTACCTGATTTATAAGGAAATCAGTATCGAGCACAGGCCTATTCGATCGCATTGTGGTAATGCTATCGCCTTGTAATCAAGGGATCCCAAGTTCGAACCCCGTAGAGGTACATTGCACAGTCCAGCTTCGATTAAACTCTGTCAATCTCCGCAGCGGAATAGTCAGCGTAGTGCAGGGGTTCCGGGTTCGAATCCTCGGCCTATGGATGGGTGTTGTTTGTCAGTGTCTTTTTTTATCATATCATCACTCGTCAACTTCGCAATTAGCTAAAAGAAGCAGAAGAAAAGAAATAAAATAAACAAATCAATCAATCAGAAACCCCTAACTTGAAAACGGGAGGAAGTTATCAATATTTATTAATAGGTAATTAAATAGACATGTCCTAGTTTATAATGACCTACACATTTGATCAGCACATAACATTTTTCATACATACCTATTGTCAGGATAGAATAAAGTATTAAAAACGTGGCCATATACGAAGTTGTGTAAAACTTGCACTTGCGTGAGCGCTCACTTTAAACGTCTTTCAAAAACGTGTAATATGTGTGCGATATAAATACCAGTCCTTCCCTCTCCGTGTAGCAAAAATATCTAAATCCTGAGTATTGTTGTGCATGTGAGTCAACAATCGATATTGTTTACTTTTTGTGGCGGATAAAATGGCATGCCACCGAGTCATTTGCATCGTAATTGGTTTTTCCATTAGCGCCTATTCAGCATATTGCGATTTGACATCGGAAATCTTAGCTTTGACAACGTATTCATTTGAGCTGAGTTGTATTCGAATTTGTTCAAATGAATTTGTTGTCTGAATCGGAGACTGAAGCGCATTCACAATAAACACTATGAATAATTAATAAACAGTGAATCTTCAGGGCGATTTGGCGAGCAAAGCGTGATTCTGTTAAAATCTTAAATTTTCACACATTGGGGACGTTCAAGTCAAACCAGGAATTTTGATTATTTTTTCCAGAATAACGAAAGACGTTCAAATATTTTACTGCTTCTAAGATTCCCATCTCCGTAATGTGCTTGAAATCTGTGAATTGTACTCGGTGTTAGACCTTCGTTTTAACACGTTTGAAATTACAGGCTTGTCCGCTATCTTGTTTAACAAGTGACTCGCGTTGTCCGCGACCTTACCGCTCCATGTGGTAATAGTAAAAACTTAGTACCTCATATGTAGGTCTAGGTGTGCTCCGGTATTTTACGGGTTTTATTATTAAAAACAACAACATTAATTTGGTTTGCATTTGTAAACAGGAATGCTTCTTTGCGGCCCGTCGTGAAGCATTTGTAGGGATATTTCCCCTTCTAAGAATGTTAAAGCGATTTTTCGTCGCGTGGCGGAGTGGTTAGCACAGCGCGCTACGACGCCAGGGGTCCCAGGTTCGAGTCACGCATGGGTATTCGTTGTGTCCTTTCATCAATTTCATCATATCATTACTCATCCTCATCTTTGCAATTAGCCAAAATTTGCGGAAAAGCGAGGTAGAATAAACCAAATCATCAATCACTGAAAGGGATTTTTTGCCTTACATAATTTTGGAAACACTGTCTTATCGTCAATAAAAAATGTGCGATGGCTGGCTATGGATATGGTGGAGACCAGATAGTAATGTTCAAGAATGAAATATCCTATTGGTGGTAGGTTAGTACAGTAATTGGTCAGCCTTTTGTTATTTAAGTAAGTTATATCATCAATGTAGACAACTTGGCTATTTTCCACCCTTGGTAAAATAAAAACTGCTTGGACAAAAGGGAGCATCTGTTTTTGGGGAGGCGTGGCCCACCCTGTCCTCCACTTGAGCATCGCCACCGGAGCCCTCCCGCTGAAGAAAAGGGCCGAGCGAAGTTCACCCACCCCGGATCGGTTGAGAGTTCCACGTGGCTGCCGAGAATCGATCCGGATCCCAAGGAGACATGTGTTTGCTGCAGTTACGCCTCCTCTGCCGCCGGGTACTACGCGGGCCTTCGGGAGCTGCGGCTGGGTTCACCCACGCTGAGGGAGGGAAGGCTATTTTACGCATAATTACGCATCCTGGTGAATGCTTATGCTTGCAGTGTAACGTCGATGTTACGTTTTTTAGAGATGGAAAAACTTAAAACGTAAATTCACAGTAAAACCCGAAAAATTATTATAGCATTTTTCACCACTGATAGGGGGCCCGGGTTCAAATCCGGGATGTTTGTGAGTGTCCATTCTTCAATTTCATCATGTTATCACTCATCTCCATTCTTCGCAATTAGTCAAAAGTGGCACAAAAAGCGAAGTAAAATAAATCAAATCGAAATCAAAATTCACCACTGGAAATACTGGCGTAGGCAGGATATTTGTTTCGGGAGAGGCTGGAATTGTAAAAGTTGATAGTACAGTGGATTCACAAGTATTGCTCGGCAAATTGTCCACGACTATTTTAATTTATTTTTCTCTTTTATCTTAGGTGTTTTAAGACGTTGTCACCATCTTGTTTGTCATTAAGCTCTCATTATGTAAAACAAAGTGAGTGAATATGGTGATGGACAATTTCCTTGGTATTACTTATGGATCCCACTGTACATAGCTTACTTTCTAGGGTATACACAATTCCATATTTCGTATATTTACAACTTTCCACTCCAAAAATAGCAATCGGATGCCATTTTAAAAGGAGTTTGCATTTACCACTCTTGTTTTTACCCGAATTCTTCCCGGCTTTCATTTGAAACTTTTGATTTTATCAAATTTCGGAGGGGCTGAAATCTCATCAACCGCCCTCTGCGTACGCCAAAATCGAGATTCCACTGCGTATTCAATGTCACTCATTTGCATCTACTTCCACAAGATTGCGAACACACACACACACACGCCCCACCGTAATATAAGCTTGGCATGCATATAATCGAAAAAGAGGAACACTAAATATGATGACAAGGGCAGTCTGTATTTCAGAAGAAAAAAATACTTAAGAACATGACGTTTCAACACTATCAGGGTCTTTCTCAGACTTGAAACAAACGAAAATGCTAAACTAAACTAAAAAGCATTTTAGTTTGTTTCAAGTCTGAGAAAGACCCTTATAGAAGGTTGAAACATGACGTTCTTAAGTGCTTTTCTGCTCTTATCTGAAATACAGACTGTCTTGGTCGGCTATATAGTGTTTTTACTGTCACGGAAACAAGGCTTAATCATGTTACTTACTATTGCATATAACAGGTATACAACAGGTATTTAGACCAATGCTCTACAACGTGTATGGGTGGCAAATCTTAAAAAATATAATACACTTGAATCCTTCTTTGAGTGCTAATAATTATCTTCTTTTTTGGCTCTTTCAGTGACAAAGAACTAACTTTAACCATATGTTCTACCAACCATTATTTCAACCCTTTTAATAGTACTGATATTCTCATTATTTAGTCCATGTACATTTTTTGTTTTACTTAAGGTCCTCTTCGATGGCGTAGTGGTGACGCCGTCGCCTTGCAATGAAGGGGTACTGTGGGCGATATTCGGTTAAGGGACATAGTGGTTCGGATCCCACTGTAAACTATAGGCTCGGTCCCAATTAACCTATCTGTGCAATCATTGACTTTAAAGCAGTTATTCACCTCTTCATTGACTAACATAGTAGCCACTTGACTAGAGCAGTAGCTATTTAAGTGGATGTTTTTATTGCGTGGAACGTTATTTAAGTTGGATTAGCGAACAAGGTAGTCGGACAATTGCGATGATATTCTAAATCTTCTATCAAATTGAAGGGTGACTTAACACCCCGTACAATACCTCTTACAAGAGAATTATGTGAAATATAGATATTTTCGAATAGAACGCTGATTCCTCTCACACTTTCTCCAGGCTTGAGACTGGCTAGGTAGCTTGTAAACGTACTTGCATTACAATCTTATTTCTTGTCAGCACGGAAGTGCTTCGTCAAACTTGGCTGGGAATTTGGTTCAATCAAGTTTTTGATCATGGGCTAGAGTCAACGCACACCTTTTGAAGTGACCCGTTTCCTCATATGTGAGAATACACTTTCCAACTCTCTCGTCGATTTTAATGTCACGGTTCTTCCTTTTCTGACCTTCTAGATTAAGTTCCATCATGTTGGTTTCTTCTGTTGAGGCAAGCCAGAACATCATGAATTTTTGGATGCGGTCTTCCAAGCCACCTATTTATTTTGTTGTTCCGTACTTCTACAGCATTATTAGTGATTGGTTAGGTAGTGATCGTCGCAATTGTCCTACCATTATCGCAATTGTCCGTGATATAAGCTTCATCGCAATTGTCCGCCATCGCAATTGTCATAGATTCAGCGAACAAGCGCACAGCGAATGGAAAGTTATCACCGGAAGAACGAGTGTCTGTGCTTCAGAATTGGTGGAAACATGACCAGAATTGCAGTGGTGTTGTTGACTTATTTGTGGAACGTTTTTCAAAACACTGTAGCTTCATCTTGACAAGATAGAATACTCATACCCAGACCAGAATACGAACCTGGGACCCCTGGCGTCGTAGCGCGCTGTGATAACCATCCCGTAACCTTCTGTCCCAGCTAACTGTAGAGCAGGGCCGCGCATATCTGCAGAGGAGGAAAATAGAGTGGTGAAAGCGCAGCGTTGCCAACCGTACGGTCCAGACCTTAGTACGTACGCTAAATGCACGGCTTTGTCAAAATTTGCTCTTGCAGTTTTATCCCTAATATTTACCTAAGAAATTCTTAAGCCAATCGTACGGACCTGGAGACAAAAATACGTTCCGTTTGCCATGTGCGTTCGGTATCATCCTTTTCAAAAGTTTGCAACGCTTACAGATTTCCTCGAGGAAATCGGGTAACTCCCGTCGCCTATTACACAATCCCGTTTCTCTCACTGTTCATTGGCGGAGCCGTCTCGCGTCACTACTTGCGCAGAGACTTGTTCTCGTTCGCCTGGTCTACAGTTAGCTGGTACGCAATTTAGAAGAAAATCTTGAACTTTTTATTAATTTAATGTTTTGTTATCGTTATAGTTATCTGTTCCAATACAGCCTTAACCAATGATCTTAACTAAGTTAAATACAGCCTTAAGAATGATTTTCACTAAATACAGCCTTGAAAATGATTTTTACTAAATGCAGCCTGAAGATTCTGTTGTTGTATACTAAAAAGATTCCGTGCACGCAGAAAAGGTGCGTGTGTAGAAGTTGGACACTATCAGATCAAGATATGCGTTAGCATATCAGTGCGTGCGTTTCTTTCGCACGTACATTCCTGCGGCACGAATATATATTTGTCGGAATAAATGTATCGCCCATTATGTTTCCCCGCTGTGTTTTGGAGCTCGATTTCTCAGAAAGCGATAATGAATGGTCGGCATGGAAACATACATCTTTCATGGCTGACGCGGAATCTAAGAGCGTGATGTAACTTAGCGGCTTGTTAAGTTCTAATGACTACCTGCTACAGATCGGAAGCTTGAATTCCGACAGTAAGAACTCCGAAAGCAAAGGTTGGAGTTGTGGTGAAAAAGGCATGTGTAAAAGTATCATAACCCTTACGAATGATACTCCTCCTTTCCAGACCTAGGATCTATATCGTTATGTTGGGGACGGGGAATAAGGCTGTATTAGGGAAGTTTCAACTTGTACCTTAAAGCCTTTTTAGGAAAGTTAAAACTAGCACCTTATCGCTTTATGCTGGCGACAGGGACTAACGCTGTATTAGGGAAGTTTCAACTTGTACCTTAAAGCCTTATTAGGAAAGTTAAAACTAGCCCCTTATCGCATTATGCTGGGGACAGGGACTAAGGCTGTATTAGCGAAGTTTCAACTTGTACCTTAAAGCCTTATTAGGAAAGTTAAAGCTAGCACCTTATCGCATTATGCTGGTGACAGGGACTAAAGCTGTATTAGGGAAGTTTCAACTTGTACCTTAAAGCCTTTTTAGGAAAGTTAAAACTAGCACCTTATCGCATTCTGCTGGTGACAGGGACTAAAGCTGTATTAGGGAAGTTTCAACTTGTACATTAAAGCCTTATTAGGAAAGTTAAAGCTAGCACCTTATCGCATTATGCTGGCGACAGGGACTAAAGCTGTATTAGGGAAGTTTCAACTTGTATCTTAAAGTCATATTAGGAAAGTTAAAACTAGCACCTTATCGCATTATGCTGGGGACAGGGACTAAGGCTGTATTAGGGAAGTTTCAACTTGTACCTTAAAGCCTTATTAGGAAAGTTAAACCTAGCACCTTATCGCATTATGCTGGCGACAGGTACTAAGGCTGTATTAGGGAAGTTTCAACTTGTACCTTAAAGCCTTATTAGGAAAGTTAAATGTAGCACCTTATAGCATTATGCTGGTGACAGATACTAAGGCTGTATTAGGGAAGTTTCAACTTGTACATTAAAGCCTTATTAGGAAAGTTAAAGCTAGCACCTTATCGCTTTATGCTGGTGACAGGTATTAAAGCTGTATTAGGGAAGTTTCAACTGGTACCTTAAAGCCTTATTAGGAAAGTGAAACCTAGCACCTTATCGCATTATGCTGGCGACAGGTACTAAGGCTTGTTAGGGAAGTTTCAACTTGTATCTTAAAGCCATATTAGGAAAGTTAAAACTAGCACCTTATCGCATTATGCTGGCGACAGGGACTAAGGCTGTATTAGGAAAGTTTCAACTTGTACCTTAAAGCCTTATTAGGAAAGTTAAAACTAGCACCTTATAGCATTATGCTGGTGACAGATACTAAGGCTGTATCAGGGAAGTTTCAACTTGTACATTAAAGCCTTATTAGGAAAGTTAAAGCTAGCACCTTATCGCTTTATGCTGGTGACAGGTACTAAAGCTGTATTAGGGAAGTTTCAACTGGTACCTTAAAGCCTTATTAGGAAAGTGAAACCTAGCACCTTATCGCATTATGCTGGCGACAGGTACTAAGGCTTGTTAGGGAAGTTTCAACTTGTATCTTAAAGCCATATTAGGAAAGTTAAAACTAGCACCTTATCGCATTATGCTGGCGACAGGGACTAAGGCTGTATTAGGGAAGTTTCAACTCGTACTTTAAAGCCTTATTAGGAAAGTTAAACCTAGCACCTCATCGCATTATTCTGGCAACAGGGACTAAGGCTGTATTAGGTAAATTTCAACTTCTATCTTAAAGCTTTATTAGGAAAGTTAAAACTAGCACTTTATCTCACTATACTGGCGACATGGACTAAAGTTATGTTAGAGAAGTTAGAACTTGTATCTTAAAGCCTTGTTAGGATAGTTAAGACTAGTACCTTTCGCATTATGCTGGCGATAGGGACTAAGGTTATATTAGTGAAGTTAGAACTTGTATCTTAAAGCCTTGTTAGAGAAGTTAAAACTATCATCTTACCCTGTGACAGGGAAGTAAGACTACTCAAGATTCAAGTAAAACTAGGTCATCTTGTATTCAGTCGTGCTAATTAGTTTATAAGTGTGTTCTTAGCGAGTTTCCATGGATGATGGAGAGGTTGGTGTAAGTCCTAATTGTGGGTAAGGTATGGACGTTTCGCTCCGTTTTTCAATTTACCATTCCTTCTCGTTATTGTGACTGACGAAAAGAGGCTAAAAATTTCGAGCAGGGCCAATTCTTCAAAGTCATAAACTCTATTCATTTAATACAGCGGTAAAATTATGGATTTTCATTTTCGGCTTATTATATCCAACGCGCACGCTTTGGATAAATTCCTAAATATGATTGAACACAAGTGTACCTCATCTCGGTTACTTTTTCTCTCTACAAAAACAACCAACAGCCGGAAACCATACACAAGGAACTTTTCCTTGCCAAACTTAAGCCCGCATCACTCGGAACTGGAATTCCAGTAGGTATGCCCTAGTTGGCGCTGGACTGGCTACCAATTTGCTAGTTTTTACCTCACACGATACTTATCAGCGTACTTGTCGATAGACTTTTGTTCCCATACGAGGGAAGTTGTAATGGCGGCCGCGTGAGTTGTAAACAATGTATCACTTCACATTTTTAAAAGCCGATAACTATTCAACCGAGAGGAATAACGTTTCGTATTAAATGGTTTTAGATACAAAACAATGGCGCTGCTTAAATACATACTTTACAACGTCTACTGTACACGTATGGAAGAATATTTTAGTTGTTTCAAATGTAAAAACCCTACATTCAGCATAGATGGTGTAACTCAATGCGCCTTTCATGCTGTATACGTTATACATTGCTGGAGCAACACTAGGAAACCACAGACAAAAGCTCTCCTTTGCACATTCACAGATTATCTTCACATGGCGAAACTTTGCTCTGATTTCCTGTTCCACAGAATCCAGTCGAGGAAAGCAAGTAGCAATTAGAACATGTCCTATTCCTCCAAACCAGTCACGCTGTCAGCCAGGCGGCCATGATTGCTACCTAGAAAGTTAGTTCAGCGCCAACTAGGGCATTCCTACTATAAATCCAGTTCCGTCTGATAGGGGCTTTAGATTATCTTCGCATGACCAAACTCTCGCTCTGATTGGCTGTTACCACAGCAGAGAAGCCAGTTGCAATTATAACGGGGCTTAGTCGTCAAAACCAGTCTAGCAGCCACCAACTAAGGCATTTCTACTGGAAATCCAGTTTCGTGTGATTCGGCCTTTACCAAAACAGTTTCTTGCTGAAACGTGGCCTCTCGAGAATTCATGCTGACCATTTTACGGTGCAGTTTCGCTTCAATAAAGGGGTGGACAATGAGCGAAAATTAATTCCGTTCTTCCTGGAGGGTGGACTCTTCACATTGCGCGAGCTGGCTGTAGACGGGGGTCTATTTGGTGCGTCTAGACCGAGGCCAGCAACAATGCCGTCTCTTCGTCGGACACCCGGCGCCGCGCCCTTGAATTATGTGTTCCCTGGCCAAGCTTTCGGAGACGTCAACCGAACCTGGAATAATGGCACGTGACGGTCCCGAATCTTAAAATATGCCCTCTTTGGATTTTTTCGTGTTTTATTGAATTTCTTTTTTCTCCCCCCCCCCTCCCCCCTTTGCCTCTTCAGTTTCCGAGAGAGAGGAAAGGGTTAATTTCATGCTTGCAGGAACGACGAGATATTTCTCCTTTCGGAAATGCGAGTTTTTTTTTTTTTTTTTTTTGTTATTCTCAGAAATTCCAGACTGAGAGCATATTTCACTCTCCTTACTTCTTATACTTTGTATTTTTGGTGTTTATTCATCGCACAGAAACGTGCATATTTTTCATATTGCTTGTAATTTATGGACGTTTTGTAATTCACGGAAGTTGCTTCCATTCCCACGGAGCGACGGAAGTTCTTAAAACATAAAAGAAATATATATTTGATATAATTACGGGGTGGTTGTTTCAAGATGTTTTATAAGCACGCTTCTTTATCCTTCCGCCGGATTTAACGCATCCTTAATCGCTATTTACAGATTTATGATTTTGATGCTGATATTGCTCCTAATGTTAATTCACCATCGCTCATAGTTTTGTATTCTATACGTTGCCTTTAGCGGACCTCCGTGGAAGAGTGGTTAGTACATTCGCGCCGGAGGTTTCGGGTTCGAATGCTGACCTGGGAATTAGATGTAAGGGGTGTAGACTGCAGTTTGCAGACTAACGAGGCTCTGGCGTCTGTACCTACGGCCAGTATAATCCGCGTAGGGCTGTATGTGTGTTGTCCCGTGGTTTGTCCTTATGTGTGCTGAGTGCCTCTTTTCAGTAAGAATATTTTAGTCCCTCGACATTACACTTATATTACCTTAGTTGAATTTTAGTTATGATAAGGGGCTGGATCCTGAATATTGTGACGGGTGCAAAATAGCCTATGTGGTGACGCACTCAAAATTTCAAATTCAATCAATCAACCATCCGACCTGGGCATGAGTGTTTTTGCCAGTATCCCTTCGTTAATTTAATCATATCACTACTATTCATCATCTTCACGATTAACCCAAAGTGGCAGAAAAGCAAAATAAAATAAACTAAATCAATCAAGTACGTACAGCCGCGGTGGCTCAGTCGGTAACGCGTCTGACTACCATGCTCAAGGTCCCGGGTTCGATCCCCGGCCGGTTCAAATCCGGGAACTTTTCTAACGGTGAAAGCGGCCCCGGCGCCCACCCAGCGTCGAATAACATGGGTACCTGGGGGAAACCCTGGGGGGTAAAGGCGGTCAGGGGCGTGATGCTGATCACATCACCCCCACTCACGACCGGATCAAGAAAGTGTGGGGCGTTACCCCCACACCCCCTATACGCCTTCATGGCGTGGTGCTATGCACAGGGGAACACTTTACCTTTTTATCACTTTACCTTTTACGTACAGCCAACGGCAAAATTAATAGTAGGCAAATTGTCCATCACCATTTTAATTCAGTCTGTTTTCCAGAATGTGATAATCATGATTTGAAGTAAAAACGTCAGTAAGCAGAGGACATCTGCTTTTCATCAACAGAAATGCATTCCTTAAAACAACATAGCATGTGGAATAAAGAGTAGTGATGTACAATTGCCTACCATTATCTTGGCCGTTGACTGTACAATAGCAATCAAGAGCGTTGCAAAATTATTGCTTTGTGTGTTGTCTTTAGCAATGATACGTTGTTTTGTCAATAGATGGCATTGTTAAATCCAAGGGGAGTGACTATGACGTAAGATGGGAGAATACGGAAGGAAATCACTTCTGACTAACTAGTTCAGTTGCGTTTCTTCCACGTACACTCGCCTCAATTAGTACTCCGGCAGTTTATTTCTTTATACAGCATATTTGCAGAAGTTGCAAGTGTATCAATATAAAACACAACTTATTACTAACGTCGTTGACCCTGTACGAGTTTGAGAACTAGCGAAATAAAACAAGAGTAGCAGTGTTTCGTGGTTTTATGTTTCTTTTTAGTAGAATAGGTAGTTGGGTATTTTCTTACACACAGCACTTTGTTTCGTCCAAGCTATATCCTATTTTAATATTCGATTGAAATATATCTCGCCTAAAATTAAAGTAATTGGAAATCTTTTTTAGATTGCAAAAATATTGAAATTTTATAAACATTTCTTGAACTATATTAACCTGTTAACTTCTTAAGAGGCAATTACCATATTATTAACAGATCGAAATTTAAATACATTCTCATGTAACCCGTCTTCAGGAGGAGATCCAATTTTATGTCAAAGGCACGCCCTGATTTTTCATCTGCATATATTTACACGTTGTATTTATACTTTGGATCATAAATGGAAAGTCCGTTGGAAGATAATCATGTAATCGACAGGTCACGACTCCTAGCAATGCCAATGTATTTTCTGTTACACGGATTACCAAGGGGGTTGGGGGTGGGATCTCAGAGGCCCATGAATGAAAGTTCAATAGAACTGGACTGATGTGTATTCTCTGTCATTTGTACACATAAGTTAACTAATTTGACACTACTTTCATGTTTTGTTATGTATTATACATGAAAGATAAACTTCATAATGATTTTTAAGTAATTATAGTAAATCACTGTAACATTTATTACTTTTCTTCAATTACAATATTGATACTTGGTACAATGCTTAAACTGTGCAAAATTGTAGCAAAGTTATCTTTTTTTTCTATTTCTACTACCCATACGTTCATTATTTCAAATTGTTACTATAGTTTAGCAATTGAATATGTCCTCTCATGTATTAAAACACCTTTAAAATATCATTGCGAAATATTTCCTTAGAATTACCAAGGGGTGGGCCTTTGAGGCCCATAAACAATTTCAACGAAATAAAGTAACTTTTTAATGAGCATTTTGGGAAAAATTACGCGGCCATTCTAATTATTGCAAAGAACAATTACTATTTTTGATGAATTTTTACATTGATGGATATACATGATATTTGTTTTTTGTTATTTAGCGTCGCTTTTCTGCAACTTTTGTCTATTGCGACGATGTGGATGAGTGATATTCACAAATAACACCTATGCCGGGATTCGAACCTGGGCCCCTGGTGCTAACAAATCCGCCGCGGAGGTTGGCTGTTAATATTGAATTATATGTTTCAATATATGCTTTGCTTGATATGTTTATATGCGGTTACTGCATTGTAACATGCTACTGGTGCTAGGGGTCCCTGTTGTTTGTCAATGTCTTTTCATTACTCGTCGTCGCGATTAGCCAAATGTGGCAGAAATGCGACTTTACATAGCAACGATCAAGTCAAATCTAATATGTTATTGAGGTGTGTGTATTGCTGCTGTATTCTAAAGCCCTTCGGGCATTTTGTTATCATTGTACTCTTGTTGAATACCAGCCCTTGTTTATCTATGACGTAGTTTCCCACATATGACAGTTATAAACTTCCACTGCGTTAATATAGTTGAACTGCGTATCCCTCCAAAGTTACTGGGCTGATCTGCTTTTGGTATACCACTTCCTGTGCTGTTTCTTAATTGGGTAATTTTCAAATCGGATTGCCCTAGAGGGCCCGGGTTCGAATCCCGGCCTGGACATGGGTGTTTGTGAGAGTCCCTTCATCAATTTCATCATCATCACTTATCCTCATATTCGCGATTAGCCAAAAGTGGCAGAAAAGAAAAGTAAAATAAACGAAATCAGAAATCAAATCTGATTGCCGTTTGTGATATTGCACGATTCACCTTTAACATTCTATACGTCAATTCATATCTTCCACTTGGAAATCATTTTACGGCATTTGGAACAATTTATTAATTAAGAAAGAAATAATGGATTTTTAATTACAAGATAGCCACGTCTTTGATTATACGATAGTTTATCAGGCATAGAAATGCAAGAAGAGTTGCTTCGTATCTAATTGTACTTATTTTGTTATCATAATAACCTGTCTAGAATCTTCCGCTGTTGCTGCTCCGTGTCTTCGAAGGTTCCTTGAACCCTTCTGCCATTTCACACTTTGTGCGGTGGTCACCGAGCGTGGAAACAGGATTGTGGAAACTGTGCCTCACTTATCGCACACTTCTGAAACACCTTTTGGATTAAGCCCCGCCCTTCGTCCTCTGACGTAAGCGAGGATGGCTTTCGTTGTTAGGTTTAGTGCTCTTAGCATAAATACTAGTGTTTGCAAGAAGAGCATTTCGCTCAAGCGCCAAATAGTTCGTACGGACAACGCTAGATAGCGTACGGAATCGAGAGCTTCTTCGCTTGAGTGAATAACGCTCGAACAAACAAAACGAACGGTGTACGCTCGATGTCCAGTAGTTCCTATTTGCCTGTGGTAGTGGATCGTGAGGTGAAAGATGCAGTGAAATTGAAACTTAAGTAAGCGTAGTCATCATCTCCATGTGAAAGTATAGTTTGGTCTATCTTACCAATACATTGACAAAAACGAACTAACTCTCTTCGGTTGCTGAACCCGAAGGTTTATGGATGCAGCAACCCAAGCCTTCCATCTGCCCTAACCTGGACAAGATCAATCCAATATTTTCCATCCTCACAGATATCCTTTAGGTCCATCTCAACGTTATCCCTCCATCTTAGTCTTGTTTCCCAACAAGAATCCTGTAAATTCTTCTTTCCCCTCCCACCTAAGTCTTCTTGATTTAATTATTCTAATAATATCTGGATACAAATACAAATTATGCAGTACAATGATATGTGAAAATGAAACAGATGAATGTGGGCTGAAACTGCCATATTTTACCTATGATTTAAAGACGCTAAGTTGCTGACCAAGGCAGTTTATTAAGATGTAAAAACACTTAAGAGTTTTTGCATCTTAATAAACTGCCTTGGTCAGCAACTTAGCTTTTTTAATATGGAAACAAGGCTTAATTATATTACTATGATTATTGTCACATTAAAATGATATTCAATTGTAAACGCTCGAGCGTGGTAAACTCGAACTAGTAGGAGCAAACTAAAGTGGCTCCATGCAGTACTCTAATAAAAACACTGCAATTTTTCGGGGCTTGACGAAGAAGGTATTGCTTATGCTAAGAAACTAAACCTGACATTCCTAACCTAACAACGAAAGCGTTCAGCCTGACGTCAAAAGACGAAAGGGCAGGGCTTGGCCAATAAAAAGGTGTTTGCGTATTGTGCGATAAGGGAGAAAGTAAACTCTGTTGTGTTCTTCGTAGGGGCTCCAGCGGTATGCAGAGGTCGACGTCAGTCGCTACAAAGCCTTAGAGGAGACGAACCGGCGTCTGGAAGAGACACGACAGACTCTAGACTCGGAGCGCGATCAACTGGGACAGCGGCTGAAAACTAAGACAGGGCTGTGTCACGATCTGGTGAGTTGCCAATCTTTCCGCTCGATTCGGTATTTTTATTTGCCTCTGCTCGGCATCGATTGGTGGTGGGAATGTGTCCATGTCAACCCTTCTTTCCTTTGTCCATTTCGTACTGTCTGTGTGTCCTCATGTCCTCGATTTTTTGTCTTTGTCCGTTATCTTGTCGTCCTACCTTCTCAGTCTTCCTTCTTGTTGATGTTGTTCATTATCTTATCAGTCGCTGTTTACCTTCTTCCTTAATCATTGCACTTATCTTCCTCTTGGTGCAACATTCTATCAGTCCCACTTTCTTCTGGTTCGAATCCCGGCATGGGCCTGGGTGTTCTTTGTGAATGCCCCTTCATCAATTTCATCACTCATCCTCATCGTCGCGATTAGCCAAGCACTTTCTTCTGCATTGTGCAACTTATTTTCGGTCACCATCCACACTTGTATTGTTCGTTGTTCAACGTCTTACTCAGCGTCTTCTTCCTTGTGCAATATTTTCTGATACTGTGCACAGAACGCTACGACGCCAGCGGTCCCGGTTTCAAATCCCATTCTTTGTGCATACCCCCTCATTCATATCTTTAATCTCCATCGTCGCAATTGGTCGAAAGTGGCAGAAAAGGAACTTATTACTGACCACCGTCCACACTTGTATTCTTTGCTGTGCAACAGGTTCTTGCTCAGCTTCTACAGTTTCTTCTTCCTTGAGCAATGTTATCTTTATACTGCAGTTCTGTTCCTATTCGTGTGCTATCAACCACACTTTCTTCTATATTGTCTATCTTAACTTATTAGACACCACCCTCCACACTTGCATTCTTCGTTCCTCAGCATATTTATACTCAACATCTACCTTATCTTCCTCATGGTGCAACATTCTATCAAACACTCGCCAACATTTTTTTCATCCAAGTGCTCCCTCTCAGAGCTATCTGGAGCCCGTTTGAAGTATCGAATTGCAGTAAAACCTGGTATACATGCTATGAAGACAATTGGGAACCGAATCCGATGCTTCGAATAGGTTGCAGAGGACTTTGAGTAGGGGAAGTTTAATTATGACCACTCGGTACGACTTGGAACTCATTATGGACCACCGTCCATATTTGTATACTTCGTTGTGCAACATCTTACTCAGCGTCTACATTTTTCTCCTTCTTAAAGCAATTTTGTCTGGTACTACACTTTCTTTTTCCTCGTCGTGCAACATTCTATGAACCAATTCTCCTGTGCAAGTCGGAGCATTCCAGGAGACAGAGATGCATTCCTGCACCCGTATCCCTAGCCATCTACGTTATGGACCACCGTCTACATTTGTATTCTTTGTTGTGCAACATTTCTTACTCAGGATCTTCAGTTTTCTTCTTCCTTGGTCATTCTTATCTTATGCACTTTTTTCTTGTCTTGTAGCATTCTATCTACCACAATCGCAAACATTGTGCAACTATTATGGACCACCTTTCACACTTGTATTCTTATTTGTACAGTACATCATCATCTCACCCAGTGTCTACATTTTTATTCTTCCTTGAACAATCTCATCCGATACTGCACTTATCTTCATCGTGGTGCAATATTCTACCAGCCACACTATCTTCTACATTGTGCAACTAATTATCTTAAACCACATAGCCAATCCTAAGTAGTTTGATCATTCTATGGTAATAGCACGAGAGATAAGTCGGACTGTTTACTAGGGTTAAACAACAGAGAAGGAGGAGGAGGAAAGTACGTGGCCGAGGGATGCGCCAGCACTTATCTCATCTTCCAAGAGGCGGCATTGGCTGCTACAGTATCTGATGCACTAACACTTAACCAAAAAAGGGCAGACTCAGGGCACACTTTGCTTATATAGTAGCCAATTCCGCTGTACTGTGTAATCTCCTTTTCTGTGGAATTCTCCAACGCAAGTCTGAGCATTCCAGGAGACGGGTGTGACCGGATGTGAAGTTAAGAAGGAAGCAAATGTCCTGCACATAGCATCCATAGTCATCTACATTATGCACAGGCCACACTTTTATTCTTCTATGTGCAACTCAACTTCTTACTGGACTGGTTTTACTTCTTTCTTCAACAATCTTAACGGATTCTGTTTTCACTTTTCTTTCTCATCATTATCCGCAATCTTTCCCTTATTTTCGTCTACATTGGAAACCTATAGACGGTGTTAAAGGCGGAGCTACTGCGGAGCATGCGCACTCGTCTGGTCCCCCTCGCACATCCGGTTACGCTTACAATGCTATGGACGTTAATATGAAAGGGCAAAGTGGAGATTCTTTTACAAGGAAATAGGGTGTCAGCTGTGTAGCATATGGTTGCACAGTTCGATCGGGAACAAATTTATTGAGTCAAGTATCACTTCGTAGGTTTCCGAAGGACGTAGAGAGACGAAACCTATTGATAGATACAAGCAGAACGAAGAAAGGATTTGTACGACTTGCATTTTCTTACAAACATGTTGATCATATATCTGCGTATTGTGTTGAGGTGAAAAGCACGTCTCTTAGTGAGGTTTCAAACCGAAGCGACACGAGACAGCAGTGGTTCGTACCGAAGTGACAGGCGACACAGGCATGGACGTCCGCAGGATTTTTTCCAGGGAGGGGCAAGGAAGGTATATTTTTCCAGGGGGGGGCAAACAAGTCACATTTTCCCCCAAAAGAGTGTAGTACTCTAAAAAAACATTGCTTAAATTTGAATGTTTGGTGTTAATGCAATAATTAACACATATTGTTTTGGCTAAAATGAAATTATATGTGTGAAATACATAATTTTTGGTTGACTTTCATTTTCCAGGCGTCCCCCCTTCCGGACGCCCATGGACACAGGCCCATTTAGTCTATAAATAAGCATTTACCGCTCATGGAAAATCAAGTCTCAGGCGGCACAATACACGCCATTGGAAATCTGAGCGACACATGCAGCTTGTTGTGTCGCTTCGGTTCGAAAAATGTCATTGATCACTGAGGATTCACCTTTTAAGTGGCACGCAGATTACACATCGAAGCGACAAGCAACATCCCCTTTACTCTAAAGGAAACAATTCACCTTGCATAGGTGTACAACAGACCGAGGCGACACGATGCATGGTACTGAGAAAACAACAGTCCAGTCCAAGCGACACGTCCATTTTCTCGTGGTGAATTGGTTCGAAAGGAAGCTTTCAGACTGCAGCGATACGTGTCTCTTGGAAACCAACATTCAAAAATAAACAACGCCTTCCGAATTAAAGAGACACGACGAATTGCAGGTGATGAGCTGTCTTATCAATACCGTGCATTGTGTTGCACCCGGCCTGTTATTTGCGCAAGCGTCACTGGTGAATGAATGGTTTGCTTTAGATCGAATGCTTCTGTGCGAAATCTCGATATCGCTTGTCGCTTCAGTCTGAAAACTCCTTTGTTGTTTGAAATAAATTCGTGCAAGTGAAAGTGGCATGCCATATCATAGGTTTTCCCTAAATCCCTCAGGCGGAAAGGCGACATTGAAAGCACATATATTTACTAGCATTTGTTATGTTTCATTTCATTAATTCTGCAGATTTGTTGGCAAAGATTCACTTAAGTATACTTTATATTATAGTATTATCACTACTTTTATAGAATTATCTTTCCCTCACTTCTCCATTTATAAAATAATTGAATATATCTAAACTTTCGTACGTGTACATGAGATACTTGTATGTAGTATGCTATACAACTGGCGGCCACAAAGACACGTCATATTTTAATAATCTGCTCTGCAGTTGATCATCCGACGGATACCAGACGTCCACTCCTTCATAGTAGAACTTTAACAAATACCTTTATTAACTATCGTCTCACAACTAATGAAAACAAGCGCCCATTTCTTACTTCGTATGCCGGCGAATCTGCACTGGCAACAACGGGGACTGGCCTAAACCGGAAGTTCCGGGGGGACCGGGCAAGACCTCACCTTACATTTTTAACACGGTCTATTGGCGGTTGCTGTCCATACTTTTGTACGTTGTGCAATTTCCTTTTTCCCCCATGCCACAGTCTACACTTTTCTTCCTCGCTGTACATATTGATAGCCGTGTGTACCATCTTTCTGTACGTGTGCTCCCCTGATAAACTGTGTTAGGCATTTTAAAAGAAAGAACGTACCGGGGAGCATCCAAAAATTATTGCATAATTTAGTGTCATTAAGCGACTTGTAAGTGAAGGACTTATAGAAATTATACTAAACAGAGGGAGGGCGAGTGCCACCCCTTAAAAGTAAAACTATTTCCGTAAGAGTATGGGACATTAGCGTAGGGTAAAGCTTTGCATCTGAAGTTTTCATACCCGCTTACAATCCAAATCACCCAACATCCTCATCTATCTGGGCCATACCAAACAATTTCCATGTAGAAATATTGAATTTTCATTCCTACATATTACACTACTGTGTGAGAAGCTGGCAATTTCTATATTCCCTAACCTTTCGAATTCATTTTGTTCCAGGACTCAGCATCTTCTGAATTGGATTGCATATCATTTGACTGTGTGATTGCACATCTAATTATATTTGTCAGAAACCCATGACGTCATTTCTGATCGGCCAATACCCATTCATTATCTGTGATCGACTTACCTACTTTACACCTATCTTTGGAATAAGCCGATCTCAGTATCACAGCAATTTGTGTAAGCCTCACTGCAATTAATAACTTGCGTACTACTACGCGTAATTGTTGTGATTAACCCTAGTAAGTTCTGCTTCACGATAATTGGATCTGATACTGCAATATTTAATGCTGAAGTAATCACTCTAGTCATTATTTTAAGTGATGTGAAAGTGGATGCAGTCCAACCATGGGCAATTTGTACGTTGTGTCATATTTGAGTTTAAAAGTAAAAGAAAGAAGAATGATACTTTCTATCCATAGAATGAAACGAGCATGAAACAGCTCGAAATACGCAAGAGATTCGCTAATCTTAGCGCATCCAAATGAGGCCCCAGTACTACCCCTCGCGCCGAACCATCCCGCCAAGTTTCCTATTGAAGGCAATGGTGTTCGTGGGCCCAGCTCATCGCAGAATGGTGTGAATCTCTCTGGTCTCTGCCGGTGCCGAGAACAGCCGAACGCTTCCGAACAACAGACAGGTCCAACGACCTGTACTTTCCCCCACTCTTGAAGGTCTGGGTCATAACAGTCCCTTTTTTCAGCCCCCATCCCCATGTTTACAACCACGCAGGGTTTGTTTGGAGTCATTAAGATTCTTCCGAGTGTCCAGTGGCGTGCTCAAGGAGGGGTGGTGAGGATCATAATTCTGCTTAGGCTCAATATTCTTTGAAAAAAAAGAAGAAGAAGGAACAGATGGCAAAATGAGGACTTCAGGAATGACTACTAAAAAGTACATGTAACCCCCGCCCCCCTCTTCGAAAATCCTAGGCACACCATTCGAATGTCTGCTATTTCCACTTGTTAAGAGGAAAAGCACACATTGAACGATATGAATCTGCTTTTATTATCAGAACAACAATTGGCGGCGAACCATAAAGGTTCTTCTTACCTTTAAACGAGACAATTGAGGTGTTTGCATTTCAGTTTCCATCATATTTAATAATTCTCGTCGTATGGGATAGAATTATGTGTCTTTTGTAGTCGTAAGGTCTATGGTA
This sequence comes from Lepisma saccharinum, assembly GCF_977018435.1. Classification (NCBI taxonomy): domain Eukaryota; kingdom Metazoa; phylum Arthropoda; class Insecta; order Zygentoma; family Lepismatidae; genus Lepisma; species Lepisma saccharinum. Next base: position 79,158,378 of record NC_139237.1, read on the forward strand.
TGAGCTTTTACATTGAATTGGCAATGACCTTGACGTTTGTCGCAGAGAAATATTGTCCAACTCCCGTCTCCGTTGAAAGATCGCCCCTGATGTTTGGCAAATCTTGCGATGACTACGTAAAAATGTCACGCTTCGTCACTGCAAATTTCATTGGTACGGAGCCTCCCGGTTGAAAGAATGGCGACAAGCACGAAAATTGGTCGTTTTCTTCTTTCATTGGCTCACACCGTCTTTAAGCGATTTCCAGCCAACCAAAGGTGCCGAATATTGATTTTATTATCTTTGTTCTTGTTCCAAACACAGTAATCTGTATGCTTATTCATTTTCTTCGGAAATTATATTCTCCATTGTCACTTACCCAATTTCGTTGACTTTTCTGTTCCTAAGCTGTACTAGTGAGGTTTTCTGGTTTGTTTTGGTATCAATTGTTCTGGGGATTATGAGCATGTTTACATTGCAATGTTGTGTTTCCGGGCTTAGCTATATAGAACCGCAGTATGGTGTTCGAAGATAAATGTTGGTATGTATATCGGAAATGCGATTTTTGAGCGTTGTAAATTTTTGTATAGAGTATCATGGGCGTAACTTTGTACCTAATTTTGAAGGGGTAGCATCAAACTGGGACTAATTTTGAGGGGGCAGAATTATAATGGGCCTAACTTTGAGTGGGTAGAATCAAACTGGGCCTAATTTTGACGGACAGAATTAAAATTGGACCTAATTTTGAGGGGGTAAAATCAAACGGCCTAATTTTGAGGGAGCAGAGATAAACTTGGACCAATTTTGAGGGTATCGAATGATACTGGGCCTAATTTTGATAGGGCAGAGCTAAACTTGGGCCTAATTTTTAGGGGGTAGAATGAAACTGGGCCTAATTTTGAGGGAACAGAATTAAACTTGGGTCTAATTTTGAGGGGGCAGAATTAAAATTGGGCCTAATTTTGAGGGGGTAGAATCAAATTGGGCTTAATTTTGAGGGGCAGAACTAAACTTGGGCCTAATTTTTAGGGGGTAGAATCAAACTGGGCCTAATTTTGAGGGGGCAGAATTAAACTTAAGCCTAATTTTGAGGGACAGAATTAAAATTGGGCCTAATTTTGAGGGGGTAGAATCAAATTGGGCCTAATTTTGAGGGGGCAGAATTAAACTTGGACCTAATTTTGAGGGGGCAGAATTAAAATGGGGCCTAATTTTGAGGGGGTAGAATCAAACTGGACCTAATTTTGAGGGGGTAGAATGAAACGGCCTAATTTTGAGGGGGCAGAATAAAAATTGGGCCTAATTTTGAGGGGGCAGAATTAAAATGGGGCCTAATTTTGAGGGGGCAGAATCAGACTTGGGGCGTAAGTTTGAGAGGGTATAATCAAACTGGACCTAATTTGGAGGGGGTAGGATCAAACTGGGCCTAATTTTGAGGGGGCAGAATAAAAATTGGGCCTAGTTTTGAGGGGCAGAATTAAAATGGGGCCTAATTTTGAGGGGGTAGAATCAAACCTGGGGCTTAACTTTTGGGAAAGAGTTAAAAACAACATCCAGGATTATTTGGAAAGAGTTATAAACAGCATCCAGGATTATTTGCTAAATAACTGTGTCGTTTGCGAAATCACAAATATTACTCTTTATTACTTTGCTACTTAGGTCACCTAACTTGTAAATTTTAATAAAGAAACCTGAAAATTTTAGAGGGGCAAGTCCCGTCTTGCCTCCGCCAAGTTACGCCTATGTAGAGTATCGTTATGGTGTTGCCGTAAATGGCATCGAAAAAAAAAGATTAACTGACTGTAGAGCTTCTTCGCATTGGCAGGAAGTTGAAGACACAACTTGTAAACGTGCTAAGTATTCATTAACTAAGACGTGATCTGATCGTCAGGCACTAGTGCACTGTATACCAGACGAAAGTCCTACTATCACAAGTATGAAACACACACCCAGCGACCAATTACCAAGCTGTATCATCCAACGTTGCAACAGCTCAGCAAAACTAGAGGAGCGTCCATATTTTTTCGTATATCCTCTTGCTCTTGTAGATTACATTTCCTTAACTCGCCTCCCCGAAGACGTAGTGGTAACACTGTCACCTTGTAATAATGGGTTCCGGGTTCGATCCCCAACGGAGGCACATTGTACAGTGATTCGGATTCCACAACGAACGAGGACACACTGAACCCCTATTGAACCTGCCTTGTTATGGAACGAATCGCTTCTTATTTATTTTTTTTGTATTCCCTTTCTAGGTTTTAGTTTCTATCTGTTTTATCTCCCGTTTCTAGAAACACGGTGGTCCAGTCGCCAGGTCCACGAGAGACACTCGGGTTCGATTCCCGTGTTGGGTAATCTCAGGACCGTATTTCTCCGTCATTGTCCCTGCATAAAGCGGCTTTACCACCCAACTTCTAATAAATGGGTAATTTGGGCAACCCTGAAGAATGAAGGCAACCGGAAAGTGGTGCTGATCACATCACTTCCGAAATATGGCCGAGATGTGTCGTGCTTTAATCTCTACATCCTACTTTATGTATGCAAAGAGAACGAGAAACTTTTGTTAAGTTACCGTCCTGATTTTAGACACACTTTCGTTTTACTGTCTCTCTCAATTTTGCTTAAATTCCCTATTTCTCTTTTGCTTCCTCCCTTCTCTCTCTTTTTCTAGCATAGTTCCTCTATTTCACTTCCTTCTTGCTTTTCTTCTCTCTCTTTATTTGCCTTAATTCTTCTATTTCTCTCCATTTTCCTTTCATTTTCTCTTTCTTTATTTCATTTAGTGTCTTTGTTTCTCTATCTTTTGGTTCTTTGTTTCCTTTTCTCTTTATTTCTTTTTGCTTCTTTGCTGTTTTTCTTCCCCCTTTCTCTCTTTCACTTTATTTTCTTTAGTTCTTCAATTTCTGTCTTTTGCTTGTTTTACTTTTCTCCTCTCTTTTTGTCTATTTCCCTTTTGCTTCTTTATTGCTTTTCTTCTCTCTCTTCTTTGGTCTACCTTGCTTATTTATCTATTTTTGTCTTTTTGTTGCTTTTCCTATCTTTCTCTCTCATTTTCTTACGTTTAATTCCTCCTTCTCTCTGTTGCTTTTCTATCTTTTCTCTTTCTTTCGATTGGTTTCTCTATTTCTTTCTCTTTTGCATGTCTGTTGCATTACTCTCTCTCTCCTCTTTCCTTGTCTTCCTGTCTCTTCGTTTTCATCTCTTTCTAATTCTTTATATATCTGCGATACTCTCAGTATCTATTGCTTCTCTCACTCTTCTTTTCTCCCACTTTCTCTTAAACGTGTCTTTCTCTTCTTATGACACGTACACATGTCACGGTAAAGGACACAACTTTCTCCTTTTGACTGTCCCTAACATTTTCTACGGGCCCCCAGGATGTATGGGCAGCCAGGTGCATCGCATGACCGTGGGCGGGAGATTCCAGCGAGTTAGAAAATGTCGCAGACTTCAATCGGGCAGCCCAGGAACGACGCTACGAAAATGCACGCAAGCAAGAAATTAAAAAAAAAAAAAAAAAAAAAAAGAGTCGAGAGTCTTGAGGTTCAGGGTCACTAAACGCGTAGATATATAAATAATGTTTTCAGTCCCTAAAGGGGAAAAAAGGGAAACTACCATTGGTCAGCTTATGGAAACTTCTTGGTTGTGAGTTCAATTTAATTGAGATTTATCTGTGGAGGAAATGCAATGGCCAAGTTATTCTCCTTCGTATAACATGGGCTTTACACATTCTTGATCCGGGCCCTGGTAGAGGTCGTGTGAACAGCACCACACTCATGGGTCGCCCTCGGGTGATCGTCAGGGCCTTTCGTGAAGGAACATCGACGGCTCGGGAGTCAAACCCGTGTCTTCGGCGTTACAGTCAAGCACCCTAGACCACCGTGGCACATTTCGACATACATAAACTCGCACTTGCGTAGTGTGTGTGTGTGTGTGTGTGCGAAATTCCCGTCGCTCTCATTTAGTGAGTCGTAACATAGCAGGCGTACCAGAAGGTGTGCCTGGTTGGTAGTGTATGAAAACAAATCTATTAGTTAGAATACTCATCTACATTAGGTCGTATTTGCTGGGATCCGGTCAGGAACCACTACACGTAGATCGCAAACTAAGGAGTTTCTATGAAATAAGGTGCCCTGTTGTGCTATCTGATTTTAGAATTTCGCAAAACATGGTGTGTGTGTCTGTGTATTATAACACCATTAAGAGGGCCTCCCCGATGGCGCAGTGGTAGCGTCGTCGCCTTGTAATCAAAGCGTCCCGGGTTCAATACCCGGTGGAGGCACAGAGTGGTTCGGATCCCACTTTAAACTGTAGGTCCAGTCCCGATTAGCCTCTCTGTGCATAAAGTGGACTTAAAATAACAATTCAATCAATCCATGATATGAAAAACTCAATATGCTGAGCAAGGCAGAATTTTATTTTATTATAAAACATAAACTAAACGTAACGTTTCAACCTTCTAGCAAGGTCTTCTTCAGACTCTGCACCAAGTACATTGGAAGAAAATATGTTTAACATTTCAGGTGAAAGTACAGTTGACAAGGGAAAGCCACCTGCTAGAATGTTCCAGAACACCTTTCTAATAGTCTGGAGGGAGTAATGTTTGTGTATATATATCGTCCTGCTTTGTACCTTGTTACATTTGTACTTGGAGCAGAGTCTGAAGAAAACCTTGCTAGAAGGTTGAAACGTTACGTTTAGTTTATGTTTTATAATAAAATAAATTTCTGCCTTGGTCAGCATATTGAGTTTTTCATCTCTGTGTGTATGTGCGTGACAGTGAGAGAGGGAGATATTAATTGATTGATTGATTTGCTTTATTGTACTTCGCCTTTTGTGTCTTTTCCCGGGACCCCTGGCGTCGTAGCGAGTGGGGAAAGTAAAAACAAATAAGTTATTAGTTATCAAGGGGGTGACAATTGCTATTTTAGACTCAAACGAGGGGACCATACACTCTGAAGTTAATTGAAGATATATTTCAGTCTTTGGAAGAGGCAGCGATCACTTAATTTTGAGACGTTAATGGGTTATCAAGCTTTATTCCGTTCGCTTTTTCACCCTCAATCCATCCAACGCCCCATGGATACTTCAACACACCAGTGTTGCCAACCATTTTCCGGTAATGTTCCTACAGACGTAGTCAAAATGTCCCTACAACTAACCAAATGTCCCTACGCCCAGTAAAGCGACTAAAAAAAAACACCTCATGAGCATGCAAAACAGAAGATATACATATTTACTCACCAAATCTATCTGCTCGGTGCTTCCACAATTAATGAATAACCTTGAGTCGTTTACTGTTGATTATGTTATTTGAAGTCATACATGCTGCTGCTGTGAAGAGATAGATGTTGGTTGGTGATGCTGTATTTCTTGTAGTCTTCTTCACGTGCCTTAAGGGAAGAATTTACCACTAGCAAAGAATTTAACAATTCTGGTCCCATTTTATTTCTCTTTTTTTGTTTTTGTATCACTTAGAATGTGGTAATGTTAGCAAAATGTTGGAAATGTTTTCAAAAAAGAACTTGCCTTCAAAGTTCTGGGTAACCGATAACATGTTCCAAAATTCTGATGGAGATTTGTTAGTTGGTTCTTTTTTCTCCTCCTCGCTAAAGTATCCAGATAAACTAATCCATTCATTCCAAACCGAGAACGAAGGAAGTGCAACTGACTGGCGAGTAAGCTTTGCAGCTTTGCACAATAAAATGTTATTTTCCAAGATTGAAAAAAGTCCCTACGTTTTCCCTCATTTGGCAAAATCTGTCCCTACGCGGGCGAAATGTAGTGAAAGTCTCTATGCGTAGGGACATGTCCATACGGGTGGCATCGCTGCAACACACGCAAGTTCTTTCTTGAGCTGAAGACACTGGGGCGACAGATGGTCGCTGTGTTATCTGCTGTTAAAGCGCGTCACAGCGTCAAGGTCACGTGTGTTAGCTGCATTGTTTGAACACCTCGATTGCCACAATGTTTCTTCCATGAATGCACACAAAAGAGCCAGTTCGCCATGCCTGTCAGCGCCACCGAGCTCAGCTCACGTCGGTTTCTTTTGATCAACAGGGCGCGTTCGCCTCTGTGCTTGCAGCCACAGGCAAAAGTCTCTCCATGGCTCCCCTCTCAATGGACCATATTAGTGTGACGTCACGCTGCAAAAATTGAGTCCAAACAAATTTCTCACTTGGTTTTACCCTATGAGATGGCGTTATTAAACAAAATGTAAATATGAGGTTTTGTATTTTTTTTGTATTTGGGGGGATATAAAATCCAACCTCCACACTCACAGACATGCTTGAGTTTTCTTCTTCTTCTTCCTCTTGCAGGTCTGAGTAACCAAAGCACATCATACAAAAACTGATCATTCCATCGACGATATGGTCTTCCTAAATTTATTTTTTCTTTTGCCTGTAATTTAATAATTTTCGAGGCAAATGGCTATCTGGCAACCTCAGAATATGTGGATTCCACTTTAACGGGTATTTTTTTTAGCATCCGAACCACTGTTTGCCTCCACCGGGTATCGAACCCAGAACTCCTTGATTACAAGGCGATTTACACACATACACACATGTGTGTGTGCGTGGGTGTGGTGTATTCGTTTTTAAGTTTTTTTTAAAATCATGTACAATTCTGCAACAAATAAAATTCTAAGCACTCATAGTTCCATCGTTTTCTATTCGCTTTTTACAGCGTCATAAAATTTTCAGAGGGCAATCAAGGAATGTAACTAGTATCACAATAGCTTCACGCTAGTTTGAGTAAAGTCCCTATCACACGGAACTGGATTTCTAGTAGGAATGCCCTAGTTGGCGCTGAACTGACTTGCTATGTACAAATCATGGCCGCCTGACTGACCGCTTGACTGGATTTTGAGGAATAGGACATGTTCTAATTGCTACTGGCTTTCGTCGACTAGATACTGTGGAACAGCCAATCAGAGCAAAGTTTGAGCATGTGAAGATAATCTGTGACTTTGCAAGAGGCCGTTTTTTGTCTGTGCTTTCCGAGTGTTGGCTGTTTTTGTTAGCAACGAGATGATGACGTGCAGTGCATTCGTGTTCAGTTCATTAATATTTAGGTATTTATGCAAAGCGATGAGATGTGTACGTGAAAATAAAATTAGCCGAAAATGAAAATCCTTATTATTACAAGTGTATTAAATTAATGTTTGATTTTTTTTAAAATTTCTGAATGAATTCTGCGAATCTCATGTCTGAATACTCGAGTTTTTTTTTCGAGCCAATCTCTAGTCCATACTTCTTCTTTTTTAATTATTGATAAAAGCACAACATTCTTTAAATTGCTCGTCCATCTTTGAGCCGTCTTTAGACGAAAGCATTTCCTTTTAACATTTTTGCTAGCATAAATGCTATGAATTACACCATCTATGCTGAGTGCACTATGTTTACAATTGAAACAACTAAAATATTGTTCCATACGTGTACAGTAACCGTTATAAAGTATGTATTATTAGCAGTGCCATTGTTTTATACCTAATAACGTTTCATACGAGACGTTATTCCTCTCGGTTCAATAGTTATCGGCTTTTAAAAATGTGAAGTGATACATTGTTTACATCTCACGCGGCCGCCATTACATTTTCACTCCTCTATCGACAAGTACCATAACAAACATCGTGTGAGGCGAAAACTAGCAAATGGGTAGCTAGTCCAGCGCCAACTAGGGCATTTCTACTGGAAATCCAGTTCCGTGTGATTCAGGCTTTAGGTAGATAATGTGGACAAAGGAGACTTCTTACAACACACCGGATTATTTGAACGGCATCATCTTCAGTCTGTCCAACTTTTTGGGGTGTAGGACGGTTTACCACCGGACGTTTTGCCAGCAAATTCGAAAAAGCGGACATTTTGCCAGCGTTTGTTTCATGATGGAGGACAGTTTGCCACCGGCCTAACCTAACCTAACTTTTCCTCCAAGGAAGAGAGTAAAGAGGTCCAGGAAAAGCCTTCAGGATAGAATCAGGTCCCTAGCAATTGAATTTTCCAATGGCCAGAGAGATATTGCACAGTATCTTAATAGTGTTGGACACTGTATACGCTTCTGAAGTTATTGTAAGTTAACAGCAATGTACTGAGGACATAGTTTTCATTGTAACGGAAACATGTTCTTAAATTTAATTGTGACAAGTAAGCTGCATTACGCTTTCATTTTTCATTTTCATTTTTTAGAAATATAAATGTAACAACAAATAAAATTCAAGTTTGGGTTGTGCTTCATGAATACATTGCACATTCATTGTGGGATAATATTGGTTAGTTACAATTTTACTTCGACTTTGTTGGCAAAACGTCCGCTGTCTTAGTGTCAAAATGTCCGCCCAGTCTCATCCTTGCCCCGTCAGAAATACGCGACGTTAGACAACCCAATAGCAAATTAAACCAGTATAAAAGTTTTTGCGACAATAACGAAAGTGCCCTTTTTCACCCTGAAGGAGTGTCACCCTTTCAGACCGTTATTGATTGCTGCGGATTGCAAAGTCCCTCTTAGTTGATGAGGGCGCTGTCCATCTTCTGCCTGCAAAGACGCTCGATTTACGGGGGTCATTAAGAAGCGGTTACGACCTCGATAGCTGGGAGAACATGCCCCATTTTCGTAGGTTGACGATCACTGGATCGGGCCCAAGAGATGAGATCGTGGGCCGTAATCCTGGGAATATCATCTTGTGTCGTCGGATTCAACAGCTTGGAAGAGCGGGGCGGCGGATTCATCGACTACAATTACGTGAGTGGTTCTCCAGACCCGTTTCCGCCATAGCATGTGCGCCATCGGGTAGGAATGGTGGCAAGACGAGACTGCCAAGTTTGAAAGGGTCTTCCTCTCCGCACAACAGTTTTGCTACCTTGTGTTCTGACGTCAGACGAGTAATGCCTACGAGGTTAGGTTAGGCCTGTTAGGTTAGATTCCATTAGCATAAATACAACGACAAATTATTATTTAGGCTAAGAGAACTAAACCTAGCTAGCCTAACCTGACAACGTAGGCATCTAGCCTAAAATTAAAAAGCTTTCTCACGTGACGTCAGAACACAAGGTTGCTCAAGTGTTGTGCAATAAGTGAGACCCAGTTCGAAACAGTCTCGGTTTAGAAAGTTAAGACTCGATATCGTATTGAGTCTCCAAATATAGAGGGTGGCCATGGGCGTCGCCAGAAATTTTCTGTAAGGGGTCAGGTCACTGATAAATTTTATTTAATGGAAGTAATAACAACAATAATAATTATTACCACGGTTATAATTGTTATTATACAATAATAGCTATTAAAAACTAATAAAAGTAAACCAATTTTATTCCAAATTTATTATCATACAATTGTTATTATAAATATACTATTATTTATTATTATCTTCTCTATATATGTATAAAAATGGATGTATATGTGTGTGTGGATGTGGGTGTGTATATTTGTTTGTTCCGGCATAACTCTCGAACGCCTGGAGCAATTTCAACCAAACTTGGTACACGTATCACTTGCAATCTTAAAAAAAATACTGTGGGGGTAAGACACCCCTGGCACCCTAGGAGTGGGGGTGGGAATGGGTAATATGTCAAAATAATCGAAAACCACCGATATTAAATTCCGCACAGACATCCGTGACTCTTATCAATCCGCACAACGATAGCGTTTCTCGGGTTGTCTAACATTCAGGCTATGTTGCGAATGGAATCCATAGTTTTCGTGACAGTCCCAATGCGGTTCAACTCCAAGTTCATCACCTATCGGCATGGGGGGGGGGGGTGAAAAATAAAATGCCACAAATGACCTAGATTAGTGTCGAATCCATAGTTTTGGGAGTCGCTAAGCTAATTGGTGACATTCACGACCACATTTAAAATTAGTTACATTTTACACTATAGTTAGAATTCATTATTTTCCTGTCTAATACAAGATTGGGATAAATAAATCCCCGTGCAACGCCGGGTAATCAGCTAGTTATTACATAAATAAAAAGACTTTGCTAGTCAATCCACCAGATGAGTGAATGAATATCCAGCACAATACACAACTGTTTTCTATTATTTTTCACATTTTACACAACCTTTACACAACTTTTGGTCGACGCCAGCCAACCAGTTTTCCAAAATTTTCCTCCTTTCAAAAAACCGCTAAGATATTTCAAATTCTGAACCATTACATCTATATAATTTCTTCTACCTTCGTGTGGTTTGCCTGCGCTGTTGTCCGGATATTCGCAATAGTTTCGTGGCTACGTAAGACCATTTTCCAACACAGATGTGTAGACCAGTGGCGTATTCTGAGTCTAAGACCTGGGCTATCTCACTGTGACACCTGGTCCTAGGCTATGGAGGAAGGGTGAAGAGTAGACTCATTATTGACTTTAGGAGCGTATATTCTAGGCTAGCTAGGCTATCTGCGAAGCCTGAAGTCTAGAGAATGAATTACAGGAGAAAAATCGATCAGATGTTGTAAATATTATTATTCATATCAGTGAGATGATGATGATGATTCTGGAGTTGGCAACCTGATTTCCAATGAGTTGGTAACCTGGTTTCTTATGAGTTGGCAACCAGATTTCTTATGATTTGGTAACCTGGTTTCTTATGAGTTGGCAACCTACTTTCTTAGGAGTTGGCAACCTGATTTATTAGTAGTTGGTAAATTTATTTCTGAGTTGGCAACCTGATTTATTAGTAGTTGGTAAATGTATTTCTATTCATAGCCTAGGACCACGTGACATAGTGAGATAGCCCAGATCTTGGACTCAGTATACGCCACTGATTGACGTCTTCAAGGAAGCCACGTTGCCATCCCAACGGTAGTCAGGTTGCAAACTTATAAAAATTCAGTTTGCCAACTCCTAAGAATTCAGGTTGCCAACTCCTAAGAATCCAGGTTGCCAACTCCTAAGAATTCAGGTTGGCAACTCCTAAGAATTCAGGTTGCCAACTCCTAAGAATTCATGTTGCCAACTCCTAAGAATCCATGTTGCCAACTCCTAAGAATTCAGGTTGGCAACTCCTAAGAATCCAGGTTGCCAACTCCTAAGAATCCAGGTTGCCAACTCCTAAGAATTCGGGTTGCCAACTTCAGAATCGCCATTATCTTATTTTCCAAATCAGCTTAATTCACACAGTTTCTAAGAGATGTCTCTTCAGTATTTTACTTTCTAGGCTTCAGGCTTCACAGGTAGCCTAGCTAGCCTAGAATATACGCTCCTGATGTAGACAACTGCACAAACAAACCACTCGAAGATTCGCGTGAATGATCTAGAAGGAATTCTAAGCAGGCGTAGGTTTTCAGAAGTTGGAATATCGTAGCGACTTTTCGAAAGGAGATGCATTTTCAAAAACTGCCCCGCTAGCCTTAAAGTTTTGGTTTTACATCGAAACAAAACTGGCTTTCTAAAGGAGTATTTTTTTTCTGTATTTTCCAGGAAAATCAGCTAGCGAAGGTGATTGAGAAGAATACAGAGCTTACCATCCAGAACAGCGACCTTCAGAAGCAGGTGCAGGAACTTAAAAATGTGAGTATCAACTTGATTATTTAGTCTTCGTGACACGCCGACACAATGTGGAATTCCACACCTGTGTTAAGTGGTCGAATGCGTCGGGAGCCATTCGCAAGATCTCCCAACCAAAGATTACATGTTCTTGGCTTACGTTTCATCCCTTCATCAAAATTACTAAAATATTAATTCATTTTCATTGTTGCTGTTAATGTAGAATTTAGAAAAGCGTCGTTAAATAGGTCAGTTTCAAAGAAACACAGAGTCTGAATTTAATAGCTGAATAACAAAGTACACACGATAGGCACAAAGTTCCTAGGCAACATTATACTTTAACCTTGATGTTTGGTTTGTTTCGGATTGAGTGACATTATGGCTGATACGAGTGTCTATACCACAGACGAAAGACTTATAGCTAGTATGCGGGGTCATGATCGTGCTAGAGAAGGTATTAGTTCAGGAGATATACGAGAACGGTGTTCACAAAGATTCAATAATTCTGCCCCTAAACGTGACACCTTGCAATCCTGGTAGAAGGTTTTCAGTACTGGAAGTGTCGACCCAAAACGTTCTGGCCTCCTCGAAGTCCAGACTTAACTACGTGTGATAGTTTGATCGGGGAAGACAAAATTCCCCAACTTTGCAGACGGTTGATTACACTGGTCGACAGTGAAGAATTTTTTGCATGAAACAAGGTGTTCCTTTTAGTTTTCGAGCTGCTGAAGACGAATCTGAACTTAGTTTTACTTCTGCACCCTCAGATTTAGAAATAATGTCAGTTATGGTATCAACATTTAGACCCCGGCCAAAATTTGAAAAAAATCGCAGAGCTTCATGTTGGCGGCCTTTGTGCCCCTCTACTAATTATCCCAGAATCACAAATGATACCTCTTTGGAAAACTTATGGAACACAGAGTCCAACGAGGTACATTTGGGACCCATCACGCCCAATTTGTAGGAGAAGAAGAAGAAAATTGGGGGGAAAGTTAATTTTTGGAGAACTTGAGGTAAGTTTGCAACACTTACAGTTGCGCTACGCAAACATAATCTCAGTAACACACACCCTATACATTAAGTTGGCTAACTGAAGTTGCCCTTTGGGACGAATTGCAATGAAGAAACATATATAAAGTATACATATTGCAATAAACTATACATATATAAAAGAACACAACATACCTAGTTCATTGTTTTGCGTTTGACCTTCCTCCTGTGGGTGTCTTCGATATCCCTAAGCAATCCCCAACAATAGTCTGCAAACATATTTGGCTTCCATCCACTTTGGTAACGTTTCTCCATTGCTGCTATTGTTTGATGAAACTGTTCACCATGCTCATCACTTACATCGCCGCGATTTGGTGGAAAGAAGTCTAGATGGCTGTGCAGGAAATGTAGTTACAGAGACATGTAAAGATCCCATAGTATGAATTATAATGAGATATATAGATAGATAGATATACTGTATGTCTGCAGTCTGCTACAATGCAACGTTCAGTCTGATACTATAAAAGCCATTGATCATAACTTTGTAAACTTATCTATGGAATGGGACTACAGCCAACATAAGATGAAACTTGTCCAGTAAATTCCTAACGTAAACATCTAGGAACATTATCTAAAATATATAAATCCAAAAGTTTTCAGCAAATCTTCAATTGTTTCCAGGATCCGAGTTAGAGTTGTATAACGTTCCGTAGACTGACGAATGTCTTCATGATAAATAGGGGAAAATGTACTTTTTAAAAATAATTTTCTGCAAACCTAACCTACCAACATTGCTCTCTCTGCAGCGATAATGCAGTTGACAGCAGCGCCGCTCGTGGAGAAACCTGACCTAAGAAATTAAACGACATTTTATCTCAGGCACACACTTATCACCAAATTGGTCACGCTATACAATAAGTTACCAAGCTGTCGTGGCACGTAGCGTCAGGGTCTTTGAAATTTATTGCCGAAGGGTACAACGGAACGAAAAGAACGACCTTTTAGTGCTTGTTAGTCTAAATTTTAACGTCAATAACTTTTATCGCGACCGTCGGCTTGAAGCAAGCGCCAACCTTTCATTTTAAGCATAAAAATAGAAATTCTTCACAGTTCAAAGGCAGATATCATCCATGGAAAAGTGGGGTAGATTGTAGTAATGTCGATCGCGGACACAAAAATACCACTATTACTGTGTGCGGACGACCTGGTGGTAATTTCTAATACAATAAAAGGGCTACAGAAATGGTTTGATGGGCTGTAGATGTACTGTGAGAAATGGGCTCTCCGAGTTAATATTACGAAAACGAAAGTCATGTGTTTAAAAATGGTTACGTATTCGGTAGGGACGAACAGTGGAAATATGGGGGACACAACTAGAGAGGGTAAAACAGTACGATTACTTGGGTATGGTCATAACAATGTCGGACAAGACGGGCACAAAGAAAGCTATGTACACGCTGGGTAAAACGAAAAAAAATAAAGTACAAAGTGGCTAATATACCAACCAGAACACTTGAGGGTTTATACGAGGCTACAGTCAAGGCCACATTATTCTATGGTATCGAACTGTGGGTCTGGGGGGCAACTGAAATTGTAAACTGGGTACAACCAAACTTTCTAAAACTAGTTCTGGAGCTGGGAAGGGATATGGCAACGTCCGGGGTTGTTAGGGAAATGGGAAAGTATAGGGAGGAAGTAGAAGCAGGATTGAGGGGTTTCAAGTCTGTTAAATATGGAGGATGGAAATCTAAAAAAACTCGCGATGCAAGCGCAGAACAATGACCCAAAGGAACGCCAATGGGTAATAATGATAAAGAAGGAACTATACACCATAGGGCTGTGATGGATTTGGGAGGAAGTAGTCGAGGGGGGGGGGGGGCGGGCATGCAGGAAATGGGAATCATACGGGACAGATTGGAGGACATCAGCAAATTTTGGCAGAATGTGCGGGGAAAGTATCTTTAACTTCGGCACAAATCGTGGATGGGGATAGGCAATGGAGAAGGCGAAAATACGTAGACGTGTGTGGAGCGAGTGACAGGTCGGGTTTGGCATGGTTCAGGCTAGGGGGTGGGTACAATTCAAGCGCGTGAGAGAGGACGGAAGTGCAGAATGTCCAATGTGTGGGGAAGACGAGACGAAATTCCACATTCTCCTCCAGTGCAAAGAAACAGCTGAGGCTGGGCGGAAATACATTAGGGATATGAACGAATCTAAAATGGAGGTGCTAATGAGGGCCATTAGGGAGAGGGAAATGGCTGGAAGGGACGAATCTCAAATAAGGGACCTGGGAACCTTCCTACATTACGTCTGGACGAAGAGAGCGAATAAGATGAGGGACGGGAGTGAAAGTGCCTGAGAGCGGTGTGCAGAAAGCTTATTTTTGACAATATAATAACTAGAGCTATAAGTGTAAAATTATGAGAAAGAAAACAGGTTGATAGATTGTAGTGAGAGAAGAACCCACAATTAATATGAAAGGTAGAGTTGAACATGTGAGGACATAAGGAGAGGAGTTATGGGGGGGGGGGAGAAGAAGAAAGAACTTCATTGATGTATGGAAATATGTGTACAGCCGCAAAGGCTCATACTGAAATAAACCTATGTTCTTGTAATGCTACCATCTCTGTTAGTGTACGTTAAGTAAAAGGCTTGGAACCCCATAAAGGTGCAAGATCGTACTTGAAGCGAACCCATCCCTTATCAGTAGCTGCAATATAAAGGCGAAAAGTGGTGGGGGGGGGGGTTAGAAGCCCTGATGATAAATTTCTCAGTATATCAGAACTTATTATACAAGATGTTTAATCCTGCTAATGAAATAAAATTAATTACCACTATACACTATTTAAATTAGATATTTGTAGGATTTCGGAGCCTGAAGCGATCATCCTTCGAGAATGTTGTTGCTTTATATTGGCTCCCACCGCCTATCCTTTGCGGTTTCTAGCCATCGGTACTACTTTATGTGATCCTACTTCTGCTTGTTACCTCCTTCGAGAATGGTCTCGCAGTTCAATCTTGAAGTATTGAACTTAAAGCGAAAATATTTCGAATTGCACTTCGACTTTAGCGCCTAATACGATGAGTAGATAAAACTAAGAACACATTTTTTCGTCGCATTATGAAAACTTGTTTTTCATCATAGAAATCATATACCATTTTAAGAGTTCTTATACATGCATTCCCACACAATAGAAGTACAACCAACATCTGACTGGCTTTCGACTTCCACGTTTTCAAACAAGTGAACAAGTCAACGAATATAGTACAGAAGTGTGCACTGTCGCGCACTGCGATCGATTGCTCGTTTGATTGGCTCTTTCGAAATGCACTAGGTGACGTCACTTCCGATAAGACCGTACTTCAAGCCTGCTTTCTGGACTTTTCGGACACACTCAAAATGTCCTTACTCCCTCCCAAAATTATTCGAACAAAAAATGATTTCACATGTGACATCGTAACGAGTAACCACAACTGAATTACTTCACTCTCGTGGAAGTCTGAGCCCCCACACAGGTTGAGGAATACCCCAACAGGATAAAATACAAACAATGGTAGGTCATACGCATAGGCGTGCGCAGCCTAACTTATTTCGGGGGGAAGTTTCAGTTGCCTATCTGGACAATGTTAGACTAATTGTCGTAACTTCATGTTCCTTTTTCACAGGAACTGTTAGGTATATGAAGATGAAATTTTAACATTAGAGTAGTTTTCACTTTAGGTCCACTGCAAGATAAATCGTCAAAACAAATGTTTGTCCATCTTAGATACTCGACAAAAATAACTTCTCATAATTACTGTGAGTCATTATTAAACCACTATTATTATTACTCTATATGTTGCACAGAGCTCCTCCATAAATCGTTTGCATTTCTTTTTCTTGCTACTGCAATGTTTTTTTTATGTATAAATGTAAATAAACAAATAAGCCTTGTGAGTTGAAGAAGGTTGGGTAGCAGTAGAGGCTGTGCTAGGGAGAGGGGTAAGTGCGGGCCGATTTGAGAGGGGCTCTTCTTTACAAAATGGTTACTGTTTATTATAGTAAACAATATTACATTGTTTGGGTGTGTGTGTGTGTGCCTGAGAGAGAGAGAGAGCAGAGAAGAGCAGAGCAGAGCTTCTCAAATGAAACAAAATACCTTATATTTTTAACACAGATGTTATTTTCATTATTTTAATGGTAGTTTCTATATTTTTTCATTACTCGAGGACACATTAGGAGTTGCCTGGCACCTTTGGTGGTACGACCTCCTGTTTATTGGTAACAAGCTGTTAATATTATTCAGTCTGTTCGCTAGCTAAACAAAAGGAAAAAGAAAACTTCGCAACAATGCCGTCTAACAGTTGATGAATCAATAAATCGGGCAGCTGGAGACTATTATTGTCCTGTATTGTTACAAAACCGGAAACAGTTATAAAAAAATGTCCATTGTTATATATATATATATATATATATATATATATATATATATATATATATATATGAACAGAAACAGTTCATGGCGGACCGTCTGCGCCTTCCCTCTCCGTCAGTGTTGCAAACTTAGCTTTTTTGTACACTCGTTTGACTCCAAAAATTTCGAAATGCTCACAAGGAGCTTTTTAGCTCCGCGAGGGTAAATTAAGCTCCAAATCTAGTCCTTTTAGTATTTTATTGTCAATATATTC
The DNA here is from genome assembly GCF_977018435.1 of Lepisma saccharinum. NCBI lineage: Eukaryota > Metazoa > Arthropoda > Insecta > Zygentoma > Lepismatidae > Lepisma > Lepisma saccharinum. The sequence continues at coordinate 79,175,491 of NC_139237.1, forward strand.
CTATGTTCTTCATGATATCTAACAGTTGCCAGCCTGAAATCGGGTAGGAAGCAAGTGACAGGGCACTCTGCATTCCCTCCCAATTTAAACCTACTTAAAAACCGAATTGCACCTTTTTCATGTTTTAAAATTTTTATTATTCTTGTCGTAACTTCTGGGAAAGTCGCATGATCTGGTGAAAGCTTGAGAAACAAAAAATAATAATAATATGTACAGTCACCAGCAATAAAGATCCTGAAATACTCGCTTCTCTGCAAAGGTGTTCTGTGTGTTGCCTAACCCTACGACGCTGATAAAAGTTGCCGTTGAAAATTTCCTATTAAAATCCATTTATCGCCGTAGAGTTAGGCAACACACATAACGCCTTGCAAGGAAGCGAGTATTTCAGGATCTAGGTGTCCCACTTTATTGCCGGTGACTGTACATGTCTAAACTGGACTTAGTTATTTAAGAATGAAATGTCAAGATTAAAGTTAATATTAATAGCAACCTTCTGACATGCTGATATCTAGAATTACCCTAGGAGGCAGTTTTTCGCGGCTTCGAAGATCTAGCTCCTTTGAAGTCATGTTTAGGTTCATTTAAGGCGCAACATAGCTCTTTTATGCGTATCAGGTTTGGCAACACTGCTTTCCGCACTCTGCTGCAGAAAGGACGGGAATGAACAGCAGTGTTGCCACATGAAGGGAAATTTCCCTTTTACAGGGAAATTCGGACCGAAATTTTAGCCAAAAGGGAAAAGGGAATTTCGATTAAGAATACCACAATTTCAGGGAAATTTTAAGACATCTGACTACATTATTACAGTTTATGTTAAGTTCCAATTTCATATTCACATTTTCATTTTTCTGTTATTTTTTCTGCTCCCTTGAATATAGCCTGTATATATTTATATTTCTGTTAAGTACATCGCTTTTCTGCACCTTCGGATAATAGTAACGATGAGGATTAACGATTAAATGAATTCGTGACCAGGATCCAAACCGGGACATCTGGTCAGGAAGCGATGAAAGTGACATGTATGTGAAAAATTTAACATTTTCTATTCACTCGGACATGGACCAACGGAAATACTACCACTACTGCTTCCACCACCAGCACCACCACTATTAATAATAATAATTACAGCTACTGCTACTTCCATTACTAATACTTAATTATTGTGTGATTTGCTTAGGTGAAGGGAAAAATTGGTCCGAAAAGGGAAATTTTGCCCCTTGGAAAGGGAAATTATGTCCTCATTGTGGCAACGCTGATGAACAGCCAATCCATGGCGCATATGGAAATTAAGCGCCTGTTTCCATAAACCCTGCCACCGAGCCGTTTCTACTGACTTTAATATGAATTGAATTTTGTTTCGAGCCCACTTTATGCACAGATAGTCTAATTGGGAGTTTAAAGTCGATCCGAACCACTATGTGCCAGAGGCGCTCCTGATCGCATGCCGTGTATGCTGCGCATGCGTCAATTGTGGGAAAAAGGACAGCTTGTTCTGCGACGACATTAATGAGCATTTTTACATTCTAAATTCTTCATATAGGAGAAGTATTTATTTTAGACAAGAGCGCTCAACTACGCGTATATTACATTTCTTGGATCTGAAGTGAAAGAAAGTAATAATTATTTTCCCACAATTGACGCATGCGTCACTTCAGGTCCAAGAAATGTAATATAAGCTTAGTTGAGCGCTCTCGTGTAAAATAAATACTTCTCCTATATGAAGAAATTAGAATGTTGAGATGCTCATTAATGTCGTCGCAGAGCAAGCTGTCCTTTTTCCCACAATTGACGCATGCGCAGCATGCACCCCATGCGTTCAAGAGACGCCTCTGCTATGTGCATCCGCTGCACATCGAAACCGAGACCCCTTGATTATAAGGCAACGACATATCCACTACGCCATCGGTGAGCTGTGGATGTTGATAATGCCTAAAATAGAATACAGTATAATATGGAAAAGAACTGTCTCGACGACCATCGAGTTTAGTGGTTGACCTACGATCTCACCATCGAGGTTCTCGGGTTCGAATCCCGGCCTGGGAATGGGTGTTCTTTGTGAGTATTCCTTAATCAGTTACATCTAATCGTCACACATCCTCATCTTTGCGATTGGCCAAAAGTAGTGGTGGATCCAGAAGTTACAGTTGGGAGGGTCGATTTTCAGTCAGGTACTTTGATAATTCGAATTACTCGGTACTTTTAAGCAGAAGTTTATTTCCCTTGAAAGATCTTTAATATACATAATTTTGTTAATTCGAATTTTTTTCGTGTTCCTTTGGAGTTCGAATTCAAAGGAGTCACTGAATTTTACAAGGATTTTCGAAAAGGGGGATATGTGTACTTTTCTAGTAGTCAGCCCTCATTCTGCCATCTTTTCCTGGCCTTGGCGTTCATTTTTTAGGAATACTGGGCCGAAAGGCAGTTTAGGACCCCACCAATCTCCCCCTTGGGCATGCCACATATTATACTCGTACAGTGGCGTGCCCAGGGGGGGGTTGGTGGGGGTTAAAACCCCCCCCATTGGTTTCGTCATTTAAAAAAATTCAAAGCAGAAATACATTTTATTTCATAAATTGCCAATATTGTAAAATGTTTACATTTGGCAATGAGAAATGTATTGCTTCTTCAATTACTTTTGATAATATTGGAGTTGAGTTACAGCAATGCACAGGCATTCATTCATTCCTTAGTCACTGAAAAGGAAAGAGAATTTCCTTCTCAGTATGGTCAAGAAAAGAGCCGTACCCCTTGGAATGCGAACTGAAGGAATCCCTCCTCCCCTTTCTTTCACCCACGATGACCCTCTTAGGAGAATGACCCTTCCTTTCCTGTTACGACAGTGCTGCTAACTTCCCATTTCTTTCTTTCCCCTTCTTATACCATTTATACCAGCAGAGCAAAGTTCTGTGAGATTTGAATCACTACAATTAGTAGGCAAAGTAAGTCAAAATCTTATTTCGCACCTGGATGCATATTTATTTCAAAATATCAATAATTATAATAATAATAATAATTGTTGCAGGCAGTAGCGAGGCATGGTTTTACGAAGTAGGCAATCGATGTTTTGTACAATAGCATGCCGGGAGGAAGGGAGGGATGCGTTATATAGCGCAACTGGCCCAGTCAGTTTCATAAACAAAATAAAAGCAATTAATATGCCAAAATATTATACGTTTTACTCTTGTGCTCTTTACAAATTAGATATTTTTTTCGCAACCAATTTCCAGCCTTCAGTTTATTGAATTTTCTTGTAACATGTGTGAAAGATCTCGCTTGAATTTGTGCGTAAATAATTTAGCAGTTGCCAACACTACTGACACTGACACTACTGGTTGCTGTCAACACTGGTGACGTAATTTGAGCTGGACCAAGCTGGATGCATGGTTCAGACATTCGACCGCCCGGTATCTTTCTCCCAAGTCCTGGTGTTCACTGGGGTTGCAGCGAGTTGCAGTCTGCAAGGTAGCAAGTCGAAGTGGTAGTGTTGTGTGTTACGTTTCTGCATGTGTAATAGATTTTTGACGTCGAACTAAAGATGGATAGAAAAAAGAGGAGAAATACATTATTAGATTATTTCAAAAAGAAACAAAAAATGGAAGTTGAAGCTTCACCTTCCACAAATAGAACGTCAGAAAAGGTCGATTTAAGTTAAGAGGAATTCCATCCGAATTGCGAGAGTGAAACGTGCAAACTTTCAGACTCTTGATATTCAACAAGAAGGCATAACAGAAGATATTGCAAACCTTGTTGCAAAATTATGTCAAGGAACTGTCGAGGTAAGTGCCGTTCATTATTTGATAGCAGATATATCCATAGGCGGATTTAGAATTGTTTTTCTGGGAGGGCACAGCATGTGCTGTAAGCATACAATCGTGTGTGTGCAGGGGAGGGGTGTGCCCGCGTGTGTATGTCTGGAAGACGTGTGTAGGATGTCACCCTATATCACCAATAAACTTTCGCAGGGCGAGAGAACATTATGATGAACAAGTTTCCTCAATGATTTCAGGGGCCTCACCGATGGTGGTGTAATCAAAGAGGTCCTGGGTTTGATCCCCTGTGAAGGTGCATTGCACAGTGGTACGTATCCCGATTTAAACTTTAAGACCAGTCCCGATTAACGTATCTGAATATAAAATGGACTTTAAAATCATTTACTTTTTGTTTTGTTCACAAACCCTCGAAAAACGATATTACCTATCTTATAGATCCACCAAGGTATTTGAAACCCTGGCGTCGGAGCAGTGGCACTAATGTCTCTAGTGTATATGTATGCAACCACATTATAAAATCACGGTTGGCATGGACAGTTTTATTATTTTGTAGGAAAGGGATAAAGTTTGTATTACGACACGGGATAGACTAGATAGGCATCCTATTAACTGTAAATATTCCTTACAAATCTTCTGAATGTTTCTCTTGTACAAACGCAACAAATACAATAAGTAATATACGTGTGCAGTAATAAATTCATTTTCTGAAAGCATCTTTTCTGGCATCAGTGGTCGAAGTAGGGGATGCTGCCTTCAGTTAAGAAAGTTTCACAAATCATACCCCCAATTAGAATAATTTTCATATTGAGCATCCTCCACCTACTGTATTGTCTCCATGTTGATCCATACAAGGATGTACCCCCTCGTATTTCCAAAATCGATCAAACATCCCCTCCCTTTTCGGCTACGAATTTGCATTTCGAGCACTGTCTGGCAAGATTTTGTCGGGCTCAGTGACAGATCCTGTGGTGCGGTACTGGGCTTCGGAGCGGAAGGGGGGAGTGGCCCCTTCAACAGTTGGTTTCGCAGTTCCATAACGTTAACATTATACAAAATTCCTCTCCATAGACCTAATATGAAAATGAATATGACACATTAATGACACTGTAGTAGAAAATGTTAATTACTGAAGCGGTTCGTATTTGTTTGTCGACTGTCAAACAAATGTTTTGACCAATAATATAATAATACAATGCCAAAAATGTACACAATATTTAGCAAAACCATCTCCACAACAAGTATAATGTTGATTGAATTGATATTTTAAATCCACATTATGCACAGTAAGGCTAATCGGGACTGGGCCTAAAGTTTAAAGTGAGATCCGAACCACTATTAGCCTCCACCGGGTATTGAACCCGGGACACCTTGATTACAAGGCGACGACGCTCACACTGAAATGAAACTGTGGTATCGTCATCTTGCAGCAATGCAAAGACGTCTAGTAAATGCTCTTTAAGCAATTGATATGTGCAGTGAAGTAATATTTCCCTGGGTAAACACACGTTTGCTCATATTATGTACAATCCCGGTAACAACAACATCAAATGAGAAATCATTCTCAACTTTGAGGCACTTGAAGACCTATCTTCGAAATACCATTTGCGAAGAAAGATTAAATGGGTTAGCTGCTCTGAACATTCACCGTGATATAAAAGTTACTTGTGACGACATACTGTCAGAACTCGCACAGAAACCTCGATGCCTAAATTTCAGAATTTAAATTGTTGAACTGTGGTACCTTATTTATTACTGTCTTTAAGACATCAAGTAGTCTTAATCTCTTTAATGTTGTTACAATGTTGAGTGCACATACTTTTTGTTTAAAAATTATATTTGAGCAATTAAATATAAAATATTAATAATTTGGAAATATTCAAGCAGGTGCTTTTATATGATGCAATAAAAACATGAAGCATCCATAGCAAATACATTGATTGCGTTCATTGGGGGTAAAATCCAAGTATATTAATTATCTAATTTATTACAAGAAATTTGACCTGTGAACTGGAAAATGTGTTAGATTCATAACCCCCCCCTTACGAAAATCCTGGGCACGCGCCTGTACTCGTACATATGATATAGTATAATGTTTCACAATTAGCCATAGGTGGCACGAAAGCAAAGTAAAACAAACCAAATCAATCAATATATTATGATATAAATTATGTGTTATTGAGAAAATAAAATATTTGATGTAGCACAGTGATGCAAAAAGCAAATCAGTAATAGCATGAATAAAAACTCAAATAAGTAGATAATTTGTTTCTGTATTCAGTGAACTTTCACTGGAGCAAATTGTTAAAGCTTCCAAACAAAATATTTTCTTGATATTCTCTGTACCTCACAAGATCAGAAACATGGTGATGCAGAATTTGCATCACTTGTCTGCAAAGAGTTATTCAACTATGTATAATCATCCATGAATAAACTACCCTACATAGTACATACCATGCAAATGTTGTTTGTGTTTGAGTTTTGGAGATGTGTGTACTTAATGGCTTCTTTGTATTCTATTTCAGGTGAACGAGGAATGTCAGGTTCTCAAATCTTCACTCTCTGACGTGGAGACCCATTACCAGTCGGCCAAGACTGAAGTGAGCACACTGAATGCCAAGGTGGACAACCTGGAGACCATTCTTAAGGTACGTTTACACTCACTTGCTACTTTACACTCCATGTTCCATGAGATTATGTTTCATTGGTTCAACACTCAATTTCAACTTCAACCGCACTTATCAATATTTAGAATAACTCAAATGCTCCAAAGATGGGTTCTAAAGAGAAATTTTCTAGGATCATTTTTTATCCATCTCTTATTGTAAATAAAGATGTTTCATATATAGTTCTGAATTTTGCATCGCTGACATCTGTTCTGGTGAATTGGTCACATGTGCAGAATCATCAATTTCGTGTGTATTTCACTCAGATACTGTTGTTCATAAACTGCTTTACTTCGAATAAGATTATTTCAACAGTGTAACTTGGGCAGTTCGGAGGGGGCAGAATATGAACCTCATGTTCCAGAAGGTTGAAAGCAAATACCCCTAACATGTAGATTTGACAAACCTGGAAATTTTGAGGGAGGGAGTGCTACCCTTGCCACCACCAAGTTACACCTATGCATTGTTTTGTTAATGTGGCCCACACATCATTGCAGATTTCGGACTGTCACAGCATTGACAAATGTGCTATTATTCTGTAAAAGCAGTTTCCATGATATGAGAGGATGTGTGAGATATACACATTTGAACGAAATTTATGCATGAATTTTGCACTATTTTTAATACACAACTTGCATAATTAAAATGGTAACTGTTGTCATGAAAATGTTAGTGTTTTGTAGCTTATATTGTATTTTGCAAAGTGCGGAACTTAATATAAGTAATCTTCATTATCTGTTATTTTTAGCAATTTGATCAATCTTAATTGATCCTGTGAATTGATACTCTCTCTTAACAAATAATAACAACAGCTGATGTTGACGTGAAGGGAACATTAAACAAAATGGGAAATTCTGGTAAGAAGGAGCAAATATAAACCTTGACCAAGATAGGAATGACCCTGTGGCACTGTAGTCAAATTTTCAACTATAAACTAGCAGAAGGAGCATGGGCAATGCAATCAGCTGCTTGAATTGTTCCAGTGTTTCTTGTTGACAAATTGTGCAACATTGTCAAAAGGCACAGGATAAGGGTGAGCGAGAGGAAAAAACAAATGACTGTTTGAGAATTTGCCGGGGACATTCGTATCTTGGTTAAGCATGACACTAAACAGTCAATTTATTCTAATATTAAACTTCACAACAAATGCCAAAATATTAAAAAAATATTTTTTCACCTCTTTTTTCCTCAGCAAATGCGTGAAGCCGCTGACAAGCGGAAAGAACTAGAGCGGCAACATGCAGAAGCCTTGGCACAATTACGAGAGAAACAGTCTGAGATCCAGAAAATCACAAAAGTCAGTGAAACAGATAAATCTAAATCTAGTGAAACTATTGAAGCTCTACAGGTAAGCTCTCGCTGTTTGCTTAGATATTATTTTTTTTGATTCTATGGTATCACACGTATATCATGTCTTATAGCATGTTTTGTTCAATTCTATAATTACGAGGCGTATTCGTAAAGTAAGTACCGTTTGCAAATATTGCCGCTGTAGCGCTGCAGTTGCGACCATGTGAGTTCTCGCTCGCAGACATCCTTCATCCGTTAGTAAGCCACAGGCAGTCGTGGGAGCAGGTCATGCTTTTCCTTCGTAGGTTTATGAAGGTTTGAAATGTACAAGAAAATCAATCGGCCTGCCGACTGTGAAGTCTGGTCTTTGATTCATTTTCTCAATGCAAGAAACGTGAAACTGGTAGACATCCACCGTGAACTGTGAGAGGTCTTTATTTTTGATGTTTAAAGAAGATCGTGAGACAGTTCACGATGAGCCAAGGAGCGGTCGGCCATCTGTTGTGACCGAGAATTTGGTGCATGCTGTCGACGTGGAAATTCGTGAAAACAGACGCTTCACAATATCGTCGCTTTCCATGGAATTTTCACAAATTTCAAGAAAACAGTCCTCTACGAAATTGTGACAGATCGCCTTGAATATCGAAAATTGTGGTCAGCGTTTCGACGAGGTTGATGACGTCGAAGCAAGAGTGCATGGATGGCTTTCATCACAGGCGGGAACATTCTTTGACGATGGGATACAAAAACCAGTGCCTCACTATGACAAATGCTTGAAAAATGGTAGAAACTACGTAGGAAAGTAGTTTAAGGTCTGTAGAATGCAATGCAAATAAAAAAGGTACAAAACTATTTTACTTTATTTCTTACACCCATTCGGTACTTACTTTCCGAATACGCCTCGTATATCCTGATCTCTTAACAGAGTTGCATCTAGTACTGTTCTGTGCAACATAATACAACCTGAACTTCTTTTTTGAAGACTAACAGGGCTCTGCCATCTGGGCCCACAGCCAGTATTCATCCCCTGTGATGCTCATGTTGTCCTGTCCATGTGATTTGATTTGTTGTTTTAAGTCCACTTTATGCACAGTAAGGCTAATCGGGACTGGACCTACAGTTTAAAGTGGGATCCAAACCACTTGTGCCTCCACCGGGTATTGATTACAAGGCAACGATGCTACCACTGCGCCATCGGGGAGGCCCTTCTTGTCTATGTGTTTTTGCAGGGTCGACCCTAGGTTGGTGCAGGACTTGGGACCAATATATGTGTCTATAACCAAAAAATTTTTCAGAGGTCTGAGAAAATCAGATTTTAGTTCCTTAGTTTGAAGTACATATGTCCTATATCCCAAGAACGTGTTTAATGTTAAAACCAAAAATTATGGAGGATAATAAAAGTTTCTAAATTAGCTTTTTTTTAAATTTCCAATACACAACTGGTGCGATGTTTGTTGTATTTAATTACAAAACATTTTCTATCATAATTCTCTTTTGTTTGCTTTTCACTGAATTTTGATGCTGTAATGAATTTAATTTCATGTAAAATAATATTTCCTCTTCATTCTATAATTAAATGAATAGTGAATATTAACTATTTTTAATTGAAATATTAGAAGACGGTTTTTATGTAGTACTTTGTTTAGAATAAAATTTCAATAATTTTGGATAATTTTAGGTATGTCAAAGCAATCCATAATGTCAAGAGAATTCAGATTAGTTGCTTAATGAAAGCATCTACTTCCTTAAACTCACAATAAACCACACACAAACAATTATTTATATCTGCAGCAGGCCTGTTATGGGGGAAAAATATGCCTCTTTTGCAGTAGTCATTACTATAGCATTAGGTAAAAACACTAAGAATTGCTAGGGCAAATAGTGGCATTTGAATAATATTTATAGAGGGAAATCTGAAACCAGGCACGTATCCAGAAATTCTCTTCGGGGGGGGCTAAAGAATATCTTTATAGGTGTAAAGATAGTACTTCACTATTGTATATGATTATACCATATATATATATATATATATATATATATATATATATATATACATATATATATATATATATACACACATACATATATATGTGTGTGTGTGTGTGAGTACACACTACACACACACATACATGCCATGCAAATCAAAAACAGAAAGATAAGAAAGAACGAGATCGGCTTCAGCCTCCTGTATCCAAAATAAACTAAAGTTATTACTGTTATTATTATCTGATTACATGCAAAATATCACTCACATGATTGAAACAATAGAAACTACGATATACCCAACACAAGATGGTTGAATATGTTAGTGTTGGTTATTGTTTACAGACCATTGAGTCTTATTTTTTTCAAGCTGACAACAATTAACGTCACAGTTAATCACCAACAAAGACAGCAGCATAGAGTAAAAGTTGGAGCACAATAAATAATATTTAGAAAATTATATATGTGTTATGCATATACACGAGAACGAAAAAGATATAGCCTTAAACAAAAAATATCAACATTTCACGTTCACACTGCAGTCAGAAATAAGTCGTTCGGTACATGAATTGAAAAAAAAGAAAGAAAGAAAGAAACGGCTGTCCACTGTGCTGCTAAGGGTGGCCTTAGGTTTGTTGGATGAGAGAAAAGTGTAGTTACTCTTGGAGTACCGACCTCTGGATACAATCATTTTTAACAAGGAATAAATAAAAAGAATAAATGAATGAATATTAAATTTATGCACCATCCTATGCAACATTCACTTACACATAAAATATCTGAACATACAATTCCTATAAACAAACGCAAACAATTGGACCTGTCAGATTCACTTAAAGTAACATCTTTCTAGGTCCTTGCCTAGCCATAGCGTCGAGCACTTCGTCAGGAGTAGGAGCTGACCTCCAATGGACTGACAGCAGTGCCAGACCTGTCAGTCTGTTACTTCCCATCCGGTTTCTCAAGAATGTTTTTATTCTTTTCATTGTGGAAAATGATCTCTCCACAGAAGCTGTCGAGATAGGGATTGTCGCCAGCACTCGGAGAAGAGCATGAATACCTCGGAAGAAAGCGGGATCACAGGCGTCCAGTACACTTATTAAGTCCGATGGCTGCTCCTTTCCAGACCACTTCTGACACCACAAAGCATATTCCCCTTTCAGTTCAGAAAAAGTCGTTCCTTCGCCCACGTACTGTACTATGTTCTTTAACTGGCCCATCTTCTGCAGACTTGCATTCTTGGGAAGGATGACAGAAATGTTAGACAGAAATTCCTTGTTGTTGGAAAACTTTTCATCCAAAGCTGATATCACACCATCCAAACAGGGGATCCAGACAGAGCGCCTAAAATATACCTCGGCCGACTCGTGGGGATAATTACTCCTTTTGGTCTGTTTGCTGCAAATCCGAGGCACTTCGACCGAAGTGCCAAACAAGTTTTTCATGAAGTTATTAGCAGCGGTGAACAATTCTCCGAATTTTCGGTCGGACTTTTCTCTCAGCTCTTTCAGGACTTGAATCACATTTTCTGCATATTCTACTGCTGCTGCAAGGTCATGGGATGGGTTCTGCAAGTACATTGACAAAGGCAGCGTGTGACTGAAAATCTCTTCGCACACTAGCAGGGACACGATGAATTGGCTTTTTTCAATTGCAGACAATAATTGCGCCGCTGTTGAAGAGACAGCCCTGTTTCTATCAGAAAGATCACGCAAACAGGCTACAATAGGTTCCAGGAGCTGAAGGAACACAATGACTGCGTCGTGTCTCTCGATAAATCTCGTATCGCACAAACTCACTAGGCGCCGTTTCTTCTCTTCAGGCATCAAAGCATCGATGGTGTCCCTGAGCATTTTTACAGCTAGGGAGTTATTTTGAAATAATGAACAAGTGTCTCTCATTACTCCGAAGCTGTTACGCACGCACGGAATGGACAATCCACTCGATAACGCAAGATTCAAACGGTGAGAGGCACAGTGGACGTAGACAGCTCTCGGATACTTCTGTCTGATTCTAGCCTGAACACCACTGATGTGTCCTCCCATATTTGCAGCTCCATCAAAGCCAAGACCCACCAAATTGTTCATATTAAGTCCCAAGCACTCACAAGTGTTCAAAATTGTCTCTGTCACGGCTTCACCAGTCATATCATATATTGGCACGAAACAAAGGAAGTCTTCTCGAACGCAGTTAGATGGTGAAACAAATCTAATGCACAGCGAAAACTGTTCCGTTCCCGATACATCTAAAGTTTCGTCCCCCAATATGGTAAAATACTGAGACTGATTTATCTCGGACACAATTTTTCTTTGAATCAGCTCACCACAAGTTTTTAACACTTCGTTTTGGATCAGTGGACTGAAGTAAGATGCGTTCTTCCTGCAAGTTTGGATGTGATTCTTTAGAACGTTATCCCCTGCCTTCGCACGAAACCTTAACAAGGCCCTAAATTTCCCATCCTTGTTATTTGGATCTTCCAGACTTAGTGGACCACTGTCATTGTCACCTCGAAGCGGCAGCTCGTGTTGACCACAGAAGATGATTGTCTCGACAACCGGTCGGAGTGCCGCTCGATTTTCTTCTTTCTCCTTTATTCTCTGGTTGTCGATTAAACCAGCAATATCTTCTTGCCGTTTCTTCTCGATATTCATAAAATTTTCGGCCTTAATGGCTGCCTCTTTGTGGTAGTTAGTCTTTGAGTGTGTGTCGAATTTCTCCACGGCATCTTTCCATTTAATAAAAGGAAAGGTTACCAACTGTCCCAGTTTCTGGTGATTGCCTTTGCCGGTTAGTTCAGCAGCAAACACAACACAAAACTTACAGTAAGCTCCATCATCGACTCTTGAATATGCAAGCCAGTTCCACCTCCTCAACCAATTAACTTGAAAAGTTCTTTTCATCCCGTGAATGACACGAACTGGATACACGAAAGTTTGTCCGGGCACAAATAAATCATCACTCAACACTTTGGTTTTCAGTTCATCTGTACAGCTTATTTCTTTTTTTAATAAACCTTGTGCAACCGCTCCTATATCCGGTACTGCTAGAACATTCACTTCACAGATCTTCAATCTCTTTGGCTCTGGACCCGAACTAGCACTGCACTGTGGCTCCGGGAGTTTTTCTGCTGTCTTCAGCTCTGGACCCGAACTAGCACTGCACTGTGGCTCCGGGAGTTTTTCTGCTGTCTTCAGCCCTGGACCCGAACTGAAACTGTTACTAGATTTTGGCACTTTACGGAAAAATGTGTCAATAGTTCTCTTCAATTTCGAATCGCTAGATATAAAATTGTCAATAGTTCTCTTCATTTTAATGAGCCCAGTTCAGATGATCACTTATCGACTTATCAAGTGTCACATTAATTGATTCTGTTGAACAGATCAACGGGAAATTCAACTCGCGTATCCTCTTTTACATTCTGGAAGGTTCCGCAGATAAAACGTTTCGTGAATATTCGCACTAAAGTGTAGCACTGTACTGTTGCAACTGACCGCTTCGAAGTTTCTGGACATTTTTAAGTGAGTGGCCTCCCCCCCCCCAACCCCCTTGCTGGTTTTCAACACCGGTGTTGGGTGTCTCTGTGACGTCGCAGTTGCTTCCAAACCATATGTCGATCTCAAGTAGTTTGTATCTTGTGCCGACTTCCGTGACAGAGTGGTCAACGCAGCGTGATACGATGCCGGGGGTTCTGGGTTCGAATCCTGTCCTGGTCATGGGTGTTCTTTGTTAGTGTCCTTTCATCATATCATCACTCATCCTCATCTTTGTAATTTGCCTCCCCGATGGCGCAGTGGTATCGTCGTCGCCTTGTAATGAAGGGGTCCCGGGTTCGATTCCCGGTGAAGGCACATGGTTCGGATCCCACTTTAAACTGTAGGTCCCGTCCCGATTAGCCTTACTCTGCATAAAGTGGACTTAAAACAAGAAATCAATCCAATCCAATCATCTTCGTAATTAGTCAAAGTGGCAGAAATGCGAAGTAAAATAAACTAAATCAATTAATCAATCAAGAAAGAAAACTTGTGCAGTGGTAAAGAAATACATACAGTTACGAGCTTAAGCCCACAGGGCATAGTCCAGAATCAGACAGAGCGCAAACATGCTAAAACGAGTATAATGGTTGATTTGGTTAATTTGTTTTCGCTTTTCTGCCACTTTTGGCTAATTACGAATATGAGGATGAGTTATTATATACTGAAATTGATGAATGCATTCACAAACACCCATGCCCAGACCGGGGTTCGAACCCGGGACCCCTGGCATTGTAGCGCGATATGCTAACCACTCCGCCACAGAGGCCGACACGGGTATAATGGTGGGGTGACGACCATTGTTGCATTATCATTTCCGGCAAGTAGTAATATGAGTACCAAATAACTAAAATAAAAATAGGAACGTACCACTATTATACTATTTACATAGTGTAAAACACGCAACATGTTAATAGTAATAATATTCGCAAACAGTACGATATGATTTCTCGAGTCACATATTACTTTTTCTGATTTCGTGAAGACAAATGTTGAGAATCTTGAGAAGAGTGAACAGACAAGGAAAGTTATACAAAATCTTATTCTGTGCAATAATTAATGTTTTGACGAAATCTTAATCGACTGTTCCAAACTTCTCTATCACCACCCGGTGAGACTGTTCTCCACCCTTCACCGATAAGAACTGAGACGAAAAGCGCCTTTTTTATAGGTTAACAATTGCTCGCATATTACATCGGAGGAAGCCAAGATGCTTACCATTGTAAGGAGCAAAATTTCGAATGACCAAAAATTACAACTGATAGTACGCTTATATGGAATTAATAGAGTTTTAGTCCATGGGGGGTGGGGGGAGTTGGGCTCCAACCGAAATAAAAATTAGTTTTACTCCACCCTGATCTTCTCCTCTAGCTACGCTCTTTCCACAATGATGGCGCCAGAAGAATGAGCGAGGAAGCAGAGGTGGCTGGTATATTATCTATCTATCACAGGTCTAAACACTATACCAAAAAATGCATATTTGGGCTTTATTTATGTATGCAGTTTCTCTTCTTTGATGGAGTGGTGGAAAGGGGACAAATTCGTTGACCGAGGGTTTCCCCAGGTCATGTTTTGCATGTGTCTTGTAAAATGCTTCAATGTTTGTTTTATTTTAGTCGGTGTTAATTATTTATCAGTACCTGGAAAATAAGACTCCTGTGGTCTTCCTGTCAACCACCAGCGCTCACTCGGGGTCCTCAGGAGAAGGTACGGTTGCCTTCTCCGCCCACCTAATCGGCTCTTTAATACTGCAAAGTTCGTTGCAATTCATTTCAGTTGTTCAAATTATCAAAATAGGAGGGAAGAAGAATAGGCTCTCGGCGGAAGTCGTCCACGACGCCCTTTCAAGGGCTCGAGGGAAAGGGGGCGGGGGACGATCGCTCCCTTCGACATTCTCAGTTTGCAGTTTGGAGACCTGGAGCCTGGGATGTGGGGAGAAAAGAATGTTGAAGCAATATGTGTCCTTCATCACTTGACCTGGACAACGCTCCCATCACCCAACCCACTCAACATCTGTGTTTCTCTCAACATATCGGAGGGACAGGACAGATCCACTTCTTTGGTGCGTCCGAGGAAGCAACCAAGGGAAAGAAGAAAGTTTGTGTGGATTAGTTTGTTTGCTTATTTTGCTAGAACCTCAGGATTCTAGAACATTTTCCTCCTTGTCTCGAAAATTACTTCTCTTGTCAAATTATGGTAACAATATTTTATTTCACACACACACACACACACACACATGGGGAAGCTAAAAATCTCATTTTATCTAGTATAAACCACAAATTTTCGGGGGGGGCTCGAGCCCCCTGAGCCCCCCCTTGCATACGTGCCTGTCTGAAACCATCAGATTTAATTACACACACACACACACACACACACATTCACACACACACACATATGTTTATAAACTGTGTGTACATATGCATATAAGAGCTTATCTAATCCCATGTTCCGTGAATTTACCAAATCGTTACCTTTGCTCTAATATCATTGCTGTTGAAAGAATCAAAGTTTGTTCCTGAGGTCACATTCAAATTATTGTTCTTGCGATTATCATCAATGATAATAGTATTAATTGGAAAGCTCTTGCAACTTGGAATATCTCCAGCATCTCTATTTCTATTAATTTTTTTTCAGTCTAAGATCAGGGAATTGGAAAAGAAAACTGAACTTCAGAATGTTCGTCACGAAGAACTGCTTCTTGAAATGGCTAGCATTAAGCGCACTCCGGGTGGAAAGCCTAATTGGAAGGGACCACGTTCAGGGTCATCTAGTCAAGAAGTCCAAACATCACCAGAGTCTGGAACGTCCACACCAGGTATAGAAAGTTAAAAGAAACCGTTCTTGACTGTAGGTTTCTTTCACGTAGTTGTGCTTTTAGGCAAGTTATGTGGTAGTATTACTGTTCTCTTTTTTTTTACCAAAATAATCTAGCATGGGGTTTTATATTCTTGTGCAAGAAATGGTATCGTCAAATACAATTGTGATTAGTAATTAATATTCCTTAATAACTTATTTATTTTCAGCAGATAAGCACATATGTGGTCTTTGACTTTTACAAGTATACATTAGCATTACCAGAAACTTT
The DNA here is from genome assembly GCF_977018435.1 of Lepisma saccharinum. Classification (NCBI taxonomy): domain Eukaryota; kingdom Metazoa; phylum Arthropoda; class Insecta; order Zygentoma; family Lepismatidae; genus Lepisma; species Lepisma saccharinum. The sequence continues at coordinate 79,191,812 of NC_139237.1, forward strand.
TGTAGGGGGGAGGAGGTCAGGACATAGATAAAACTTGAAGAGTATAAATTAATAACAATGAAAATTAATGTTATTATGGTTATGATCATAATTGTACAATAATAATTATTATTATATCCTTGGGGAGACTTTTCAACTCATTTCAGTGAATATCCAGCACAACTGATCTTCATTATATTTTTTGTTTTACATTTTACATGGTTAGTGTACTGAAATGCATAGTCATTATGTTTTGTTATTAACTTTTACATACGTTGTTCAAGAAGAAGCTTAAAAGTTAAGAGAAAATTTTAGTCATAAAGTTTATGTTGTTTGAACATAAAACGCTAATAATTTTTGCAATTTTGATATCTGTGGAACCACTTATTCTATGGATTAACTTTAAATGGTAGAATATGATTTAAAAAAATAACCTGATTCCTATGTGTTACACTATTTTTTTTTAATTTAGGGAAGTTTTTACTTCAGTTATTCCATTCAAAGACAAACTATCTGAACTTTATTTCTGTTATTAATAATGAAAATTACAAGCTTTCTGCTTTTCTGTAACTTGAAATAAACAGCCAATTTCCGGGTGGGAAGTTCAACTCTCCTTCCAATTCCTATACAAGTATATAAAGTCTACATTAGTTTATGCCTTTAAAATGTTTTCAAAACGGCTATATTTTGGTGCCAAAAATGGCAACCTGAAACTTTTTCAGGCTGGTTCGGGACTTCCCTTACCCTCCATTTATATGATTTAATTAGGTAATCTCTAAATTGACATAATTTTTTTAACATTATTTTACAATTTAAGTAACCTACTTTAAGTTACAGTTTTACTTGACAAAAAATTCAAAGAAATAAACTTTAGGTTTTATCAATACAATAGTATTTTACCTTCATTTGTTTCGTATACTGTGATGATGTCTAGTATGTGCAAGGAATCAACAGTATTTTACCCACTTCTATATTTAATATACAGTTGTAATTAATTACAATACATGGCAACAATATGAAAGAAAATACTGTTTACGTTCTATGCTCATACTGGATCCAAATTCACAAAATTTGCATGAAGCTGAAGTTAAATCCTCCTATAGAACTTGTAACAATGACAGAATCTGAACTTATTGTACATAGTTAAGGGTTAATTATTACAGGCTTGGATACTAGTGTGTTGCACTGAATATGGTATACATTCATAAATATTAGTTTACCTAAGAGAGGCATATCATTCCTTGAGAAATGAATTTTAGTGATAAAGTGTGGAATGTCTGTTGGTACAGTTGAATGTCACAACTCGAAAGTGATGAGAGGATAATTCCTCAGCGAAATGTTTGGTCACTGCTGGCATGAAGTTGGTTGGGATTTAGGTGTGCCCTAAGCTCAACGCTCACTCTGACAAGTCCCCCCAACGACTGTGACTGAGGTACAAATCTGACCAAATGAAAGTCAGAATTAACAAAGACTGAATACCTTCATAGGCATCATATCGTTGCGAGTTTCAGAATGTGTAACTCTTAAGTCAAAAGGGAAGATGGAACTTACCCCATTCATGCATGCAGAGTCTTGCTCCTCCCAGCCTTGAACATATCTCTCTCTCTGTTTCTCTCTCTCTCTCTCTCTCTCTCCCTCCCTCCATCTCTCCTCCTCCTCTCATTTCTCACCAGGTCTGATCTGATCCCACTTTGATCACTCAATGAAAATTATAACCTGTGGCATAAGAGCGCTTGAGGGCCAAGGCCTATCCAACGACTGCCAGCTTTACTTCCACATGGCACAGCAGAGGAGGGCTATCATCCAATCAGTTATGGCATGATGTGTGATCAGTACGACGAATTCCCATTGTTGTAGGTTTCCATGACCTGGTAACACTATTCATTCATAGCTCCCCAATTTCCTTACGATGGTGGGTGCCCACCGGTCCCACATACTGGCAGAAATCTCAGGGGAAAAGTTGTTACACTTCTCCCAGGAGACTCGAACCACCGTGCATGTTGTAGCCCAAGCCCAAAACCTAATGCGTTGGACCACATTGCCACAGTGTGGGACCCTTTTCAATCACTGCCCTGTTCTTTGTTCTGTTGTAACTACGGATGGACGATATTGGAAATTTGATATTGTGATATATTGTCAAGAAAATATCATCACAGACAATACAATATTTTTCCATATTGTGATATTGGCGATATATCATCTCCATGACATACATACACACACATATATATATATATATATATATATATATATATATATATATATATATATATATATTGCCAAGTATCGTGACGATATATTGCTGGCACAATAAATATCATTACAATATATCGTCTGGATGATATATCGCCCAGCACTAGTTGTAACACTTCCATCTTCCTCAATCTCAACGAAGCTCACCCTGGCTGTAATTGGACATTTCCCTTAGGAATTTTCCTCTCATGATTTTCAAGTTGTGTGAAACTCATAATTTCACTGCCAGACATTCCACAAAATATTTGAAAGGGAAGGGCAATAGTGTCTTATGTTATATTGCTGATGAAGATAAACATTAAAAGTTAAGAGTATACATTGAAGCTGACATGAATTGTTGAGTGTTTATATGTATTGTGTGTGTGTGTGTGTGTGTGTGTGTGTAGATTTAGTAATGTTGCTAAAGTTAGTGGTATAGATTAGTAATGAATTTACTAATATAATCAGTATATGTTCCTATTAAATTAGCAACCAGGAAATTATTAGATATATTCATAAGGTTATTCACGCTAGGCAAAAGAAAAGTAGATATATAAAAAAATTTCAAATCCCTAGTGTACAAAGTAGATTAATTACTTTGTTGGTAATGATGCATGTTTCTATGTAGCTATGTACCAGTAGTTTAAAAAAAAACAGTTGATGATTTGCAGTGGTGTGCCCAAAGGGGGTGATGGGTCATAACCCCTCCCCTCCTTTGGCCTAGTATTTCTAAAAAAAAAAAAGAATGTCAAAGACAGGCGAAGATGGCAAAATGAGAACAGACTACTGAAAAAAGTATATGTAACCTGTCCCTTTCGAAAATCATGGGCACAACACTGATGATTTGAACATAGATTCTACACATTATGACAAGGAAACTAAACAATATTGCGCATTTGGGTATCTGTGGATTATATTCCCCATGCTTCTTGAAAATACAGTTTATTGACCAGCTAAAAAAAATATTCTTTTAAACTCTCACGTATTCCTGAGAACAGCGGTTGTTGGGAAGAGATGCATCTATTACTGAGTTTCATCTATTAGTAAATTCTTACCTAAAATAGTAAATCAATTCAACATCACAATACAGTTATTATATATTTTTTAAATGTAAAATATTGAGAACAGTTGCCTTTATCAACATTCACCTGTAGGAAGTTTGTAATTATGTATGCATAGTCATTGCTTATGTACAGTATTATGAGCACTGTTAGATACCCAGAAGGAACGTTTTAAGAAAGTAATTACCATTTTTCTTTAATAATAATCTTTATTAGAGCATGAGATGTATATAGACATATAACTATTATGGAGTAAAAAAGTGATAAAGACACTTTGTTACCTTTAAGTTGAAACAAATGTAAATAACAAATTACATCATATTAATATAATGACATAATTTCTAATCCTATTGTTTCCATGTTTTGCAGTGTAGTTAATATAGTAGTTTATTAATGTATTTGCTAGTTATGCACAATGTATAGATCTTTCTATTACAGTGTATTACATTTTGCATTCTATTATAACCCTATGTTCTTTGTATGAATGTATTCATCCTAACTGTCAATGTTCTGTTAGTATATGCATGAGCTCCAATTAAATATACCTGTGCATGATTGTGGAATGGTATTAAGATTTATGGCCACTTATTCTTGTAGTTGGATACTGGTAATTCTGTTTTTCTATCATGTTTCTTTCTACTTTCCTATGAAAAAGAAAGTAAACTCGATATTTCTAATCTGTTATGATGTGTTTTCTGCACATCCCTTAGTAGTAAAATAGCTCTACACATTATATTTTTGTCATATAGTTGGCTGTGCATGTTGTTTTCTACACATGCTTTCCCCCAGATTCCAGCCGCCTGTTATCCAATGAGAGCACTGCACGTTCCACTCCTCTTGTGCCCGCTGGGATGGAGACGCTTGAAGAGATGGAGCTAGCATCGCAGGGATTGCAAAGGAATGTGAGCTCCACAGGTAGATGTTTATCAATATTTTTGTGTTTTGTGGGGGACAATTGTTAAAAGTATGTACCACTACATTTTTTTTTTAATTTACAGCACATGCCTTTTTGCAATGTAATTATGTTAACTGATATAGACTTAGTATTGTGGGCATAACAGGAATAGCAGTAGTCTTCAGTCTCAAAAGCCAGAAAACTGTGTTTCATGTCAACCAATGAAAAAATCACTTGGTAAGCCCTGACCCTCAGAGGCCTGTTGCATCATGGGCTTTTTGTATAAATACACACACATATATGGGCATAACTTGAGACCTAAATTTGGGGAGCGCAGAATAAAAAAAGTTTTCTATTCCACACAAATAACATGCAGGACTATTTTGCTAAATAACTTCTAAATTTGTGAAATCATAAAATATAACTAACTAACTCTCTAGCCTTCTTAAACCCGAAGGTTTATGGCTGCAGCAACACAAACCTTCCATCTGTCCCTATCCTGGGGAAAGATCAATCCAATATTTTCCATCCTCACCAATTTCCTTTGTCCACCTCAATGTTATCCCTCCATCTTCATCTTGGCTTTCCTGCAGGTCTCTTACCATCAGGTTTCCCAACAAGAATCCTGCAAACTCTTTTTCATCTCTCATTCATGCCACATGGCCTGCCCATCTAAGTCTTCTTGAATTAATTTAAATGCTCATTAGTTTGTTTCTCAAGTCTGAGGAGATTAACAAAAGTACAATTAACTTTCAAATTTTAATAATCTTGCATTTTTTGTGGGGGGGGGGGGCAAGTGGGGTTGTTTTGTAGTCTGAAAATTTCGAAAATTTTAGGGGTGACTTTCATGAGTTTTACTAACTTACAACCCCATATATATAGTGCAAACTGGCACGTGTTCTTTTCAGTTTGTGAATTTTGAGAACACAATGACGCTTTAAAAACTTATGTATGCTGAGTAGCTTTTATACACACCACTCGCACATTGATATACTAAAACGTGCAAGATGTTTAATTATTAAATGAGATTAATTTTTAACTAGATGCTCTGTTTTAAATTAAATGATTAGAAATATATAAATGCACAATTTTAAGTTAGCTCAGATTTAGTATTAGAATGCATGTTTCACGGGCAACTGTTTCTTTCATTTCCAAAGAGAAAATTTTATGTAACAAAATAACTTGGTGATACTTCCCTCTGTAATAAGGGCACAGTTCCAATTGTGGTATGTTGTGCATCTTGAACTTCTGCAATATGTTTAAGTAAGAGATCTATTAGGCAATATTATTGTTGGTTCCCAACATAAGTATTTATTTAAATTTAATATATTAATTTACATTTACTCAACTATATCTTTCAAAGGGAAAGTAAGAAAGTTATAATTCACTAACTTAAAATTCTTCACATGTTTTGTATGGTTGCTACAACCCTTTCTGAGCATCCATCCATCAATTGTCAACTAATCGTCATTCATTTTCATTGTGGTAATTAGCCAAAATGTGAAAGAAAAGCTATGCAAGATATGAAAAATGAAATGCAAACCTTCAACTGGACAAACAAAGATAGAATGGAAGAAGCCTGATGCATTTTAATTGGTTGATTTGGTTTATTTTAGTTTACTTTTCTGCCACCTTTGTCTAATCGCAAAGATGAGGATGAGTGAAGATATGAAATTGTTGAAGGGACTCTCACAAAGAACACCCATACATAAGCCGGGATTCAAACCCTAGACCTCTGTTATGTAAGTGCGCTGTGCTAACTATGCCACAGAGATCAGCTAATGTATTTTAAATGTTAGACTTCTTTATTATAGTCAGTGCTTGTGAAAGTGGAAATTCCTAGCTGGGGGAAGGGGGGGTTGATGCTTGGTCAAATTTGAGAATAGATGGAATCACCATGGAGACATTACAGTAGATCAGCGGATGTTTATGGAAACTTCCAAAACTGGGGGAATCTTTATGATAATTTTCTTAATGGGAGATAGTATCACTCCACATTTGCCTTACATTGAGCACTACTGGCGATATATACAAATATATGATGAAAATTGGTGGACGAATGACCTAAGTTTGAAACATTTTCCTAAACATAAATTATCAAAAAGTTTTAAAACCTATTTTGGCATGTGAAGTGTAATTTTATAAGCTTTTAAACTTTCTACACTTACTTCTCTTATTGGTAAACTATTTAATTTTTTACACACTCGCTTTTAAATACTGAATATACAGAATGCACTTTTCTTTGAAATATGCTTGAGTAATTGATTAAGTATAATATCTACATGTAAGTTTTACTCCTTTACATCCTCAGGTAATGTCCATTATTGCTTCATTACACTCTTTGCATAATTTTATTGGTTTTCCTAGGCAGTACAGATTTGTACACATTGACATCAGTTTCTTTCAGAACTCAAGGTTAGGTCAAGAATTTATGCCACTCTGTGAAAGCAGCTAATATACTGGTTCTCTTCAATCCTTTACAATATTTACTTTATCATGTTGGCACCCCTGAGAGATCGTGATGAGGGTTGCCATCTCTGCCTGATTTCTGGTAGTCAGAAATGTTTTATGTTTAATTATTTTATAGACATCTTTTACACACAAGCTGGATTTAAGGTGCCTCTATTTCTGTCCATTGTTATTATTGCCTTGGCTTTTTTAAGGAAACTGGCATGGGGATATGAAAAGTATTTAATCCTTGTAATTTGCTGCTGCTTCATACATTTTTTATTATACTTGGTTTTCTTTTTTTCTTAACAACGATTTATCTGCATATCTTCGTGACACTGATTACATCCATGTTTAGAACATGTTGATGACATTTAGATTGATTGATTGCTATCCACTTGATCATGTAACTATAAGTTGCACCATATAAAATAGGTCATAATTAGCATACAATTACAATTAAATAATATACAATTACAATTATAAACTAGAAGATAATTACATATAATCAACCTAGAGAATAGTAAATATAATGATGATGCAAAAAGGTTAGAAACTTATATGAATGGATGATGTTCAGCAAACAACTTCCACTTCCCACACAATTCATTGCGTGAAATCATGCTCCACTGCCATGTTTCAGGTAAACAGATCATATGCTGAGTTGAAAACATGCCAGGTATGCATTCTTCGTATGATCTTTGCCGAAGTGATTCAAAGTATGATTGTCATGATCATAATGAGGAATGTGTATGTATAAAATATCACAAATTTCTCAGTGTAAGAAGACTTCTCATATGGTTTCCTTAACATGCAAATCTGTTTCCTTGACTGCATGCTGTTTCTTCCCAAAGTGAATTGTTTGATGATGTAAAGTTGAATATCATCCATTAATGACTAATGCCTAATATATGTAAAGAAATAAATGAGTAAGGTATATATGCATGAATGTACAAATCATGACATTATTTCACTGGAAAAATTAAATTGAAAAACAGAACTAAAAATATGATATTAATTTTTCTACCATTCATGAAAGGCTTAGGACATATAACCCCAGTCTACACATTAACGTTGTATGTATGTTGTATTTATGATGATTGTTGTATGTAAGGGAAAAAAGTTGTGATAACATTGCACCAACGTTACAAAAAAAACATTCCACTGAATGCACTTTAGTTTGGAGGGTCACCACCATGAGCGCCACAATCATCAGATCGGAGTGTTTTGTTTAATCTGAATTTGTTTGTGCATTGTCCACCAAAGCTTATATTTTCTACAGTGTACACTAGATGGCAGTGCGACTCAAATGGAAAACGAACATTAGTTTTAGTAACACAAATAAGGATAACTTCGATTGTGTGGGTCTACAGATGACAATGACACAATTTCAGAAGGTTCGTGGAGGACTTGGTATGAGTGGGAGAGATTAAGTGCTACAGAAATGCAGTGATAAATATAAACTGCAACTACATGAAAAATGTTTATATTGATGGTCAGTTGGGTCAGTTAGTGGTAATGAAGTTCCTAGTTCTTACATTAAAGCATTAGTAGTTTTTTGAAATTTTAAAAAGACACCATTTACTCACTGGTGCCTTTTTAAACATCACTCGTAGATATGGTCAAATATATTTTATGCAAGTCTTATAGTCTGTGGAGTGTTGAATAATATTGACAGAAATCAATAATTGGAGTGGGCTTAAAGCACCCATGCTTTTTAGCATACATGCACTCATAGTAGTCACTGTATTGTAGAGTAACATATATTGGTGTATCGGTAAAAATTACTGATAATTATACCATTCTGACATATGTGTCCACAAATAGCATGTAATTTAGTGCAGAGTTCTGCCAGTTTTAAAATATTTTTACAAATATAAATATATAATTTACATACCTTAGTAAATGTCTGAGTATGCAGTTTCTTTTCAAAGCAAAACCAAATACAGTCACCTGGTTACACACAGTAATTAAGGAAATTAATGAAACATTTATGTTCTTCAATGAAATTTACAATTTTTTTAGAATATTGTTTACTGGTATTGATAACATTCATATCGTATCAACAACATATTGGCCCATCCCTTTTACAAACACAATTTCATATTTCTAATATGACTATAATTACATAACTATTCAAAGTTATTTAGATTGGAAATTGCACTGTTAATTTGATGAAAATAGAATCTTTTCTAGTAGACCTATTTCCTATCTAGCTTTGAAATAAAAAGTTTTCTCAAATTGTAGATGAGAAGCATAAAGGGGTAGGTGAAATTTGAGCGTAACTTGCTCTCCTTTAGGCTGCTTCTCCATAATCAAAATGAAAAGTTTCTTCTGAGAATTTCAAACCTACTAACAGTTTGAAAATAACTACTTTTTTGAGTGTTTGTAACTTTACATTTTTGAAATGTGTACCTGAACTCTTTTATCTTGTTCAGGTGAGAAGCAACAAAATTTACAGTTACTGTAATGTTCATATGAATAGTAGTAAAATCTTTGTATCTGTTACAAACAAATATTCTTTGTGATGTAATTTTTTCAAGTATACTTGAAATACAACTGTTTTTTTATTATACTGTAATTAAATAAAAAATTAAAGTTATATCTAGATGACTTATGGATAAAGAAAGAAGCAGTTGATGCAGGCAAAACATATCTCAAGTTACAGTAACTGTAAATGTAATGGCTACCTTTTACAGAAAAGTACTGAGTTACATTTCAGATTGATTAAATGTAACTGAACTCTTTAGCAAAGTAACTGCAAATTGATTACTTTTTAGCAAAGTAAATTACCTTGATTGCTCTATACCTTTGTTTCCCTTTAGCGAAATAACTACCTTTGTTATTGTTAGCAAAGTAACTAAAACTATAACTTTGGTTACTTCTAGCAAAGTAAGTGTAACTTGCTTACTTTAACAAAGTAAGTGTAATTTGGTTACTTTTAGTAAAGTAACTTTGTAGCAAAATAATAAGCTGTAACACCATTACTTTTTACTAAAGTAACGGTAACCTGGTTACCTTTTAGCAAAATAGCTAACTGAAACTTAAGTTACTTTTTAGCAGTATCCTAGTTATTTGTAGAAAGTAATTTTCCAAACATTATGACCAGTAGATATCAGAACCAAACCGATAAGACACTTGGCAAAATATGCTGAAATCTCTTAGATGCATGCATAAAGCTTCAGATAATTATGAACTGCATAAAAATAATGATAATGTATGTAGCAAGCTTTGCATAATATTGACCAAATCATTACAGCTATGCAGGCAGTACATTTAAACTAGTTTTTATTAAATATCTTTATTTTACCACATTTCCACTACTTCATCTCTATTATCACAGCTACATAGACACTGCATGTTGAAGGAATGATAATTCCTCAACAGAAATATGTGGATTTATGCTCATAGAAGCAAGTTGTGCATGGCATTTAGTGACTAGTAAGAAAAATATGATCTCTCTTTGAAATGTAAGAATCAAGCTAAAATATGTTTTAATCTGAAGTATTAAAAAATATAATGCAGTAAATTTTAGTTACCATATTTATTACCTATTCATTTAATAACAATACAGTATTTGCACCTATAAATTATATTTACATATCTAAACATTTATATTTTTATTATATTGTTATTATTATTTCCAAGACACTTGGTTTGGACTCCCCCTTCCCCCCTGAAATATATTTCTTGATACATGCCTGAGTATTATGTAATCTATTGGGCATGACAGAAACAGCATTATTTATGGGATGACTTGGAGATGCAGTTGTTTGCAAAATATTTTTATTAATGGTTCGTCTGCTCACTAACTGACAGTGTGACAGATAAAGTTAGTATACATAATGTTTGACCAGCGATCCGAGAGCTCCAGTTGGCAAAGTGCCAAGAAAAAGGGGAAGTTGGCGATAGGAAGGCAGGCGTGAGAACGCCGCTCGTGGTTGCACGTTGAACAGTGTTACCAATCTGCGAGGATGCTTATCCACCAGAACATAAGTAACGAAAACCGAGGGACATGCACAACCATTTCCTTTGTCAATTTTAGGTTCACTGTTGGTATTGAAGAGTTGAATCTCGATTAGTGTTATTGTGTTTTGCTACTTTTTATGCAATATAAAGACCTTGGGAGTAAAACGTCGCAGTGAATGAATGGATGCCTAAACACTGCAGGCAAAAGTGACAACAGCGCTTTACGAAAAAACAGGTGGTGGTCATGGACGTCCGCAGGATTTTTTCCAGGGATGGGCAAGGAAGGTTTTTTTTCCAGGGGGGGGCAAACAAGGCACATTTTCTCCAAAAATAGTGCTGTTTCCTAAAAACACATTGCTTAAATTTGAATTTATGGTGATCATTCAATAATTAACACATATTATTGTGGCTAAAATGAAATTATATGTGCGAAATACATATTTTTTGGATGACTTTCATTTTTCAGGGGGGGGCGTCCCCCCTTGCCTCCCCTTCCGGACGCCCATGGTGGTGGCTCGAAACCAGATACTGGTCCAGTCGGCTTCCTCTGGGGTTGGGTCAAAGATGCCGAACTGGCGCTACGTTCAAGACTTCAGCTTTTGCAAAGACGTCTCTCCACGGCCAGAGCACTTCCAATATCTTGTGTCAATATCCTCCGGTTGGCAACATTGCTCTCTTTCCCCACGTGACACTCACGCTGCTCGCGTTTCAGAGAATCGGTTCCGCAAACTCCCCTAATTTACGACTGGACTCTTCTACTTCGGGCATAAGCAGAAAACTCGAGAGCTCTCGGATCGCTGGTCAAACAGTAGACATATGCATGCGAATGTGTAATATTTCTGGACTGAACTTTATTGAATGCATTATCTTTGTCGAACAGAATAAGTTTTTCCTATTAATAATTTTTGTAAGTCACTTTGCATAAATATGTGTTACAGGAATTGTACTAACATAAATTTTATTTAGAATCATTCATTCCCATTGTATATTTTTATAAAGCATTATGTCCTAATGGATTACATCTAATAGGAATGACAGAAAACTTCTGAAATATTAAGTATTGTTACAGTGGTCAATCATAGGTTAATTGCTTTCATCAGCTGTTCATATTAGCATTTGCAATGGCACAGTGAAAGAACTCATATTGTGGAATTAAAATCCGAAATCTTAGCATTGTAACCTCATTTTTTTATTGTTTGATGTTAACTTGGCTGAAATCTCTTTCAAAACAGTAGTTTTAGATTCTGCATTTTAGTTATATTGCCCTTTTTTTTAAGTGTTGCCAACCTTACAGTTTGATGGGTAACCAATACTTGAAAATTCATTAGAAAGTACTTACGTGAAATTTTGTGTTTCCTAGTTGTACAATTTAATGGTTAAATCCTATAATTTCGAAGATTCTCTGTCTTCATTCACTAAGGGTACGGCATCTAGAGTGAAGATTTCAAAATTTCACGTAGGTAATTTTAAACCACGTTTACCACATACTTCTTAAATTTGAAAGTGTTTCTACTTTATTACGTCTAGGTTATTGAACATATCAAAATTAATGAATAAGTGAAGCAGTCTACATTGAGAACCACATAAAGGCAAATTATTATCTTTATTGTACCGCTGACATTATTGCAAATATTTAGTTCAGATATTTCAGCACATTGAGGCAACAGTTGTGGATGATCAGATGCATCTGTGCCATTGGACATGTAGAAGTTCAATGTATTAGTTCTGGAGAAAGATTAGGTTAACATCTTGTTACAGTTTTATACATTAGATTGTATATGGTAGCCTCTAAGATCTGACATGGATCTTTCTCCTTATCTGCTTTGCCTAATTTCTGTGTCAGTGTTGATTTACATTGTTTTCATAATTCCAACTAAGGTGAATTGCATGAACCTGATATTTTGTGCCTTTGAACCTATATCTTCAATGTCTGATATGTTTTTTTAATGCCACAGCTTAATTTTTTATTTTTCGTAGTTATTTACACATTTTATCTTTTCCCAGACATCCTCCAGTGTTAACACACATTTGGCATATTTCAGGAATGTAAACTAACTAATTATTCCATCTTTTATTATGGATTGTATTATATTAGGGATGTTTCACACTCATTACCTAGCTTAAAGTTGTGTTTCTTCGTCTTTCCAAACATATTTTGGTCAAACTTACTGTATCCCCTCCTTTTCTTTCCCATATATTCAATTAACTCTTGGGGCCTCCTCGATGGCGCAGTGTTACAGTCGTCACCTTGTAATCAAGGGGTCCCGGGTTCGATACCTGGTGGAGGCACATAGTGGTTCGGATCCCACTTTAAACTATAGGTCCAGTCCCGATTAGCCTTTCTGTGCATAAAGTGGACTTAAAAACAACAAATCAAATCAACAAATCAATTAACTCTTCTTCTGAGCCTATCGACTATATGTTAACTTTGACCACATGTTCTATGACATGGTTTATTATTCATTCTTAATCACTGTTTTACACACAAACTGTTCATTTGTTCCCCTAAGTGAGATTTGTCATGAGTTTAGCATTTGATTTTTATAAGTCAATCTTACTTCTCCTGGCATATCCATTTAGTAACCACATTACATCAAGTCTTGCATAACTCTCATAGTTAATACATTTTCCAGTGTGAAATAGGTCAATGTTTCTGTTTCTAAAAATTGAAAGTATGAATTAAACTCCTTGTTCACTTATATGTTCTATTAGCAATTATTCTCATGAAATAATCCAATTTTCTTAACTTTATAACTTCCTGATGGTGTAACAGTGATGCTATTGCTTTGTAATCAAGGGATCTCTGGTTTGATACCTAGTTATTTGGATCCTACTTTAAACTGTAGATCTAGTCCCAATTAGCCTATCTGTGCATAAAAGTGGACTTAAAACTCAAACCCAAGACACATAACTTGACCATACAGTTTAAATTGCCATTGTGCTATTATTCACAGAGCTACACCAACACATTCATTGGTTTCATCCCAAACTTGAAAACATAATCGATAAAAAAGATATCCATTCTGTAAATACTTTGAATTTATCTTTAATTATCAGTAAACTGCATTAAAAGTAACATAATAAAACTTCGAAATTTTAAGTTTTTAAGGATGATACTTGTGCTTTATTTCCTGTCTTGTGTGTTATCATTTATCCTGAAATTGCTATGTACCAATGTACTTGTTTCTCAAGACATAGTCTGGGTTAGAATTCTTTAATGATATTACTGTTTTCAGGTTCTGTAAATATAACATGTGTTTTACAATGTGCTAATGTATTATTGTGTAATGTCCGTTTCATTTTTGTGTCACGTTTTTGTACAAAATATTTATAAAGTTGAGATGTATATATGATATTTTTTTTTAGGGTGATTGGTTATATGTTAGAGCACAATGTTGTCATGTTTCTACAAAGTAGTCCTGATGTAATTCCCGATATATTCACATAATTTCTGCCCTGCATGCCATGCCTGTAGTTGCTATTGGCTAGTTGTCAGTCACCTGTTCTGTATTTTCGTTTCTCTTTAATGCATGGTTAAGTTTGGTTGCTTTTTTCTGTAGCAAGGATAACTTGCTGTGAAGGGACGGTGGTGTGTAAGAAGTGCTTGCATAACGGGGCATCTTGTCTAATTTTGGGCTTTTTCTTGTTTGTAGGTTATGGTCTTTCATCATTTGGCACATATATCCCCGATATTTCCCATCATATGTTTCCCAGAACCCAGCCACCTCCAATGATTGTTGATGGGAACAGAGGTTGCAATGCGTCTATGTACGCTTCTGTTCCAGTGTCTTATCAACATCCTTTTACTCAATCAGATAGCATGCCAGCTATTAGATCTGTATTTCAGGGGCCTGGGTATCTCCTAGAGCAATGCGATTCGGCAGTAACGCAGGGGTACATGGACCTAAACAAAAAAGGCCAGCTTTGCGAACTGTCTCCTTCTTCCTCTAGCTTTGGTACCTTCACTTGTGCACCTTACGGGTCTAATTCAGACAAACCCTTATGGAAAAGCACTTCTATTTCAGACATCCGAAGGGAGCTTTCCACAATGTACCTAGATACTTTAACGCAAGCTAGTCACTCTTCAGGTTCTGGTAATGCAGCTAACGTTAGCTATGCCTCTCGTCCATCGGGCTGCTTGGAAGGTAGTGCACTGGACACTGGGTTAGGTGCTAGGTCCAAAATATCTTTTTCTGGTTGTGATACTTCTGAAAGGCTGAACCACAGTTCCCAATACTCTGCAGCTCCCACCAGCAGTATGACTCCCTCTGCCTTGTCCGGAACTCTGGGTGCTGCCACTGCTACCGCTACCACCACCACAACCACTTTCACCACCTCTGTGTCTACAACGCGAAGCAACTCCCCGCTCGCGACGAACATGGACACCACCACTGCGGAGATTGACAGAATTATGGCCAAAATTGAACAGGACAATAAAATACTAGCAGAGCTGGACAAAACAAGGTCAACAATAGGTAAGAGCTAGTGTTGAGATGTAGTGAGTATGTAGTGTTAGTTTTGTTATGCTTAATCTCTCCATATTTTGCTGTGCTTTCGGATGAGAATATTGAATTTGTTTGTTGTGAATAATTTGCTGTAATTATCTGTGTGCGTAGATTATTTCATTGGAACATATGCTAGTAATTACATAATAGCACGAGTGCGTATTACTCACTTGAGATAAACGAAATAGAAGAAACCTTTTTTTCCTAAGAACACTAAAATTGCTTATTTACGATTAGCGAGTAGTCCAATGTTGATTAGAGCAACGTTCCGGGGTAACTACTTTCCCCTTCTTCTGGCTTTTCTTGGCATTGGAATCATTCCGCATCACTTATAAAAAAAACACAAGGATTGGTTAAAAGGTGCATGGTTAAAAAATTATTTGTGAAAGAAGTTTAAGCCTTAATAAAACTCCCATATTATGTAAACCTCCATTAAGCAGCCCCGGAGGTGCAATATAAAAAGTCTACTTCCAAACTGTTAAAACGTCTCACCGACCGATGTCCATACTGGTAACTAGTTATCGGCAGAATGCAGGAAGCTCTCGACGTTTTCAGCTTCCATTTCAGAAAAGCCTGAAGAAGGGGAAAGTATTTACCCCGAAACGTTGCTCTAATCAACATTGGACTACTCGCTAATCGTAAGTAAGCAAATTTAGTGTTTTTAGGAAAAAAGTTTCTTTTTAATAAAGACACTATTTCGTTTTGCTAGTAATTAAGATAAATTAGGAACTTTTTACCCCCAATGAATTTTACAACACAAAATTACATGAAAACTTCGTAATGTTGGCTTGTGATTTACTACAATTGCATAAATATTTTTTTATTGTAACAGTTTTCATTTGTGAGTTGAAGCTCTCCTGACAATGACGGATGAAAAGATTCTCTCGGGCTATGGAGCAGGTGAGTTGTGGAAAGGATTTCAAGCTTTCGAGAGATAGCGTCACTCTCATCTTCAGGGCAGAAGTGCAGTGCTGAGTATCAACCTGGTTTATATGTGTTCAAAGATGGAGGTTCCCGGTGAAGATAGCGGACAAATCCTGAGCTGTGTCTGCTGTGATGATGCTGCTGGTTGACTAATGCTAGACAGGCCAGCTCTATCTCTGAAATTATGTACACCGGGTTGATGCTCAGCACTACACTTCACCTGAGGATAAGTGTCATGTTAGCTCTCGAAAGCTTGGAATCCGTTCCACAACTCACCTGGTTGCTAGCCGGAGAGAATATTTTTATCAGTTTTTCTGTTGTTTTAAAGCCAAACTGTCTTTGAATCACTCATGACATCAACTGTACCTTGAATCACCAAGCATGAAGATGTACTTAGATGTACTTCACATAAATGTAAGCAGCAAATGCATGCTCAAACCTGCGCACCTGGCAGATCATTTCATTGCCATACCAACTGAGCTAACAGTAATTTCGCCTGATTTTTTTGCTTCGTCTGTTTTACCTGTATGGAATTCTGTAAGCAACAAAATCATGCAAAAGTAGGTCTGGCTCAGTTCGTAGAACAATGACATGTATGCCAGAGGTCTGAGTTTGAGTCCTGTTCAAGCTTTATTTGTTTTTCTTAAATTTCTATTATGTACATCTCCTGTGTGTCCCAAAACATAAGACAGG
Source organism: Lepisma saccharinum (assembly GCF_977018435.1). Lineage (NCBI taxonomy): Eukaryota > Metazoa > Arthropoda > Insecta > Zygentoma > Lepismatidae > Lepisma > Lepisma saccharinum. The sequence goes on from NC_139237.1 coordinate 79,208,518, forward strand.
GTCTGACATAGATGGGGCATACAATAGATGTGAGACCTATAACCAAGAATTTTCAGATATTTGAAAAATCAGAGATGTTTGTTCTTTAGTCTGAAATACAGGTGTCCTACATATATAATCACATTATAAACATCATTACAATTATTCAACAATTAATTTATATATATTAGGGCTGAGCCGATACCACTATTTGCCGATACTTGTATAATTCCAGTAAAATAACAAAGGCTAGTTACGGAGTCACAAAACTCATCACATCACATTCAATTAATGATATGTAATAATCCAAAATCGTGTGCAATGGCATGCGAACTTCTCTCCCTAGACATCACTTTGATCTCGATGCATTACCGATGCCCTAAACAAATTTTAAGGCATTTTTCTAACACCTCGAAAAGGAGCAAATTGGTACAAGCATTCAGTCATAACTTTTACTGGTTAAAGATATGTTGAAAAAACCTTCGCCATTGCATTTCTCGTGAAATTCTAGCCTGATTTGATATATCATATCACCCCCTTCCCATTTAAAATTCTAAAGTTGAATTCAAGATGGCCGCTGACCGTGCGGGTGGCGTCAATGTGGTTCCCCCTTGGCCTGATAACGATTGGTCATCACTACTTCCATGTTGCATGCTGCAGTAGCCTTGTACCAGGGATTTTAAGTGACTTTTTGACCCACCCTGTAGAACATCATCTCTGTGCCAAATTATAATGTAATTACACAAAATTATATATTAAAAAAATTAAAATGATCTGTGGCATTTAATAATTACACATTAAATACTAAACTTTATGACTATTGTCATTGTAATGACACAATTTGAATTGACTCCATTTAGGTAGGTTATAATGAACAAAAGTATTTAAAAATTAAAAAGATACTTCTCTCTGATCTTGTTCATTTCAAACACTTTTACCCTAGTAACTATGCAAGGCTACATTTTTAGTGTATATGAACTTCTCTCACTGTTAATCACATATTTTATAAATAAATAAATAAACCAGCTGCAACAGGTGAAACATTAAAATAGTTTGGTTGCTTTTTGAATATTACAATCACTTTCAGGTTGTACTATAATGTGTAATTTAAATGTATTTTAGACGTGTTGCTGTTTACTTTAAAATGTTGACCATTTCTTGCCTCACAGGTGCGGTACTTGATTCTGACATGATTGAAAGTAAACTTTTGTCTTCCAATACTTTGAATTTTGAGACTGACGATGCATCCAAAACAAAGTCTGCACACAATGTTGGACATAAAAAGACATATCAGTGGAACGATCCACAAACTAAGAAAAAATTCTTAAAAGTTCCCCGGGTGAAATATGGTAATACTGACAGTTGATGTTGCTCTCTGTACCATGCTTTAGGAACAGGATAGGCATTGGAAGCTAGAAATGGAGTACTTCTAGAACATAGGCTATGAGATTGTAGTCAACAGTCTTGTAGGTGTTACTATGCCATTATAGTAAGACCCCATTTCACCACAAGCTGCATATTTTGTAGAAAATAAAGTATTAGAAAATATTTGTCATTTGCATGGATGTCCGTTAGCTCTGCTTAGTAATTCTTTGTGTTTACTCTCTAACAAAATTGTACCTTGTACATAAAATCTAAAATTATTTATAAAGATCTATTCAGGGTGCGAAATCCAGGGGGGAGGGGATGGGGGAATTCCCCTTACCAACGATCTTATCCTGAAATTCCCACCCAAACTCTTCAGGGGGGGAGAGTTTTTGTTTTAACAACGAACATAAACAATTAGTTTGGGATTCGACTGGAATAATATCAATAACATACAAAAAGAACAAAGAGCCTCATCTCTTGGGACACTGAATTCAACAATCCCCAGAACACAGAAATCAGACCACCTTATTTCTTCTCCATTTCTCATCGCCTTTCGTTAGCAACCACAAAGTAAATAAATATATTAATAAAACACGTAATAGCATATATATGTGAATTTTATACAGGAAACTATTATCTTTTTAATGTCTCTTAATTTTTCTCCCTCCTCCCTTACAGAAATCATTGTTCATAGCATCAGTAGTACATCAAAATTTTCAATTTGCAATTTAATTCGTATGAAAGACAGTCGATATAAATAATATATTGTATATTTCATAATATAATTTGATTATTTAATAATTTACACATATTTAATGACATTATATATATGTACACACACACATATGTCTGTGTGTCTGTCTGTCTGCTCCTCCCCCCCCCCACCAATCTGCAGTGATTTCGCAACCTGGATCTATTTATGTGTTTCATAAAATATCACTGTGCAAATCTGTTTCTTAAATTATTGTAAGGATTCCAGCAATCGTTTTTGAAAAAGAACAAGAATCTAGATTATTACTGTGTCTGTCTTTTACCCAAAATATGAATTATAAGCTTTCATTCTGAAGGCAATGATATATGATAAATTTTTACATGAAATCTTAACTGATATCGACAAAGTGTCAATATATAATTTACAGTTTCTGATAACTGATGCTCTTCTGATCGAACATAAAATCACTAATGTTTTGTGAAGAACATGAACACTCAATTTGCCTTAATTTATGTATGTAATCCTGAGGTGAAAAGACAATCAAAGCGTGGTGCTGAACATATCACATCCACAATGGCCAAGATCGTGAATTATGAGGAGCCTTCCTATGTGTCTTCAAGGCATGTTACATGTGGTGGAAGACTTTATCTTTTTATAAATCAGGTAACTACAATAGGCTTTACATAAAGAGGACCTACATGATGACACAGTAGTAAAGCTGTTGCCCAGGTTGATATTCAGTGGAGGCACATAGTGGTTCGGATTCCACTTGAAACTGTCCAGTACTGATTAGCCTGTCTGTGCATAAAGTGGGTTTAAAACAAACTCCAATTCATAGATAAAGAAATTACATACCAAGGTACGTGAATTATATCTTTATATTCATTCAATAGTAACAAAAAGGCAGAATTTTACACAACATTACAGGCTATTTGTATAAGTGTCATACAGGTTAAATTATTGAGCTTAAATTGATAAACCAAAAGGCCTTATCATGGAAATAATATGACAGAGCCATCTATCCTGTTTTCTGCTTTAACAGTATATCATGAGGCAGTGGTGGATCCAGCAGTTATAGTTAGGAGGGGCGAATTTCATTCGGGTACCTGACCACAATTGCACTGGTTTATATAAACAATTCATCCTACTATAAACAGGAACCACGTTAGCATCCATATTTTAGAGATTACAGAGTCATTTTCCAAAAATAAAGTTCCAAGGCTGGAATAGATGGTTTGATTTCATTTTATTTTTGTTATTTACCATCTTTTTTCTTCCATTTTTGGCTAATTGCAACGATATGGATGAGTGATGATATATGAAACTATGAGAGGATACTCACAAAGAAAAAACCCTGTCCGGGATTCGAACCCTGGACCTCTGGCTGGAATAAATGGTAATTATTGTATGTCGTTAATGTATCATAATTCCTCCCATTGTCACAGTAAACCGAATGAACAGATACAAGGAATAAAGTAAATAAACAAAGAAAACAAAACCCTATTCTCTCTAGGGGTGTCAGAGCCAATTCGCTTTGAGGCATATTGCAGAGTTGTTCATATCCAAATTTAAACTGTAGGTACAGTTCCGATTAGCCTATCATGAGTAAAGTGGATTTACATCAAACTTCAAAAAAATATTGTTGAGTATGTTAAACTTGGTGATAAAAGAAGGAACATTTGAGTCTTCAAAAGTATTAAGCAGTTGGGAGGGGCGATCGCCCCTATCGCCCTCCCTGTGGATCTGCACCTGTCATGAGGATATTTCTCGAATAAATACATTTTTTGTTACATTTTGTTAAGAATGGAACGAGTTCGTTGGTGGGGCACACTGACTTGTTGACTTTCTATCTCACCACCAAAGTTCCCGTGTTCGAGTTCTGGCCTAGTCATTGGTTTTCTTTGTGAGTGTTCCTTCATCATGATCATGCAATCATCACTCATCTTCATCATTATGGTTGTCCAAAAGCAGGAGAAAAGCAATGCTAAATAACAATAAAATAGAAATATAAAATTGTGATGAGGAGAGCTTGTGCTTACTCTGAATGTTGCCATAAAATTTAATCGGCTTCTAATAATCATAAAACACAATAAAACAATAGCTTAGGAGTTACCATCACAATAAACTGTGCTCTTAAATAATGTTGGGACCATGCACGCTGGCCATTCAATACCCAATATGAAGGTATTTAAGAAAATGCCCAATTTTCAAGAGAGATAGTTAAATTATGTTTTAGTAGCTACTTCGTTAGATCTTGTGATGAAAATTTTATAGGTAAAGACAGATTTGCACTATGGATTATGAACAGTAAAATATGCCAAATAAATTATGCCAACTTATACCATCTCTAAATAAACACACAATTGTTGCAAATGTTGCAAATAACTTTCCTTTCATAGCGTATAGATTCCGTGTTAATTTGTGTTGCAAATTAAGTGCTAGCAAATGTTCTTTCAATTAATAAGACTTTTTTTAACTTCCCTTTTTTTAAAAGAATATCTGTATATTTATAATAAAGGATTTGCATGCAAATTACATAATGCACCAAGTTATCATAACTGAAAAGTTTATGAAGAGTAATAATTATAAACGTCACTTTTAAATTTTAAATAAGATTGTTTTCTTAATGCAGTGGAGTTCTATAACATGCACGATACCCGTTTAACTATTCCGGTTTCTTAAAAATAAAAATCTGTGGTATTCACTCCATGGCATATTGCAATTTTCTAAATTGGTCACAATATGATTTTCCTTTTAGAAGGTTTCTCTGTGCAGTTTTTCTGTACAGTCTAGTCTTCATCATAGATGCAATGACATTTACATAATTGTGTTTGTGTTTATTTTTATAGTAAATATTAATTCGATGTTCCAATCCTTGGTAAAACCCAAAACACACAACAAATTAACATATATAGCATGGTTAAAGACACTTTAAAAGTTTGTCCAAGATTTGACTCAATCCCAGAGTCATCACCAGAGCTTTTCGGGAGACAGAGAGGAAGAAACAGCCGAAGTTCCAATGTCTCGATGTGGCTACTTGCTTTGTCTATTAGAAGATGTTGTTGGAGTTGTACATCCTCTGATAGAGCTGACCCCGTGGCTTTGATTGATTGATTGATTGGGTTGCTTTATTTTACTTCATTTTTTGTGCCACTTTTGGCTAATTTGCAAAGATGGAGATGAGTGATGATATGATGAAACTAATGAATGGACACTCACAAATATCCATGCCCAGGCCAGGATTCGAATCCGGGACCCCTGGTGTCGTAGCATGATGTGCTAACCACTCCACCAAGGGGCCAGCTTGACCCTGTGGCAGAGTGGTTCACACAATGCACTATGATGCCAAGAGTCCCAGATTTGAATCCCAGCCTGGGCATGGGTGTACTTTGCAAGTGTCCATTCATCAATTTCATCATATCATCACCCATCATCATTGTCGAGATTAGACAAGAAGTGACAGAAAAGCGATGCTAAATAACAAAAAATAAAGTCAAATCAAATCTTCTGGCAGACACAGCAGTGACATCGAACCTTCAGCTGCATCTATCTCCCAGTTTTCCAACCAACCCTGATGATAACTCCGGGATGGAATCGAAAGCTTGAACAGACTTTTCAAGTTTCATTTATCATGCTGTTTACTTGTTTTGTGTGGTTTTTAACAAGAACGTTGCTGGCACGACATAAGAAGTTTGTTAATGTCATACATGTTCCAATTTTGCAGGTTTGTCATCAACGGCGGAAAATGCATCTCGCCCTACCACAGGTCCTGGTGATTCAGGTTATCTAAGCTCATCTAGCCTTCCACCTCATTCACTCAGTCCGGTGCCAGCGGGATCGTCGCCTGCAGTGCCAATAGTTGCCCCCTCGGAACTCCAGCAAGTCGGTGCAATGGGGGGAGGGATTGTGACTAATGTATTGGGGGGAGTGAACCCTGTTGTGAGTTCAGTAGGTCCAAGTGTTTTAGTGGATAATTCAGTTATGGCTGTTCAGCAGGGAGTGATAGCATTACAACAACAGCAACAGCAATTGCAACAACAGCACCAGCAACTCCAGCAGCAGCATCATCAATTGCAACAGCAGCAGTTACAACATAATGTGCAGCCATTGGGCATGACCACTGTAACCCCTGGTACAAACCTCACTTCTATGGGTGTTACACAAAACCTAGCCCAGGTTACCTCACCTTACCCCCCAAGACTTATGCCTCAGATTCCTACTGGTGCGACATTGCCGTCTATACCTACCATCATAACCACACAGTATGACTTAGACAGTAAGTATACAACAGTTTCTAATCTTCTAGTATAACACCTGAATTATCTTAAAGGTACAGTTTGACTAATGTGTTTACACTTTGTTTACTAGGGATGGTGCAAATTAAATTGTACCTTATTCCTTTTTTTGCATTTTATTGTATATTTTTATTTCTGCCATCATATTTCTGCAACTTTTGGCTAGTTGCAATGATGAGAATGAGTGACGATATGATGAAATTAATAAAAGGGCATACATTCAGTCATTGAACCAGCAGTACTTCATTCTGTCAACATGGGTGACACCAGAAATTTTTGTATAGGAGGTCTGGCCATTTATATAAAATTGAATGTTATTGTTAGTATTAAAAAAATAATAAGGAAAATAATTCTTACTAATAATACTTTTTGTGCCAAAATATTACATGGCCCTGCATTTTTGAAAAAAAAAATAGCATGATTTCAAATCAATAGGTGGTTCGTGAAGTTTTTTGAATGCTGATCATGGAAATGACATCCATTTTTTCCCATCACATCAAGAATTTTCACAATTTCGCAATCAAAATTCTCATATTCGCCATTACATTACATCTATTACCTAAAGCAACAAAATAAATTTATGTAATTGAAAGTTCGGTTGTTTACAAACCAATAGGTGATTCTGGAAGTATTTTGAATGCTGATCACAAAAATGAAATCAATTTCCCCCCCCCCACACCTCAGGATTTTTCACAACTTCACAATCAAAATTCTCATATTTACCATTACATTACATCTATTACCTAAATCAACAAAAGAAATTTATGTAATTGAAAGTTCGGTTGTTTACAAACCAATAGGTGATTCTGGAAGCATTTTGAATGCTGATCACAGAAATGACATAAATTTCTTCCCATCACATCAGGATTTTTCTACACGTCACTAAGTTCAATCAACCCACCATATTATAACATTGAGTTTTGGACATTTTCTGAAGGAAATTTTTATGAGGGATTTCGAAAATAAAACTTATGTAATCAAAGTGCATACAATTTTCATGCCAATGTGTCATGTTAAGGTAGAAAGTGAATTAAATGATTACTATTCTACAGTTCAAAATTGGGGGGTTTTGTATTATAGAAAACCAATATTTTACCACCATCTAAACAGAGCCATCTATTGGGGAAATGATGGAACTACACATTCTATTGTGAAATTAAGGCAGCTAATATAATGATGTTTTATGCAAAAAGTGATGGGTTAAAATTAATTTCATTTTTGGAATCAGCATGCTGAAATTATTCAGCGATGAGTCATCTGCGAGACATCCAAATCCATTCAGGCTGGTGTTATTAATGTTATTATTATAATCTTGAGGAGAGTCTTCTTTACTCACTACACCAGATTAGAGAATATCCAATGGGCTTTTTTTTTCTTTCTTTGGGGGCTTGAATTGTAAAGGTAGATATTGCATAGTTGCTTATTGGGGGGGATACACAATGAAATATTTCATAATTATTTTGGCTGAGTCAATACCACTTTGAGTTGATATCCACACTGATACCGATATTCTCGCCGATACCGATCCTTGAAAATTGTAATAATTAAAAGTTGTTCAAAATAATACTAATATTAGTGTGAAAATAACTTCTTCCAATTATGTGCATCAATTTATTAGAGTTTTGCTTTAAAACATGCAAGAATTACATCAGAATATTAAAATACCTCTTATGCAATCAGAAAATATAGTTTTTCTTCACAATATTGATGCAAAATTAACAAAAGTTAGGAACTTTGCATAATTTCCAGCATAATTAGACCCTGTGAAAGTGCCACACTTCATTTTTGTGGACTCCACAAAAGACTAAAATTCCGAAAAAGTATTGTCTGGTATCGGTAAATAAAACTCAACCAATACTTTCCAATACCGATACCACTGTTTAAACGTTTTCAAAGACAAAAAATGTTAATCTGGGATTGTTTGTGAGGGAGATTTTCAGTTACCACCTCGGCTTTTCCCTAGTTCTTTACTACTTTCATTTCAAAATTTTGACTTTCTCAAAATTTTGGGAGGGGCTATACACCATCAGCCCCTTCCCACTCTGTATATGCCAGTTTGTTCTGCAAACTCTCATAAAAATCTTATTCTAGAATTTTGAAAACTCATTAAACCATTTGTTCTATGCATTAAGTGGTAGAATACAGAAATATGAAGTTCTGGTCTGGCTCCTGCATTTTGCACTCAATTCTTTGAGCTAACTCATATTTTGTTTTCACCCAGCATCGTACAAAGTGGGTACCTGGAGGGAACTCTGGGGGATAAAGGCAGCCAGGGGCATGGTGCTGATCACATCACCCCCACCTTCGGCCGTGATCAAGAAAGTGTGGGGCCCTAACTCCACACCCCTTATATGCCTTCATGGCATGGTGCAAAGCACAGGGGAGCACTTTACTTTACTTTTTTTTATATTCTGTTATAATGCTCATTAACTGAACTTTATTTCTATTATTGACAATCAACACACAATAAGTTGTTGTTTTTTTAAATTTAAAATTAGTAATATAGAAATTTCATTGGGGTGCTGACTGACCAGTTTGGTCCCTCTCCATTGATTTGAGACTGGGTGAGCCTCAGAACCACTTTGTCAGCGATAATCCAGTATGAACCTTCCTGATAATAGTGCAGTGGCTTGCCTTCTTGCCTTGTAATCAAGAGGCTGCAGGTTCAATCCCCACTAGATGCACTTTCCACAATGGTTCAGATTACACTTTAAACTGTACATCCAGAATTGATTAGTCTCAGCATATAGTAGATTTAATTGCACTTTGACCAATCCAATATTTATAATTTTACATCAGATCAGGGAAATATCGGTTATAGCCATCAGTAACTTTTGTATCAGTATCAGCAAAAATTTCATATCAGTCCTGCTGCAACCTAGCTGTAAACTAGCTCATTTATTCACTACATCCACTTTTATCACAAAATTTCAATAAAAATAGTGCAGTTCGCAAAATTTTCAGTATATTTAGATTGGTCACTTCACTAGTTGTTGAAAGTACAGTAGAAAGAACAGGTTGTTTCAGTGGTTGTAATCTACCAAAGACCAGACCTTGTGAGAGAAAACTCATCTATTAGGCGCATCCAGAAAGTAAGTTTACCAGGGGTCCTGCACAAAAAGGAAACATTATTTCATTCAATGATTTATTGCCACAGATACAGCACTTGTCCAGTTACTTGTCAACATAATTCCCGCTGGAATTCAGGCACTTGTCATAGCATGGGACCAACTTCTGTATACCTGCGTTGTAGAAGTCTGCTGCCTGGGTGCCGAACCACTGTGTGACAGCCATCTGAACCTGTTCGTCACTGTGAAAATGTTGACCAGACAGGAACTTTTTCAGGTGTAAGAACAGGTGGTAATCACTGGGAGTGAGATCCGGGCTGTATGATGGATGATTTAACACTTCCCAACCGAACCTGTCCAGAAGGGCTGCAGTGCACCTAGCCGTATGCGGCTTCACATTGTTGTGCAGCAAGATCACCCTGGCACTTATTCTAAATGGCTAACCACAAAGTCCCCTTTGTTTCACAGTAATAGTCACCTCTGGGCAGAAACTCGATGAGCAGAATGCCATGTCTGTCCCAGAACACCGTGCACATCACTTTTCTCGCTGACACAGTCTGTTTGAACTTCGTTCTGTATGGAGATTCACTGTGACGCCAATGCATGGACTGCTGCTTGCTTTCTGGGCTGCTGTATGCAACCCACGTTTCATCCCCTGTGATGATCCGGTTGAGAAAATCGTCATCATGATGGTAACGCTGCAGAAATGTCAGCACCCTGCCCATGCATTTTCCTTTGTGTTCAGGTGTCAGTTGTTTCGGCAGCAACCGGGTGCACAATTTCCGGAACAAGAGGTGTTTAGTAACAAATGTCGTGCAAGAACAACCAAGAAATGTGCGGGGAAATGGCTGCTGAGTTCCTTGATCATGATGTGACGATCCTCCAATATGCGCTGCAGCACCTGCTCCACAAGCTCGTCCATAACAGCCGATGGCCGCCCACTGCGCTCGTCATCATGCACTTTTTGCCAGCCTTCAGTAAATCTCCTGCACCAACGACGCACCATCTGCTTGCTCATGGTATCTGGCCCATACACCTGGCACAGCTGATGATGAATTTCAATCGGCTGTATGTTTTGTGCGTTCAAGAACTTGATCACCGAACAAACCTCACACGCGGCGGGAGATGGAATAAGAGCCGCCATGTTTCATCGCTGCTGCGACACTACTGAGGACTTTCGGAAGGAGTCTTCCAGGACATTCACTAACCAGGGCATGTGCCTCTCATGCATGCACAAAATCGGTTTCAATACACATGGCCTGCCACCTGTGGGTGAGTGGGAAACTTACTTTCTGGATGCACCTAATAATATTATGAAAAAAAGAAAAATAAAGTTTAGCTTTGACATTTATCTGTCAAGTGCTAGAATTATAATTTAATTTTGTCATATTAAGTATTATGTTATGCTGTTCACTCTCAATTTATGCAAGAGAAGGGAGGTGCAGCTCAAGCTGGATCATGGGACTACCAAACACTGCTAATAGTAAAACTACTGGCCGTGACACTGCCTTGCTTGCTTATGACTCGGTTGCATTGTAGCACTGTTACTTTATCAGCAGCCAAGATGAGCAAGGCATGAACCTTTATACAGACAGACTTTCGCGATATGCCACTAAGATCAACCTCTTCCTATGCTCACTCACTTCTGACTTTTCTAGATGATTGCTTGTGCAATCTACACCACTTGACCTGGCTGACTTAACAATATCTGGCTCATGACATAAGGAAGTCACCCTGATATCTCCCTCAGATCCTAAAATTGTTCAGTGAATTTAAATTTCATCAATATTTGCAAATAGAAGCTAAAAATATATATATCTATGGTAGAGCAGATTCTGTTGTTAACATACACACACAAATGCTTATTTTTTCTAGTAGATTATGAAGAAAGTAAGATAGTTATTATCTTTTGCAGGTAAAAACAACTTTCTTAACGGAAACCTCCCAGGGACCCTCAGCAATTACTCCCCAGGGCTTACGGACAACAAGGTTGTGGACATGTTAGATATTCCAGGAAAAGGAAGGTGTTATGTATATATTGCCAGGTACGTTAAGGAAAAATTGTGTGCTGATTACTCAGCACTGTTATCTGCAAGTTTTAACTTCCTCAGTTCATGTTCATTATACACTGTCACCATAATTTTTTGTAGGTCAGGCCATTGATGAAAATTTAATAGCCAAAAATAATAATAATAATGGCTATGATTGTTATTTTATAATTATTATTATTATAAAGTAATAAAAATAAACTATTTTTTACATTATTATTATTTCATGGTTGCAACCATGAATCCATGGCTGCATTCATGTGTACAGAAAATGCATTTTTTTTAGGGCTTGTAGCATTGAATTGAGGGTTTAATATGCTAAACATTAACAAGATAACTTGTTTGTGTTCATGCTGTGAAACCCTGTTGATGTTGTACAGTAGCACTTTGTAAAAATTTGATGTTGTATGTAAATACTGTGCTTTACTTTATATGTGTTGTTATTTCAGGTACTCGTATGATCCTTTTCAACACTCGCCCAATGAAAATCCAGAAGCCGAACTTGCTATCAATGCAGGGGATTACATGTTAGTGTGGGGAAATATTGATGAGGTTAGTAGTGAAATAATGCCACTGTCTTTTACTTCTGCAAGGGCTTTATATCAGAACTGTCATGTTTTTGATATGCGCCTGAATTTATGTTAACACATTAACATGTTCCAGGTAAGCACACAGGTTCCTGCAGTACCATTCTATTTTCAAGACACACCCTTGACATATTCAAAAATATATTGTGAATATGGAATGCAAATGCATCTTCAGATTGTCTTACACATTTAACATTATCAAGGTGGACACATTCACATTGTTAGGATTTATAAAGTTCATTGCACTGTGTCATGAAAGCACATATGGGAATGTTGAGTTAGGGGCCCACACATTCACAGTTGTGATTAGCACCACACACTAGAACACACAAACACACACAGTTTGTTAAGATATTGTAAATTACTTTATGATTTTGGAAATACAGGGGATGTGCAATGTAGAAATTTTAGTGAAAAATGCAGGCCCAACCAGGACTGGAACCTGGCTCTTGGGCATACCATGGCATTGCTGTACCAACTGAAGCCCTGGCTTCAACCAATTTTTTGCTGTTGTTTTCCCTGTGTGTAATTATCCCTCTTAGTTGGTAGTAAAATGGCATATTATGCCAGAGACCCAGTTCAAATCCTTGTCAAGCCATTTTTTTACTAAAATTTCTACATAAAAGATTGCAATGCTCAAGGTGGGAAGGAGGTTTGTGTGGGTCATAATCCCCCTTCTTTGGCCCAGTATTTCTAAAAAATGAACATAAAAGACAGGAAAAGTTGACAAAATGAGGCCAAACTACCAAAAAAAAAAAAGTATACGTGCCCCATCCCCCTTTCGAAAACCCTGGGCATGCCACTTGTGATGCTATCTATAAGCTGTCTCAGGTTTCATGATCGGAGAACAAATTTCTATTTCCCCACACTTCGGATAATGTGACCTGAGATGAACACAGACTTAATAACAAACGACCTTTTAGCAACTTAATGTGCCCTTCTGCAATACATTTAGCTCAAGAAAGATTCTAAGTAACTAGGACAAAACATCAACTTCAGGCAGTGGCGTGCAGTGACCATTTAGATAACCGAAGCACTGAATATATAATTTTAGGCAATCAACACCATTTTCAAGTGTGAACAATTTTATTACTCTGTAAAAATCTCTTGATTTTTTTTGTGAAATTGGAACTGAGCCAGTACTACTTTAAATCCATACTCATACCATGCCCATACAGATATACATTGTAAAAACTTAAAGCTGTTCAGAATATTTATAAATGAAGGGCTTTGGTGTAAAACGTGGTAAGCTACATTGTGGTTATTTTTGAGTTACAAAGTAAAATGAGCCATCCTTCAATTTTCGAGTGAAAATTGTCATGTTATACAATTTGTATTGGACTTGGTGCCTTCTGAAATTGGTAAACACAACACGAAAACAATTTATCTACAGCATGGCTTCTAATAGAGTCACTCGGGGGAATATGCCCGCCCATCGGGGTTAAATGCCCACCCCCTCCTATCTCGTGCAACGTTAATGTTATGGCAAGTCTCCAACTCTTGTTTGAAAGCACCCTCCGTGGTGAGAGAAGGCAGCAGGTTTGGAGCTTGTGAGGAAAATCTGAAGCCATCCAGGGTTAATTTCATGAGGTAAGAAGACAATTTTTGAGGTACTAATGTTTTGGACGTTGCTGTATTAACTGTGTGGAATAATATTCCCAAGACAGAAAGAAACTGAATTATATTTGGCATAAAGATCAAGAGTCAGGGAAACATATCTGCAGAGTGAAACTACCACATGGTGTTCAGAGTTGCCAACCCAATGATTCAATTTTCTGCTTGTAGCTGTGGGGTGATATGCCCACAGAAATTAAGTACAATATGCCCATGGGCATTATCATGATAAGAAAGGACCACAATGTGACTGGATCCTGTGTAGTCGTTGTAGTATGTGGTTGAATGAAATATGTATCAAATTCACGTCCATGTGTCCAAAGTGCAATGCAATTTCTCACAAATGTAAACAGTAAAAGAGGCTATTGTAAATTCAAAATAAATGTTGTTAGAAACGCTATGCTTGTCTATACAAATGATGTTCTGTTTACGAAACAAACGTTAATAATCTTCCAGTTAATGCTGTTTATTATTTTTCTTTAAATATGTCATGTCAAGCATTACAACAATTGTTTCTTGTATTGGGCATTTTACCCCTAATGGGTGGGCATTTTACCCTGAACATGGGGTGATTTGCCCAAATTGACGTTCATCTGTTTATTTTTATGTGGTTCTTTTGCTATAAGACTTACAGTAATAAAACTTATAGGTAACAATAACAAAACATGCAGCTTTCATTTGACATCTTTTTCATTGCGACATTCGTTCATTTCACGAAGCTATAAACCACCAAAAGAAAAAGTTAGGCATATTACCCCGAGTGACTCTAACCTTTCTTCTCAATGCACTCAGAAATGACCAAAATGTTACTTACCATGTTGTACCCCCGAGCACTTCAAATATTAATATGTAAGTATTCTACACCAGTTTAAAATATGCGAAAAATGACAGATTAGATAATCAAAATAATAAATTAGCTGTCACTTAATTGTGAAATTCACTTTTGGCACATTATACTGGTACAAAATCCATTTTAATTATGCATGTTGCATACTTTTCAGGATAATTAGACTGTAAAAGTGTTGTGTGGCATTTTGCAAAGCCCAAAGTATACCGAAATCATCAACCAGTATCTATTATTAAATGTGAACCAATATTTTCACAAACTGACACAACTAGTATCAACTGATCATGATGGATCAGCATCAGTATCAGCTCTTCCCTAATATATGTAGTAAAGTTTAGTAAAAGTTATTGACAACAACAGTAAATACTTTTATGCTATGCGGAACTGCAATATGAATAGATGGTTAGGGTTTTAACTTACAATTCATATAACTATTGTTTTACATTATTTTGTGTGGAATATGCATACAAAATACAGTGAAACTCTGGTTTTTCATTCCCAAATTATACATTTTCCTGCATTTTAAGTTTTTTCTTCTTGGTCCTCTGAAAAACATAAAATCGAGGTTCCACATTTGTGGTCTAGTTTTTAGGACTGACTGACAAGTGGGAGACCTGCGTTTGATTCTTGGAGCGTGTAATCCCAGGTGTGATTTTTTCCATAAATATCTCTGATGTTGAGAATAATATATTACAATCCTTGAATTTCATTGTATTAAATTATAATGCACACTATTCTCGCAATAGGATGGATTTTACGATGCAGAGTTGCTAGATGGAAGGAGGGGTTTGGTACCATCCAATTATGTTCAAAAACTCATAGGCGAAGATCTTTTGGAATTTCACCAGTCAGTTGTTTTGGGTTTGAGGGATGCAGACGACAGCATGGTAACCTCTATCCCTCAAGACCTTGACTTCAGTTACGTAGAGGATCTGCAGAATTTAATGATAGGTGAGTTCATGTTGTCTTGTTCTTTCTCAATCTTTTAATTTTCTTCTTCTCGAAGGCTTTAATCTTACCCCCAGAATGTGAATGAATACTCAGTACAGAAATACACTAGACTCTCGCTAATCCGGCCCTCAATAGTTCAGCCCACATCCGGTCTGTAGTCACTCAAGCAGAAATGACACGCACAACAATGAATTATCGTGTTCAACAATGTTGTTAGTTAAAAATGTTAAACAATGCTATACATACGTACAGTATTTGAAATTGTGACTTTCTTACAGTAAAGTTCAGTACATACTATGGCTTCTTAAAGGAAACACGTAAAGTACAGCCTGTATAGTCCCTATGTGTTTAAACTACATAGTAGTATGTAATTTCCGACCCTCTCAATAATCCGGCACTTCCGCGAATCCGGCACCCATATGTGCAAGGAATGGCTGGATTAGCGAGAGTCTAGTGTACATTAATTCATACTTCAATGTAAAAATGTAGCCGTATTGAAAATGAGGAAATGAAAAACAAAGAAAATGTCAGATAGTTCTCTAAGGTGAAGTGCAAGGGGTGGCCCTTTGGAAAGACACCTAAATGTCAACTTCACTTACATAGTGATATAATTAAGCCCTGTGTTCATATTAAAAGCACTAAGTTGCTGACCAAGTAACATTAATTGTTAAGTGTTTATATTTCTTAATAAATCTGCCTTGGTCAGCAACTTAGTGCTTTTCTCACGTACATGTAGCACATCCCAGTATCTGCAGTCTTGCAGGCTAACGAGGCTCTGGCATCTGGACTTATGACCATTATGATACTATGTAGGGTTATATGTTGTCCTGTCTATATGTGTGCTGAGTGCTCCTTTACAGCCTCAGCTTTTAACCCTTCGTGGGTTGCACGAGAAAAGTTACGTCGATGGTCGTGCATGGTCTCGGAGACTGGGTTTTTAAAATAAGCCAAATTAATGGTCTAAAATGCCAAATCATCAATTATTACGATTAGGTCTTTTCTTTCAACAATTGAGATTCTATAAAACTATAAAAATTGAAATTCTATAAAATTATAAAAAGTTACTCTCCATTAGTCGGGCATGGAATGACATATCAGATTATCAGTGAAAACTAGGTACACCTATAGCTGCACATGAACTGACAGCAAGTGGCTTCAACAAACCCTCCATAGCGGCTCGAATATCTTACTAACACTGAAAACAAAATTGTGGGGTAAAGATTGAAATGCTTTATTTTACTTCGCTTCTTGTGCCACTTTTGGCTAATTTGCAAAGATGAGGATGATATGATGAAATTGATGAATGGACACTCTCAAACATCCATGCCCAAGCCAGGATTCGAACCCGGGACCCCTGGCGGGGAAGGTTAGAAACTCAGCTAGACAGAGGGAGGGTGTTTGACAAGACAGTCATTGATAAATAACGACGTTAAAATCACACACCCAGAACGAGATACCGTGCACGACCAACACAGGGTTAATTAGGTAAAAAGAGTTTAGTCCTCAGAGACATAATTGATTGTAGTTATAGTAAAGGACTTGTCTGCATATAGTGTGATGGGTGAAAATAGCCTAAAAGCTGATCCGCAGAAACATTTTCAGAGTTATGGTTGATTTTAGTTACAGTAAGGGGCTGGTCCCCATGTAGTGTGATGGGTGAAAATAGCACCCAAATATTTTCAATTCAATCAATGTAGTGAACAAATGTATCAGTTTAAAAAATTCAGTTAGGAAGTTTTAACAGACATATTTTATTTTCTGGTTAGGGTCCTGGTCTAAATTTTGTTATAATTGAGGGGTTTATCTCCATATTGTGTTGTGGGCAAAAATAGCCTCTGTGCTGATGCACCCAAGATATTAAAATCGATCAAGTTCTCTAAGGGCTGGAAATGTTAGAAATGACATATTTGAATCTGTCCAGAATACAGTATAACAAATTTGCAATCACAGGTATTGCGACAGGTGTTTGTGAACACATATATATATGTTTGGAGATGAAGGAAATAGGGTTGGAATGGGTAATGTGCTGGTGTGTGTAGAACAAAGATGGCATTCAGACACCAGTGCTATATATGAGATATGAAAATAAGATGATGGTTACAAATGAAGTGAACACGTAGTCAGTACTGTTACAGCTGGTAGTGGACTGCAACATGTGAGCTCAGAGGTATAAAGTTTGGTGGATATGGCAAACAGTAGGGGAAAGTTACTGACTGATGGACCTTTTTTTTCTACCCACCGACCTCTGTGGGGGAGTGGTTAGCATGCATGCTACAATGTTTTGGTCCCAGTTCGAATCCCAGCCTAGGGTGTTTTTTGCGAGTGTCCCTTCATCAATTTCATCATATCATCACTCTTTGTGATTAGCCACAAGTGGCAGAAAGTGAAGTAAAATAAACCAAATCAATCAACTTCCTCGTAACCCTGTTCACTTTTCCAAACTGTCTCCAACAGCTACCCAACCTCAATGCTTCTGACAGATCCCATCTCGTTCTACCCCCAACTCAAAGACAGCAAGTATTATAGCTAAATGTCATACCCGCTCATCTGATCTGATCTGATCTGATCTGATCTGGTAGTTTTGCAGTCTGGATGCCATCTTTGATGCACTTGCTGAACATGTGTTAAATATCATAAAATATTTGAATTTCTCTTGTTGTCTGGTGAATATTTCCTACTCTAACATCTTCAATAAATTTATTATTTCTCCATTAGGCAAATTTTTCTGATATAATTGAATAACAATAAATGTAATAAAATAGGTAACAATTCATGGTTGAAATGAAGTGCATGCTGCTCGACAGCGTTAATTTTTTGTAAAGGAGGCCTATGTATGTTAGCCTTAACATTAGTGTTTCTTTTATACAAATTCATTAAATTTGTTTATTACTATTAAAGATAGTTTGCATGATAAATGTTGTGTTTTCATGTGGTTTGTTTCTAAAAATTGTTTTGGTTCCTATCTTGATTAGAAATTGTTGATCATTTGTTTGTGTCTGTGTTGTTTTATTACTTGTACTATTTTCTTTTCTGCATGCTGAAAGTGATAGTTCCACAATCATTCAACAATTCTAAAACAAAAAGAGGTGCTGTTCGGACTCGTGCACAACAATCACAATTGCCTGCTAAGACTGATTCCAAGCCTAAACACACAAAGAGAACACTGCCAAAAGCGCCACAAAACAGTAGGTGATTTTGAAAGAAAGGTTGCTATGAAATTACACTTGGTTACTGCAGCGCTATAGTATCCTCCCCACACATCCCCTTTTTGGAGTAACTTGCTGTGTAATCATCATATTGCCTTGATTTGTAGAGTAGAAGTAGTATAATTATTTAAAACTTTATTCTGGTTGCGTTAACACCCAGTGTTTGCATCTTTACTCGTACATTGAAAATTGAAATGCTTTGACCTTAGTAGTTCCCTCTGGGATGCTTCTCACCACTGCATTTTGGATAGTTAGAATATCTTGATATCGCTTCTTTTCAGCAGCATTCTCCCATGAGAAAACAAAGAAATTCCACAGCGACTATCGGGTGAATATGGAGGATGTGAAAGAGAGGTACCAATACAGCAGTATGGGACCTTGCATAGTCATGCAAGAGGACCCAATGCCAGATGCCTATAAGTCATGTCCGTGGCACTAAATTGCCTCACGCAAATGTTTCAGTACCTCAATGTAAAAGTCGTGGTTGGTCGTTTGTCCTTGAAGCAGAAATTCATAGTGCATCACACCTCTTGTGTCAGTAAATGTGATCAACATCATGTTTGTTTGATGGTTGCCAATTTCCTTTCTTCAAGACTCATGAACTGTGGCCTTGCCATTCAGCATTTTACCAGTTTGAGGGTTATATTTGTAGCATGAACTTACATCTCCGGCATTTCTGGCCTTTTGCAACGGTTCAATACCAATTGTTCTTCTGGTTTTCTTCATTTCCTCTGTTGGTGTGTGAGAGACGATTTTTTAATTAAGCTTCCATTTTCATAAATCATCACGTAAGAACGTTCATATTTACTATGTGCGAATTACTCACAAGATTAACAATATAAATTACAATTTCACTTACGTTTCTTGCGAGTATAATACGTTTTCTTTAATTACGACGTTTCGAGATATAACTTCTCTCTTCTTCAGGTTTCAGTGTTTTATAAGCAAGGGAAGCTCGTTTCAGACAACTTCACTGTGAAATAGTGAATGGTTTTTAGAATTTTAAAGGTTTTTACAGTTTTTAGAAATTCATACAGGACAAATAAGTTTGTATTATAGGTTTTAACTTTGGTAAACGATGGCTTTAAAGCAAGTAAATTTTCAGTGCGTAATCGATCTTTCTATACTTTTTCCTGCTTGCATTTCACCTAACCCTTAATCCTGATGACTATGGAAGAAATATTTTGACGAAACTATGACTTTATGAATTGCTTATAAAATACTGAAACCTGAAGAAGAGAGAAGTTATCTCTCAAAACGTTGTAATTGAAGAGAACATATTATACTCACAAAAAAAATGTAAGTAAAATTGTAATTTATGTCACGTAAGAATCGGTGAGACACATTGCTATTCAATTTCAGTTCATCTGAAATCATGCGGACAGTAACATAATAGTCTTCTTGAAGTAAGTTCCTAGCGTTACATACCATTGAAAACTGGTCTGAAAGCAGATCATATTCCACTGAAACTCTGCCCTCACAAAACCTCTTGAGCCATTGTAACACATGGCCTCTTAATAATGAGTTTCCACCATAGGCTTGCTGAATCATGTTCCATGTTTCCATAGATGTTTTCCCCAGAACTTAATGTTAACTCTCTGCTCTAACCCCATATACATCATGTCACTTGTGTAACTCCAAATAAATGAATTAACACGGCGGACAGTATGTTGCTAGGTGCAGTCCTGCCACCTGGTGGTGGTTATGTTAACCACTTCCAAGGACATGACTATTCACAACACATGTCAGGTGACTGAATAACTCCCAATTTGCATGTTTGAATATCACAATTTGGGAATTTAAAACATCAATCCTGTAACTTTTCGACAAAGGTTGAGTGTGTGTGTGTCAAAATTGATTGTAATATTTTCCATTTTATTACATTTAATTTTTGAGTCCCAATGCAGAAAGAAAAATTACAATTTTTCCATAGATTTTGCATTTTTTTACATTTTTAATTCTTTATCCACAGGACACTGAAAAACCTTTAAGCAAGGTTAAGTTGTATGTATTTAAAAATATATAGGTTGGGAGTGCTTGCTGTTAGGTTACAGGTTGTGTTATGATGTAAATTCAAATGAATGTAACTGAAATAGTGTTATTTTTATAAGAGCACATATAATCCTGGAAATATTAAAATTCTCATATTGCATTTCACTACAATAGTTTGTTCCAGCTAATATGGTGTGTTGCATGTGCTTATGTGTTAGGATAAAGTATTTGGATAAAAAAGATTCATGTATCTGGAAAAGTTTTGGCATAAACAAATCCTTTTATGGCTCTCTGTATGCTAAGAATTTCTCATTGTATACTGATTACCAGTGGGAAAGAAAGTTATTTGTCGGTATTATATGTGGAGACAGCTTTAAAATCATGCAGCTGCTTATGTAGCCACTTTCATCTCTCCCTTGCAATTTCTCTTCTCTAAAATCAGATGCATTCTTCTTTATCCAAATAACCCTTCCTTTAATAGAAAGAATAGCATTGCTATAATAATACATCTGTAGTTGATTTTTGGCCTTTTCTAGATGAAGCGTATGCTAAGAGAATGGCAGAATACAATTACATTGACTTAGAAGACATCATGGAGGAGGATGAGGAAGCTTTGAATGACCAAATGGGGGAAGGTCCAGGTACTTTTTCTTGTTCATTATTCATTATCTAATTCCAAAACACAAAACTCTTTTTTTCTACATTTGGTATGCATAAAGCAACATTTACCTAGAAACTTGAATACTAAAAATGCATTCTTTTACTTATTATATGACTTTACAAAGATACTTTTTTACATTACTGACACTTCTAGCTTGTTTAGGAAAGTCAGAATTTTTATCAAGAATTTTCTGGTAAATTAATAGCAAACTTGTTTTTTCATATTAGACCTTTTTTTGTGGCAATGATTGTAGGCAACTCTTTTCAAAATGCATGCATACATTCAACATTTTTCAAAATATATTTTTGTATGACCAGTAAGTGACTAGGTAAGTGGTATACATTTTTCACTGAAACTCACTGTCAACGTCAATCATTCTTGTGTTGTTTCAGTTGTAATGTGGGAATTTTTGTTATTAGAGATTCTGCTTTAATAAATTTTACTGTTATCTATCTCATTATTGATAGAAAATTGAATTTGAACAATGAGCAAGGAATGTTTTAATGGGGAACTTGGGAACTTATAAAATAATTAAATATTCCACAACTGGTTTGATCAAAATCATAGAGTGAGACCATTCTAGAACATATTATACCATGATTGCAGACTAATAATATATTGTAGGTACTGGCATATGCAGGATTTTTTTCCGAAAGGGTTATGGGTCTGCAAATGTGGATAGAGAATAGCTGCTCTCATTTACCACTCTGGTTTTCCGGAGTTCTTGACTGCTTTTATTTCAAAATGTTGATTTTCTCAAAATTTTGGAAGGTGCTGTAGACCTTTCAGCCCCCCCCCCCCTTTTCTGCATACGCCAGTGATTGTAGGGATATATAAATATGGAATTTTTGCCACTACTCCTAAAGTACGTATATACAATTTACCTAATACTGATAAAACCACTTGCATATGTGTTTGCATATATTCAATTAATGCTGTATGTGACTAACTAGTTCCATTACCTCCAAAGCGTATGATATATGACTACATACATAACAATAATTGTTGTTATGTAGATATTATACTTTATAGTTAATATGAGTGCAGTACCATGTTTGATTCATGGTGAAGGCTTATTGCACAGTAGTTCAGATCAAGCTTTTAACTGTATGCCTGCTCCCATAAACTTTTGCAGTACCAATGTAGTACCAATTAATGCTCTGTTTACCATAAGCAGTTGCATAATACTGATGATGTATTAAAACTGTAATTGATATCTTAGAACTCTGGCTATGTCACACCTGTCACTTAAGTTGTTTCATACAGTTAGTAAAGTTTCATCAAAGTTTTCACATTAATCCTCCATTCGGGACATGGGGTACTAGTGGCCCCCATTGATATTCATTGTGAGATTGCAACACTGTGAACTATATGGCATGTGGCTGCTTTTGTGTAGCTGAATATTCTTTTTTTGTCTTTGTTCTTAGCTCAGCTGTGTTGTTCTAAGTCATGTAATATTACATAGTTAACACCAGTGGCATGTTTGGGGGATTGTTGTCCCCCATGTGCCTAAATACGTAACAAGAAAAATATCAAAGCGTAGAAAGACAGAGCACATTGCAGATTCTGATGTTATATGGAAGTTGGTTAGTGAGGAAGGGGAGGATATGTGTTATGTGTTGTTAGTGACAAAAGTGAACATGACATGGGGGGGGGGGGGGGACTGTCCGCCAAGGATGTGACTCATGTTAATTTTAAAATATTATCACTTAGGAAGTGGAGCAGAAAATTGCAGCTGATCTTAGAAGAAAGACAAAGAGCATTCAGCATGCTTCATCATCATCCTTTGCCATTTCCTATATCTGGCTGGGTCAGCATAGGAGTCAAACCTCTCCATTTTCTTCTGGTCTTCCACCACTCCTCTCTTTTCACGGTGTTCCAATCTTGTCCCCTCTCCTAACACTCTCCACCATCTGCTCTTTCCACAGACATGCAGTATAATTCATGGTGTACCTCATACCTTAAAGATAGTTAAAGGGTCAGGTGACAAGTGTACCCCATACACCTAAGTATGTTACAGAAAATTATGTGCCTAATGTGTGCTTGGATATAAATGGGAAAAAACTAGTTTTCATATTTTCTCTATGATCGTTAAGTTTGACATTAAATTTGATTTTCTTTCTTCAAATAATTGAAATGCCTTGGAAGCACCTTTGGGTAAAAAAAAATATTACCAACTGAAACAACACAGATGAAAATATTTTCTGAATATTGATTGAAAGAAAGCAGTACAATTAGATCTAGGTTATTTATATTGATTTAGTATTGACTTTCAGAATCCCAGCGGTAACATTTTTGTAATTTGAAGTCATTATTTTGCAGTAAAGGATCACTCCCTGTAATTCTGAATAGAAAGACAGTATTTACTTGTCATCTAAAAAAATATTAAAAACCACAATATGCATTATTAGAAAACTTTTCATGATTAAGAACATGCACAAATTCAATCTAAAAATCTAAAATCTGTAAATTTAACAGAGTTGATTTCTTTCTTGAGGAACTCTGTTCATTAAGTATTTTGAAAAGAAGTTAAGAGTGTCCAGTATACCTAGGTAGTATATAAATGTTTACATACAAACAGTAATTTTAATGATAATATGTAGGAAAGCTTACTGAATATCTAATGACACACCATCCAAGGTAATTTCCAGTCTATTTTAAAACTCAGTCCTCTGTGGAAACAATTGAAACCCCAATTTAGTCAGAAATAGTCAACTTCGGTGCAGAAAGCCAGGGAAAGTAGTAATGAGAGTTGATGTTATGATGATGATGCTAACCATCACTTGACTATTTGTAAAATATAATATATTGACACCCGAGGCAGACTTTCATTTAAATATATGGTTAACAATTTTGCCATTTCAAACTAATATGATGTAAATCAAAAGCATTTCAAAATTACAAGCTTCATCATTTTAGAGTTGTTGTTTAAATAAATAAGTAAGCACATATGTAACTGATAGATAATATTTCTTAATTTATAGTTTGATCACATAATATGGGGAACTTTGGTAAAGAAGTAAACTGTTTTAAACTATATATTGTGATAGAATTCTAGGATGAATTTAAAAGTGATTTTGATAAGGCTTTTTGACTGAAGACCTAAATTTAAAATATCATAATTTCAATTCCTTCCTAATTAAATTTGTATGATTATTATCAAATATCCAATTTGCTGTTGATTCAATTATTGATACCAGTAACATTACTATTTGGAAGATATGTGTTTTTCAGTAAAATTTTACTCATTTTTATGAAGTATTTATTCACGATATTAATGACAAAATTACTATCAGATGAAACAGAACAGTGATCCTTTAGATGCAGTGTATGGACAAGAGAACTATCGTAATGAGATTAATATCATTATTACCTCTGCAAACACCACTATATCATGTTACTTAATAACTTCTTTGCATATTGATTTTGGTTATACAAATTGTCATTATGATACAAGAATGGCAGTATTACCAAAATCTTCAGGCGAAGACACTTACTAAGTAATGCAGAATAGTGTTGTTTGTAAAAGTAATTGACCAATCGTGTTTTTCCCCATGAGTATGAATTAATATATTTACTTTGCAATTGGATATGTATGTCGCAGCAACTTTCTATGACTTGCTGTGGACAGACACTAAAGGTGAGGACAGTGAGCGTGCACACCAATCTGACTTAATAGCGAGCAATGCTGAATTCTGCATATATAATACAAGTGTATAGAATTAGCATATAAAAAAGTAATTAGTGAACATATGTTTCAGGTTGTAGAGTAACCAAGATGCTAGAGATAGTGGTTGTTACCAACTGAATGTACTTATTTTTCATTTTGAATTACACCCTTAATGAGATTATTACTAGGCAGAAATCATTTCATTAATTTGAAAGGGTGGCATGACTAATGCAGTTACTTCAGTACGAAGTGAGGTGCAGAATCAGATATGCTTTATATTGAATCTCAACATGTTACAGTGTTGTCAAAATTTGTGTTTATTTTGAGCGCACTGCGATGTTTGCAATGTCAGAAACAAAATAGGGATCAGTGGTTTATCAGTTAAGACCCCTTTGCGCATGACCACTGGGTACCATGTGGTGTGTTGAATGCTCATGTGCTAGGTTTTGTAGGATTCGGGGTGAGTGATGTCTTCATGGAGCATTCGTCAAGCCAGTCATGCTGTCCAAACAAATTCACAAGGGTGCTATGATCCATTTACACAAACTCTTCTTAACCCATTTGAAAGGACCTTTAGTGCTGATAATTTTATATGGGTTACACACACACAGATGGACACATACATACATACATTTTTGATGGACAAATATGATTTTTTTTGCAGATACTGATAACTATTGATATCGCGATACCGATAATCAAAATTATTCTGATCTGAGATAAAATTGAAAATGCTCCTTGAAGAATATAAACAGTTCGTTAACTTCCAATATAAGGTGTGTGTAATGCATTGAAATTACCATTGGAAAAGAAACTGTGTATTTAGACATTTACTTTAAAAAGTCAGGGCATATTAATTACATGTTTATATTCATAAAAATTGTGACAAAATTTCAGAAATTCTGCACTAAATTTCAGAATATTTATAGATATATCAGATCCAACCAACATGCTGATATGCTTTTATTGGTCTACACCAGTATATTACTGATTAATCAGTCCTTTCCTTAATCTCAATTGACACAAAATGTTTGCTGCTACTGATAAAGTACCAAGATAATATTTATCAATAGGAACCAGTAACCAATAGTCTACTCTTCGATATAAAGTTATAAATATGTCATGAAAAATCTGGTTCATTCACCTCCATAATTAATGTACATAACCAGGCAACTGCAATAGGATTTGCCCATAGAAATAGAAACTGCATTTAGACATTTGTTTTAAAAAAATACCAATGTACATGAATTATACTTTCATGTTCAATATAAAGATAACAGAAGGGAACAATTTTGCACAAAATTAACAGGCTATTTATAGGAATATTGACCAATAAGTGTCCAGTAGAGTACTGATTAATTTGCTTATTTCATTGCCTTACGATATTTGTATTGAAAAGAAGACTAGATCAGATTAGTGGTCTAGCGGTTAATGTTAAAGATCCTGGATTTTAATCATAGATCATGCATAGATATTTCTTATTATAGATAACTTTCACCTAGAGCTGAGCCAATACCATACCAATACCATTCTTACCAATTGTAACAATTAAAAGTTAAATTCAGAATATTTATAACCATTGGTACATAAACATTCCATTGGATTGATCTTGCCCAGGATAGGGACAAATGGAAGGCTTGTGTTGCTGCAGCCATAAACCTTCAGGTTTAAGAAGGCTAGAGAGTTAGTTATGTTAGTTAGTTAGTATTCCATTGTATCAATCAACCCAACTTTTACTTAATACTCAAAGAATTACTTGAGAAATATAATTGGAATATTAAAATAGTTATCACAATGTTGGCACAAAATTAAATACAATTAAACCTTTTGCATAATATTGATTGATTTAGTTTATTTTACTTTGCATTTTGTGCCTCTTGGCTAATTTGCGAAGATGGGGATAAGTGATGAAATGATGAAATTGATGAATGGACATTCACAAACAACCAAGCCCGAGCAGGATTCGAACCCGGGACCCTTTTGCATAATATATCGGATATTTAGACTTAATGTGTGACTGCACTTATTGCAATCTTGCTATTGTGTTTTATGTAAATGTAAGAGTTTCCATATAAGTATTCAGAGATTAGTAGAAACTATGATTGTTTTTTGTTTTCTTTTGTTATAAAATTATTAACTTTATGTCAGGCTCTTCTAGCTGATGATAGCGGCACCTTTAACAAAAGCCATTGACACTTTCTTCCACTCCAATGTCCTTTATGTTACAATGCCACTAAGTAGAACAGTTAACCAATGTTACTTACATCAACCATATAATGAGCTTTGTATTTGAGTATACAAAGTCATTGTTATAAAACAAATAAACAAAAGTAACCAGAAGTAACATTTAATTGTTTTCACCCTTTGGTGTACAATAGATCAACAGTTTTGATACATAATTTTATTTTCATTCTCAACAATACCTTTTAAAATAAGCTACTTGTTTTGAACATTAATGATTGTCTGCCTAGATTAAAATTATAATTTTTATAGAGAAAGTTGTGCACGTTCACGTGTTTTGCATGATGGTCTGTCCGTGATACCTGAAATTGATTAAATTTCTTTTAAGTACTAGCTAGAGATATAGTAGATTAATAGTTTATACTAGTTAATATTTAAGGAACATTTTTTTTATATTTGCCTGAAAATATTGAGTTCATAGGTATTTGACAGTTTTTTGGTACTTTGAAATATCAAAATTTATTGTGTAGATGCATGTAATTTTTTTTTCTGCCAAATTGCATTATCATTACAATATAAATTACATATATGTATAATTTACTTTTGAGAGTATATTTTTTAATGGTTGCTCTATATGTAGTTTCAATCTATCAGGCATGAATTTAAAGGTTACAGTACTTGAAATATAGACATGGAATGCATGTTCTTGGTTTTATTCTACTTTGTCCTTCTATATATCCTGTATTGGCATTGTAGTTAAACATTTGATACAAGACAAAATTTATCTTAAATGGATGAATGCTGTATGATTAAATTCTCTTTCAATTTATTTTCGATAAATTGCTATGGATGTTCTTTAAGCTTTTTGTTTCAAAGTGTGAAACTTGTTCAATAATCTTAAATCTATATTGGAAAATAATGTTAACTAAAAATAGTCCGAAATTCAAATTTTATAAAAAAAATTGTGAAAAAATACACAAAGAAGAGCACTGTGATTAGGGTTTGGCTTGTTTTTGGCTTATGTGTGATGATTATTGTGCTCTGCTAATTCAAAAACTTTTTCTCTTGAACTTTTTCTGATACTTTTTCACTTCCCCATCATGCACGCTCATGGCTTCTCGCACCAGTAGGTGTAGTAACATATATCATGTCCCTCGTTGACCAGATCTCTTCTTCTCGGTGTTAGTCCCGGCTCCAAAGCAACTTACACTAGAGCGGCAGTTAAACAAGAGTATTCTCATTGGTTGGAATCCACCAGATTGTCCACCAGGAACAATTGAGAGTTACCATGTTTATGTAGATGGAGTATTGAAGACAACGGTTAAAGCTACGGAGCGGACACGGGCTCTTGTTGAAGGCGTTGATTCGACTCGGGTTGGTATTTAATGCAGTCTTGTTAAAATAATGCTAGTTCCTTCTATTTCTAGTGTGTTTCAGTGTTGTAAACCACATACAATTTATTTTTGCATGTGCTTTATGTTGGGTAGGATCAATACCTTTTTTTTTCTTTTCTTCCCAGACCCCCATGACAGAGTGGTGGTTAGCACAGCATGTTACAATGCCAGGAGGAGTCCCAGGTTTGAATCCTGGCCTGGGCATGGGTCTTCTTTGTAAGTGTCCCTTTGTTAGTTTCATCATATCACCACTTACCTTCATCTTCGCGATTAGCCAAAAGTGGCAGAAAAGCGAAGTAAAATGAACCAAATCAATCCATCAATAAACCATTGTGTTTTTAGATTTAAAACTGTTTTGTTGACCAACTAATTTGTGCTGCATCAACTTGACCATCCTTGCCAATTTCCTTCAGGCCAGTCTTGATAGTAAGAGCTGCTGTGGTCCAATCAGTAGGGAATCTGACTTCCGTGTGGTTCGATTCTCAGGGTGAGTGATTTCAACAATGTCTTGGAACAACTGCATGAAACAACTGAAATACTGCCACCTTACTTGTAAGATAGTTCACAGAGTCACAATAATTTGTTTCTAAAGATGATCTACTGTGTAACATGTCTCAAAGTCCATACAATGGTATTGATTCTACACAATTGTCCTTATTTTTTCACATGTTGCTTATTTGCAGGGTGTCTGTTTACATGTTTCCCAACCAAGTACCACTCAATACTGTTAATCAATAAGTTAGAATAAGATACATATTGTAAGTGTAGATATGAGAAAATAGTGCATTCGAATTTTAAGGAAAAGTTACAAATTTGTTGCTATTGATTTGAACATGACATCATGTAAAAGTGAGAAATATACATATAAATTCATTGTAACTTTTATGTGCAAATGTTACTACAGAAATTTGAAGGATTTTTTTTCTTGAAAGTTTTAAGTGAAATCCCTAAGAAATGAGGACCAAACCAAACAGGCTAAAACCTACTTATAAGCGTGAACTACTTGGTGAATACATGCAATCATACACCTTGTAAAAGTGAAGGTAGCAATTTCTTTATTATTATTCTGTATGTACTAATTAACTAATAATTTCTTTTTCATTAAAATGTAAGAGAATTTTTTAGTCATGCAAACAATACACTTCCATAGAATGGTTATGCACATTTTTCTTAAGAGAAAACTGAAGAGGAATTGAGTTTTGAGATGAGAGGAGAATAACAAGGAAACAATGTTATTCTAAGAACTTGTCTGTTTTCAAGGCGTGATGCAAAAATGTGCAAAGATTTATCCACTATTACATTGACCCAAAAATATGTTTGAATACATTACAACTTGTCAATTATCGCTTTGATCATTATTGCAGTAGATGAATAACAATTATATATATTGCATATCAACTACATATGATCACAAGATAAAATATAAAACATAAACAGAGTGGTTAGCACATTTTGTTACAATGCCAGGGTCTTGGGTTTGATTCCTGGCCTGGGCATGTATGTATGTTCTTTGTGAATGTCTTTTTATCAATTGCATATCACTGATTCTCATCTTCACGAATAGCTAAAAGTGGCAGAAAAATAAAGTAAAATAAACCAAATCAATAAATTATTATTATTATTATCATCGTATTCACTGATGAATTATTGTTAGTTTTAAATAACTTGGAGGACAGTTGCTTAATTTTAGGTGTCAATGAAGGAGTGATCGATTTTTATGCATCATTATGCATTACTGTTAAATTTTAAGCCATTATTCAAACCTGATACTGCATAATAATTAATACACTGAACTGAACTAGAAATAAGAAGTTTTATTTCTGTCTTCTTCGAAGCCACAAAACAAGATGAACAAAAAAAATATTGAGTCGCTTCACAGAATATATAACACACATGAAAAATTTACGTGAAAATATTTGAGTATGAGAATCTTTTGAATCAAAACATTTTAACAATTACTGCTACATCGATTGACAATTTATTTTTCTGAGGTGTATTCAGAAAATAAGTGCCGGTACGGTGTTACAAGTAGTTCACCTGTTTGCCACAATCTTATTATGACCAGAATCCTTACATCATCAACTACTACTCAATATAGTCACCACTATCATTAAAGCATTCGTTACGCTTGCACACAGGCTTTGGTTCTACCTCTTTGTTGTGGATATCGGTCATCTGAAGCTGCTCTTCTGTTCCTCGTAATTGACCCACAAGAAAGGTGTAAATTGGAGAAAAGGAAAAGCAGAGTTTTACATAAACAAGATATTTGTATAAAAACAAAATGTGAAAGATGCAAGTTTTTCCTGCCTTTGGATGATTAATGCAGACTCTGAAAATAACATTACGTATTCTGTACTCCTTATTTTATAACAAAAAAAATATTATTAATTTGGGGAACATACCTCTTGAAGTTAAGTAACTTGTGTCAAACATGTCCACTGTTCAACACAGGCAGTTCTATCTAAGGCTCAAAGTTGAAATTTCGAGGTGGGTTGATGCTTGTATTATTCAACAGGAAGACATTGAAGTAAATGGGGGATGCTTTCTGCAAATTATCCTAGCTGGGGAATACTTTATGCAATTTCATTTTATGGATGGGGAGGGGGGTGGTGTCTCCCATGTTCCCTTCCACTTCAAGCAGCGGTTGTATCTGAAAAATATGTTGGCACATATGCACACTTTCTGAATTTTCCAGTAAGCCGTGTTTTTCTGGGAAAATCCTACTGCAGAATGCAAACATGCATCTAAATGCATGGTGGTACTTTCTTTTCTTGACCTTTCCATTACATTGATCCTAGTACAATACTGAGAAGTGTAAAAATTTAGATTCACAACTTCTAAACATACTGCTCCTAGCAGCCAGTAAGTTTTCCTGCAACCTGTAAAAATCAGCAATTTTAACTTGACTCTTTCTTACCCTTTCCCATTTCCCTAAATCTGGTGATAAGTTCGTCAGTGGACAATAGTTTCTTTGCATGATACTACCTTCTTTCCCCTTTGATGTTTCAACATGGTGGTCTGGAAGATTAGTGTTGGTAAACAAATAAAAGTAATAGAAAAAGCTGAATCAGAAAAGGTACGCAGTTTGTAAAATCTTATTTTGATAAACCATGACTGAGAATATGGACTTGTGCCGAGAAGTAAAATTACAGGTTGCCCTCTGTAGTAAGGGGTCCATGATGCAAGACATTGCAGATCCATTATTGTCCAGTGCCACTCTGCTGGAAACAATGCAAACAAGTAGGTGCCCATTGTTGTTGAAGTTGGTTGTTACACAAGACGGTTTTGTGTCATGTGTGAGCTTGTGTTGTATTGTTGCAGGACTGTGCAGTGAATTTTGTTCCCTGTAACAAAGAATTGCTGACCCCATACTCACATGTACCCATGCTGTTAAGCAATATTTTTTCGACCCAATAATGGTTTGCACCAGAAAATGCTGTGCTCTTGAAAAACAAATGATTTAATAAACTTGTAACCCAGTCTGCTAATGCAGGGGATAAAACTACATAAGAACCATAGATGCTGTCAACATAATGAGCTGCAAAAGATTCAAAAGCTTTGGTTTGATTTTATCCTATTTGTATTTGTGATGTTAGCTAAAGCATACTTCTTATGGTCTGGTAAACTAAATATATGTCTTTAAAGAATAATATTATACGTAACAAAAAATAATTTTCTATTCTGTTTGGCAGAATATCTTGGAACAATAAAAAATACTAGAGCATGATTATCCCACAAACCATTCTAAAGATTGTCATAATAAAACCCCATATCCCCCCTCCCCCCACACACACTTTAGGCCACTATCCTTGTTGTCTGTGTGTAAAATAATGGATTTGCTGTTTGATGTTTTTATTTTATTTGTATGTTGCCTATAATGGTGAAAGGGAGAAATTCTAATTTGGAATCATTCTAAAGATAAAAGCTTTATTTTCCTGTAGTTTACTGTTATTACAAGCATAAGAAAACAGTTTTTCTTTGTGACGTTCATGGAGAACACACTCTCCTTTCATCAGACATTTATTTTCATTTTGACTAAAGATACAGTTATAACAATGGTTAGTAATTTTTTAAACAAAAAGAATTTGTTATATATATATATTATTTTTGTTTAAAAAATTACTAACCATTGTTATAACTGTATCTTTAGTCAAATTGAAAATAAATGTCTGATGACATTCTGTTCTCCTGAAACGTCACAAAGAAAAACTGTTTTCTTATGCTTGTAATAACCGTAAACTACAGGAAAATAATTCTATAATGCAAGCAATGCGTACATACAAGAAAAAGATAAAAGCTTAATTAAAAGTCA
Organism: Lepisma saccharinum; assembly: GCF_977018435.1. Classification (NCBI taxonomy): domain Eukaryota; kingdom Metazoa; phylum Arthropoda; class Insecta; order Zygentoma; family Lepismatidae; genus Lepisma; species Lepisma saccharinum. The sequence goes on from NC_139237.1 coordinate 79,241,403, forward strand.
TTTTCGAAGTTGCTTACACACACCCTTATATTAACTTGTGACTAAGTTTTGTAAACGGCATTAAAACCTGGGGAAGAAGATTTTATATCTCTAAAAATATCCTAACACTAATAATTTGACAATTTTAGTCCCCTCTAAGTTTGGAGTTTTAACAAGAATTATTTGTATCTATATATTAGATATATATAAATAGTAAGAATAATCAGATACAGGAATGTTGACTATTCCTAGCAAAGGATATTTCATTAGTTAGTCTTGAATAACAATTTGATATTTTAATATACATAAGATGTTACTGATGGCTTTAGTCTTGTTACATAATTGTGGGTGGATTAATTCATTAGGCTATGAAAGGGGGAGTGGGGGTAAAAATGCAAGAATAAAGAGAAATACCTACTGTTGCTGAAACTTTGTATTCAACGTTTCAACACATACACGTGTCTTTTTCAGGATATAAAAAAAGATTCAATGTGACTTCGATTTTACGTATTTTGGGACATGTGAAAAATAAACTTAAATTGCAAGAAAATGTTCAATTTGGAAAGTTTTAGATCATATTGTTTTATTGTAACCATGAAGACCAAATGAATAATGTAAGGAAATTTTAAAAAACAGGAATGTAAATTTGGTGTTTCACTGTATTTAAATTCTTAGTCTTATTAGCTACTACAAAACTTGAAGATTGTTAAGTTGAATATTGTTTGTTTTAAATGTCTTTGTGCATGTTTGTTTCATTTGATAGATGGATGTTGTTGAACTGTATAAGTCAGCTATAAACACTAGCAGATCCCACAATTAGCCCATTCGCATCAGGCAGCTTTGTTTTGTGTATTTGCACACTGTGTGTTATACACTAATATGTGCCAAGGCCAATTTAAATCTCAGGTATCTCTGCCAACAAAATCAGTGGTGTGCCCAAGATTTTCAAAAGGCAGGGGGGGGGGGTGTCTTATTTTTTAGTAGTTTGTCCTAGATTTTGCAATTATTTCCAGCATTCTAAGTTTTCTTTTCTAGACACCGGGTCAAAAAGGGGGTATAACATGCACCAACCCCCTTGTGCACACTACTGAACAAAATGCAAGCATGAATCCGATTTCATTGAAGAAAAGTAATTTTTTGTACCTATTGTGGTATTTGGAATATTTCAAGGGGGTAGTGGTGAATTTCAGTCACTTCTTCTGAAGCATAATGATAATATTGGGACTGAGGTGATACTAATTGATCTAATACCACTGCCAATACTTTTATCAATTTCCACCATCAACTGATACTTGCCAACATCCGTGGTGGAGTGGTTAGCACAATGCACTACGATGCTAGTGGTCCTGGGTTCGAATCCCAGTCTGGGCAACATTTGTAAGTATCCCTTCATCGATTTCACCATATCATCACTCCTCCTCATCTTCGAAATTAGCCAAAAGTGGCAGAAAAGTGAAGTAAAATAAATTAAGTCTACAACAACCGACTGATACTCAGTGGTATAGTGGTAATATCATTGCCACATAATCAAGGAGTTCCAGTTTCGATAACCAGTGGTTCAGAACCCACTTTAAACTGTAGGCCAGGTCCCTATTAGCCTATCTGTGTATAAACTGGACTTGAAACAAAATCTCAAACTCAAACCAACTGATACTTGAAAGTTGTAACATTTTAAAGTAGTTCAGAATATATATCAATATTTCATTGAGACTGTAGCAGAATTTTTCTTTGAAATATTCATAATTGCACATGAGATGATGATTTAATCACAAAATCTCCTCAATGTTGTTTCAAAGATAATGAAAATTGTGCATTTGCATAATTTCCAGGATATTTAGACACTGTGAGAGTGTCACGTGTCTTTTTTTGGAAACTCCACAAGACAGTGAAATCCCAGAAAAGTGTTGGTGATTAAATTAGATTTGTTATTTTCAGATGCCGCTAGTATTGGCCAATATCAATACATGCAGATACATCAGCTCAGCTCTAAAAAGTATCATCCCCCAGAGTGTTACAAATCTTGAAGCCGCGGGAAGAATTTTTTTTACAAATATCACCCCATTTGTACAGTCAACGGCAAAGATAATGGTAGGCAAATTGTCCACCGCTATTTTCACTACTTTTTTATTCTACATCCTGTGTTGTTTTAAGGAATGAAACTAAGTTTGTTCAAAGCAGACATTGTTTTCTGCTTATTAACGTATTTATTTCAATTCATTGTCATCACATTGTGTAATTCAGACTGAATGACAATGGTGGTGGACAATTTGCCTACTGTTCCTTTCGCTGTTGGGTGTACTTGGTTCACATATTGAAGTTCAGGTAATCAGTCACTCTTCATATTTGGAAGTCCCTGGCAGTGGTGGTGCTCTCCTCCCTCATCTAATTCATTATTCATTCCATCGATGTAATTAACTTATAAAGGTTTGTTTATTCATTTTATAGTGCTCAGATAGGCTAATCTTGACTGGACCTACAGTTTAAAGTGGGATCTGAACCACTGTGCAATATGCCTCTACTGGGTACTGAACATGGGACCTCTTGATTACAAGGCGACAGCATTTTTGCTGCATGAATTCCAGCCTATAGAGCTAGGGAGGTGCCAAAAAATTAAAGCAACAAACATAGGGTTATTTTTCTTGTAGTTTATGGTTCTTACAAGTATATAAACACAATATTTTATGTAACGTTTCGAGAAAACACATGTTCACCTCAGCAGACATTAATTAGACCAATTAATCAAACTAAGAATAAGTGTCTGATGAAGAGAGTATGTGTTCTGAAACTTTACATCAAGTATTGTGTTCATATGCTTGTAACCTGTGTTGCAACAGTCTGTGTCCAGAGTCTACCAAGTGCCCTCAATCCCATCTGCTGAGGTGGGATATCATCCGACCAGTTATGGGGTGATATGTGGTCAGCATGACAAACCCCCCAGTCGTTGTGTTCTACAAGAGAAATTATTCTACAATGCAAGGAATACGTACATACAAGTAAAAAAAAAAAAACTTAGGGTTAATGGAATACAATGGGACGTTTACAGTATATTGAACTCACATCGACTGTAACTGTGTTGTCATACTTTTTACAGTTATGTTGAGAGGAAAAAAATTGAAAAGTTGTTGTAAATTTGAGGCACAATCAGAGGATGCGAATGGGCTAAGGAAGAAAATCCACATATCAAAACGAGAATAAAGAATGTATAATTATATGTATCTCTTAATGAATTGCCATTTAACAGCCACACAGAATCAGCGTTAGGTCAGTGACGCCAAATCGTCGTACTTCAAGAGATGCCGCATGCACCATGGTAATAGGGAAAGATGTGCCTTTAGCGCCTTCATGTGTCAAAGCCACTAACGTAACGAGCACGTCGGCTGTTATATCCTGGCTACCTAGCAACAGCAACCACCAGCATGTTGTCTGTGTAAACAATGTAGAAGTGAGGACAGTGAAACCAGGAGTCTACAGGCACACAATTACTGGTAAGAATTTGGTAATCATTCTGCCATTTGGAAAGTCTACTCTATATCTTGTAGTAGTCTTTGCTGAAAGTAGATCAATGGGTGTTTTGAAAGTGTTAAGTGGCTGAACTATACTCTTATTGTACTCAGTTGTGACTCTACTGTTCTCTATGGTTTTCAATGGACCAGTATAAGTTTTAGAACATCCATAGGCGTAACTTGGTAGGGGCAAGAGGGGGACCCCTCCAAAATGTTCAGGTTTATTAAAATTTTACAGTTAGGGTACCTGAGGAGCAAAGTAATAAAGAGTAATATTTGTGATTTTGCAAAGTTACAGTTATTTAGCAAATAATCCTGGGTGCTATTTTTATGACATGAAAACTTTCCAAGTCTCATCAACTCAAAATTAGGCACTAATTTTTTCAATAGTACAGTTACATTCAGAGATCCAAGCACAAATGCAGATCACCTAGGAAAGTAATAATTTAGCATTGAAATGTAGTAAATTCTCTCTACTTTTCCTCACCGACATGACAAGCTTAAATTTGGCATTTTTTTAATTTTTTTTTTTTTGTAATTTCAGGACTTGCTCCAAACACTACATACAGGGTAACGGTACGAGCCAAGAATATAAGGGCTCCATACTTCGATGAGAAGAATAGCCACCAAATGGAAAGACTCTCCTGCCATATAGATTTTCGCACATTACCTAAAGGTAAGTGAATTTTGTAATTTGTTCCATCAGTGTTGTTACGTTTTAACACATAGAATTGGGTTGTTTATTTTTACCAGCATAGTAACAAAGCACAGAAACACATTAAGTAAAGGCATTCCGAGAGGAGGAGGGAGACCCAATCTTCTCCAAAATTATGGATTCTTTTTAAATGTGTTATTGCAGTTGGAACGTTGTCCACTGAATTTTTTTCATTGGTTTTTTCAGTTTGTTACATTTTAATGCACAGAAAGAAGAGTGACTTCATTTAACCAGTATAGCACGACATCATCTACAGAGCACGCATCATCCAAGACCATGTTCAAACGGATGTAGCACTGCAGACCTTAGTTGTTTTTTTTTTATTCACAACAATACCAGAAAGTGAAAGAATTGTGTCACAGGCTATTTATAAAAATATTGGATTTGTTGACTGAAAAGTGTCAGTCAATTAATTTTTGTTTGTTTTGTTTTGTTTATGAAGCAGAAGGATGTGTGTATTGCTTTGGAGTATAATGAAAAAGTGATTTTGTTGTTGTTGTATCAAGTAAGTGCATGTATTAATGTAGTAAATTACTTACACAAAAACACTCAACCCTCTTTTACAGACACAGCTCATACAAATACAGACTACATGCAGTTTGTTTCAGTGATTATAAAGATTAATAAAATGTAAATTGTAATATCTATCACCGAATTCTTTAAAAATTTATAGGTCGCCATGTAGGCACATCCAAAAAAACTATTACTAGTAATAAAGAAAATAAGACTGTGACTACAGAATGTGACTTTCTTTCATATGGGAGACATGGGGATTGTATTGACATGTCAGTTGAATATGGATACTTAGCCACAGCAAGAACAGTTTGAATAATATTATTTGTTCTATTTCTTGTTCTAAGTTCTTGATGAATTGTTTTGACTTGCAAACACTAAACTTGGTTTGTTATATATACACATCAGCATTCCAGAAACTGATTCTGCTTCCATCTTCAGCATGTTGAATTGTTGTTTCAAGTCCACTTTATGGGACTGGACCTACAGTTTAAAGTGGGAACTGAACCACTGTACCATATGCCTCTACTGAGTATTGAACCTAGGACCCCTTGATTACAAGGCGATGACATTACCACTAGTCTGTCAGAGAGGCAACTTCAGGGCAGTGGTTACAAGTCCAAACGTTCATCATATATCAACCACCAGACACCAGTAATCAGCTATAAAGAAGAATTGTATTTGGTCTAAGAATTAATTCGTGCGGTTGTTACGGACACATTGAAGCTGTAGTTCAAACACAAAATACATAAATACCTTAAGAAAAATATTGTCCATCGCGAGCCACCACTTTCGCCCATCTGTCAGGCAAGTTACGGATTCCGTGGCGAAAGAAGTCCTCATCCTTTGAAGCAATCCAGTCAGAGACCCATTTTTCGATATCTTCTGAAGAAGTGAACCGCTGTCCAATCAAATCGTTATTCATGCATTCGAACAAGTAGTAGTCTGAAGGAGCAACGTCTGGTGAATACGGCAGGTGGGGTAAAACTTCCCATCCGACATTTTCTAAATAGGTTTTGACCGGTTTTGCGACATGTGGGCGAGCGTTATCATGTTGGAAAATAAGTTTATCATGTCTGTTCTCCCATTCTGGTCGTTTCCTGGCCAGAGCTTGCTTCAAACACATTAATTGTCGTCGATAACGTTCTCCATTAATAGTTTCACCCAGTTACAGCAGCTCATAGTACACCACACCTTTCATATCCCACCATATGCACAGCATAACCTTTGCACAGTGAATATCTCATTTCGGTTGTGATGGACCTGGTTCACCTGGCTTCACACAGGCCTTTTTTCATTTCGGGTTCTCGTAATGGATCCACTTCTCATTGCCAGTAACAATGCGATGCAAAAACCCCTTTCTTTTCTGTCGCAAATGGTTTTTCGTCTTTCAACGTCTCTGTCTTTCAATTCATGTGGAACCCAATGCGACATCTTTTGAATCATTCCCATGGCTTTGAGGCGTTTGGAAACTGTTGTTTGATCAACGCCTAATGCTTCTGCAAGTTCTTCCTGCGTTTGACACAAATCCTGATCGAGCAATGCTCTCAATTCTTCATCTTCAAATTTTTTTGGCTGTCCAGGTCGCTCTTGGTCTTCCAGGCCGAAATCACCACTTCTAAACCATGCAAACCACTTCTGACATGTTCGCTCAGCTAGCGCATGGTCACCATACACTTCCACCAAAATACGATGACTTTCGGTAGCACTTTTCTGCTTGTTAAAGTAATGAAGCAGAACACCCCGCAAAAACACTTTATCTGGCACGAACTGCACCATGTTCAGTTGACTACAAAATGCTGTTGTTGTATTGCATCAATCAACTGCCCTATACTACGAACGATGCACGCTGACAGGAGTTTTCAACGCATGTGTGGCTACACGGAACTGTGGGACGATACGCTCGTTACGCCATCTCTTGTCCAGGCGCACGAATTAATTCCTAGACCAAATACTAAGTTGTATGACAGTGTACACATATTCGCATCAGCAAATATGTGACTTCGTTGGTACCATATAGAATAACAAACTTTGCAAGATTAAGCCATTCAAAAGCTACCACTGTGTACATTATTTTACATCTAACAACAGGACCTCCCCAATGGCACAGTGGTAGCGTCGTCATCTAGTAATCAAGGGGTCCCAGGTTTGATACCCGGTGGAGGCACATAGGGTTCGGATCCCACTTTAAACTATAGATCCAGTCCCGATTAGCCTTACTGTGCATAAAGAGAACTTAAAACACCAAATCAATCAATCAATCAAAAACATCTAACAACTATTTTTTTCGTTTTCTTTAAAAAGTATAATGTTGTCATTCAGATAAAATTAATGTGTGTACATTATCAGGGAATCACTGATGTGGAAATTCTGTAAAAGTCAGGCTTTGAATAAAAATCAGGGAATTTCATAAAAATTCTGAAAAACCTGGAACAGGAAATATTAAAATTATTATTTGTGTGAATGTTAATGACAATAGTACTTTATTCTTAGCATATTAGCTTAATTAAAAACATCCATTGTTTAAAACCAGATTAGTGATAAAATCACAGGTCAGTTGTAGGATCAATTACCACCACTGGCAAAATAGAAATTTGTTCACGTGACGATGGGATACGAAGTCCTCTCTAAAACTAGTTGGTAAAAGGTAGACAATGTATAATGTCCAATTATTATTAGGATGCAGTCTGAAATATCATTGTTGTAAATTTGCCAAATATATGTATTTTTCATATATTTGAAAATAAATAATTTAAGATATTGTGCCTCTTAAATCTGGGAACCAGTGCTTTTATATTTCCAGTTTAAAAATATTCTCTAAACAGCCATCATAAGTTAAAATTGTCTGAGTATCTATTTTTCAAAAATATTCAGAGAACCTGGAAATGTCAGGGAATTTGAATTATGAAAAATGAGTTTGAACTGATGCAAACTGTAGCTAAAAGTATTCACCCTTACTTACATTTCATTAACCTTTGTAATCACGTATGTAGTGAATATATGTAAAACGCATGCATGTTCTCTCAAAATATTATTTTTACATACGTATGTAATCTCTTAATATTTTTTTTCTTTAGTTGGCAAGCATTAATGTTTATGGTTTAATCAGTTCTTACAAGTAAATGGGAATATTTGAAAAGTAAAGGAAACTTACTGTTTAAACCGGTACAGAAGCGATAGAAAGCAACCACTTTTTAACAGTATGAATTACTATTTTGTGAATACACTATTAATTTAAGATTATTCAGAATGGTTATAAATGTCATAATATACAATAATTCCATCGCAACTATACCATAAAAATGTACTAGTCTTTATCAGTGATGTAAGAACGTTCATGATTTGAGAGAAAGGGTACAAAATTCATTTTCGGCGATTTTCAAAATATCAACAGAACTTTAGAACCATAAAGCATTATGGGCTCATTTGACATTTCTTCAGATTTTTTCGTTGTCTGCTTTCCAAATGAACTCAGGATATGAACCTCATTCCAAAGCATTTTTGTAAAAATAAAAACTACATTAAAAATGTACCATAGAATTTGTAAAAATTAATAATATTTTGGAATGGAGTACACACATTTTCCAAATTTAATAAAAATCATGGGAATGTGTACCAATATTATTCATTTTCCTAATATCTATATTACAATCATGAAGTGGTATGCATTTAATTGTGTGCTTTTGTAGAGAATATGAATGATTTTCGTTTGTGGGGGGAATTACTGATTTGAAATATCTACAGCCGTAACTTCTTTCATGTGTCAGACAAATGTATGGGAGATACAATTTTGATTGATGAATTTTGGTGGTTATTCAACTTGCTGTCAAAAACTTGAAGGCTGGTGGTTTATCCACACACACCCCAACACCCCTCAAACTTCCTCAACACCCCTAAAATTTTTCACCAAGACCCAATTTATGGTCATTTGGCTCTAAATTTGCCGTTGCAACCCCTAAATATGAACTTAAGCCCCCATACGGAAAAGTCTACATAAATCTCTGTTGGGGGTGCAATATGCAGTGGGCTAGTTGGTAGGGCATCTGACTGTCATGCATGAGACCTGGGTTCAACTCAAGGGGTGGGTGATCTAAGGCTGGAATTTTTCCAGCCTTGTCCGACTCTGGGGCTCACCCATCCTGTGGTCAACGAAAGGAAAGAAAAAAGAAAAGGGGACTCAAGAAAAAGAGGGAGGGAGAGAGAGAAAGATAGAGAGAGAGAGAGAGAGAGAGAGAGAGAGAGAGAGAGAGAGAGAGAGAGAGAGAGAGAGAGAGAGAGAGAGAGAGAGAGAGAGAGAGAGAGAGATCGGAAGGAAAGCAAGGAGAAAGAAGAACACACACTCTCTCTCTCCATTCTCTCTTTCTCTTTAAAGAAAGAAGGAAACAAAGAGAGACAGAGAGAGAAGAAATATCTCTCTCTCTCCATTCTCTTTCTCCCTCCCCCTCCCTCTCTCTCTCTCTCTCTCTCTCTCTCTCTTTCTCTCTATTTCTTCTTATCTTTCTCTTCCTTTCTCTCTCTCTTTAGAAAGAAAGAAGAGAGAAAGAAAGAAGGAAACAAAGAAAAAGAGAGAGAGAGAGAGAGAATCAAACAGAGAGAGAGGGAAAGAGAGAGAGAAGAAATATATATATATATATATATATATATATATATATATATATATATATATATATATATATATATATTTCTCCCCTCTCTCTCCCCTGGGGGAGGGGGAAAAGAGAAAGATAAGGAAGAAAAAATGAAAGAAAGAAAGAAGAGAGAGAGAAAAAAGAGAGAGACAAAGGAGGAAAGAGAATATCTCTCCCTCTCTCTCTCTCTTTCTCCCACTCTCTCTCCTCGTTCCTTCCTTCTTTCCTTCTTACTTTCTTTCTTTCCTAGAAAGAAAGAAGGAGAGAAGTAGAGGAGATTTTTGATTTTGATTTGATTTAGTTTATTTTACTTCGCGTTTTGTGCCTCTTGGCTAATTTGCGAAGATGGGGATGAGTGATGAAATGATGAAATTGATGAATGGACATTCACAAACAACCAAGCCCGACCAGGATTCGAACCCGGGACCCTTGGCGTCGCAGCGCGATGTGCTAAACACTCGGCCACAGGGTCGGGCTGAAGTAGAGGAGAAAATCCTTTCTTAATTCCTTCTTTCTCTCTTTCCTTTTTCCTTCCTGCAGGGGTAAAGGTGACCGGAGCATGATGCAGATCACGTCATCTACAAAATGGCCGAGGACAAGAATGTGTGGGCCCCTACCCCAACATCCTCTAAATGTGCCTTCATGGCATGGTACTATATGCATGGAAACTTTACCTTTACCTGGGTATACAATGTACACCTCTCGTTCCTATGCCACTGGTCTTGCTTCAAAATCCACTTATTATAATAGTTGTATTGCTATCCTGTCTCTTCTGGTGCTTGAGTGAATTGCCATTACTTTTCAAATTTTCCTCATGTGTAAATATACATTGTAAAAATAAATAGGTAGAAATAATTAATAATTATTTAAATTCAAGTATACAAACAATTAGAAACCTCTTCAATGACTGTCTGAGACTATCATGTTCATTGTGCTTTTCAGTTGGAACTTCACGACGTGGTAAGTAGAAGTTAGCTTGTGGGAATAATCCACAGTTTTACTGACTTTCCTGCCATTATTATCAACGCACATCTAATTTTCTAAGTACATACAGATTTAAGGCATTATTTAGTTTGTGTCTATGGGAGACAAAAGCGCCACGGTTTGATTATGAAATGAGAAAGGTTGACACCATAGTCTGTTCATATTTTATTTTCGTTAATTTTTTTTGTTTGCTGTCTTCACCGAGCACTCTCTTAAAACAATAAACATGTTTTTTGCTTCATGGTTGTGTATGTCTCTCGTTAAATGTCTTTCTCTCTAGCTCGGAAGTAACTTGAATGCTTTGCATAAAGCTGGATGCTAGTTGTAAGTGGCACATAGTCCTTCCATTAGGTTTTTACTTTGCAAGTTTTCCAGTAAGTCTATGCATGAGTGGAGATTATATACAGTGAAGCCCATACACTGCTTTCATGTAGAGGAACATGAAATTTGCATTTTTTTTTCCATCCAGTCCAGTGTACTACTTGGAAGTGAGATTGACATTTGGGTGTCTTGAGAAAGGACACCCCTTATCCCCCATCTTGTAAGTAAGATCAAGATTTGACTTACAACGAGAGGGCATGACTTTGGAAATTGAGTTTGGGATAGTGTAGTGGTAGTATACCCTATAGGTAGAGGCACATATTTTTGGTAAATAAAAAAGCAAAATTTCGGTACAAAAACAGAGTCAATTTCGGGTTCAAAAGTGGTAAATAAAATGAAACTTCACTGTTATAGCGGTGAAAAAGCAGCATATAAAATGACATTTTGGTTCTAAAAATGTGAATATAATCCCAAATTTGATTTAAAAACTGCACTATTACACAAAATAAACATATTCCTTCTAATAGGACATTTATGTTGTTACCAGAATATTAAGTTTATTCCTGTATAAATGGGTCCACTTTTGCTTCACAAATATTTCCAGCAGAATTAATCAATTTTCTGTGAATTGCATAACTCGTAGGATAATTCTGACCTCAGAAAGTGTCGCATAGGTAAATAAACTCTAAATTTCGTGTTTAAGAGTCTATTTCGCATTTTGCAGTGATTTCGCATTATTTCATGACAAAATAGGGTAGGAAAATGCACCTCACACCTTTCAGAAACATGAACAATTAACATTACAATGTGTTATTTCACATTTCGTGTTTTCTCAAATGGTCACAGGTTTGATACTCAGTGGAAGCACATAGTGGTTCGGATCCCACTTTAAGCTGTAGATCCAGTCCTGATTAGCCTTACTGTGCATACAGTGGACTTAAAACACCAACTCAATCAATCAATCACATTTCGTGTTTTCGTCAAAAACGAAATATGCATACCTCTACCTATAGGCATTAATATGCCAAGGTACTAGCGCACACTAGCCAGCAATTTCCAAGAAAAAGCTCTTCAAAGTTTCAAGGTTTTCCATGTGCACCTTATTAGGTGAAGATATTTTCCTACTGCCAATACTTTCTTTTTTTTATTAACTCGAGTGAATATTTATTGTGAAAATTCATTTTTATTTGCTGTGTGAATTTTCGAGAAATATTTTGTTTTCAATTCTTTTATGATAATTACCACTCTTGATCATGTACAAAAAAATGTAGGTAAAAGAATTGTGAATGGTATCCTTGTTTTTTCGTTGAATATTTTCTCAAAAAGAAAAGAAAACGTGTACTTTTCACTATACATAATATTTTGTAAAAAGTAACAAATGGATAATTTAATATGCACAATTGTTTGTAAGACAATGAGAAAATTAAAAGAAACCTTAAAAAGGAGTATTTCCCCCCAAATTTTAAATAAACTTTTATTTCATATTTATTTCAATAAGCTATTAAATAAAATGTAATAAAGAGGCTCTAGCTAATTATAAAAAAAAGTGGGGGCAATGAGAATCAAACCCAGAACCTTCGGAATGTGAAATTGATATGCTACCAATGGGCCACTTGGCAGCCAGACAATATCTTCGCCTAATGTGTGCACATGGAAAACTCTTGAAACTTTGAAGTGCTTATTCTCGGAAATAACTGGCTAGTCTGTGCTAGTACCTTGGCATATCAATACCTATAGGGTATCCTACCAGTACATGAAGTCCTGTCCCAAACTCAATTTCCCAAGTCATGCCCTCTACTTGTAAGACAAAGCTTGATCTTACTGACAAGATGAGTGTATAAAGGATGACTCATTCTCAAGACACCCAAGTACACCCTGGACTGCATTTTGCAGACTAACAAGGCTCTCGCATCTGGACCCGTGGCCACTATAATCCTCTATGGCACTTGTGTTGTCCTGTCTATATTATTCTCCCTTCATATAGTTCATCTTATCACCATTCAACCTCATCTTCGTAATTAGCCAAAAGTGGCATAAACGCTAAGTAAAATAAATCAAAGCATTCATTCATTCATCCAGGGTGCGAAATCCTGGGGGGGAAATGGAGGATTCCCCCCACCAATTATCTTGGCTTCAAAACAAAAGGCCAGCAATTATTTTTTACTTCAAATATTCTTTACTGAGGATAGTATCGAAAACACACACAAAGTAATGTGTTTGCGACTGTTGCACACTTTCTCTCTCTCTCTCATTCAAGAGACCATTTACAGATCTTACACCAATAACAAATGTTATATTGATATAATATATTCATAATAAAGGTAAAATAACAATGCAATACAAAAATAACTATGAAATCTGATTGATTTATACTAATAGAAAGCAAAAACTAAACAAGAACTTAAAACATAATAAAAATATTTCAACTATTTTATCATTTATTGACATTGTTAACCAGTCAGTAAAGGAATTAGTTTGCTACTTTTCAAATATCTGATACATATAAAAGTATATATATAGACTTAATAATTAATATTATAAATATGTATTATATGTATAAATATTTATATATTTGTGTATATATGTGTATGTGTAGATTAAGATCTTCCTTCCCTCCCACCAATCTTCAATGATTTCGCACCCTGCATTCATCCATTACTGACAAGATGCTGCTGCCACCTGGTGGAATTCAGTTAAACTAAGTGGAAATTTCAACACTGGCCATAATATTATTTATTACCTGCCATATATAATACATACAATGCAATTCATTATGTTGATATCATTTACTACTCTTTATTTTATTATCAAATCTATGTTGCTAGAATCTCTATTCAGAGCTTTCTTGAAACTTTCCAAATGAAGGAGACTTTAGCTAAATTTTTTGTTGTAAGTGGGCTACACTGTATTAACAGTTCTTTCTCTCTATATATAATTTGTATTAAATATTTTTGTAGTATTTTTATGCAAACATTCTAGTGAAACATAGTGTATTTTAACATGTGTTGTTTAACATTCTCTATTTACAAATTGATATATCATTGAGGCTTTTTAGCAACTCTTTAGTGCATTGCATTGATATATTTTTCCTTTTCTTATATTTGTGTGCTTGCATGGAAAGGCTATAAAGGTGATATATTATTTTATTTTTTCTGTAATTTTTATATTGAATTATGAAGTAACTGCCGTAGTTGTTGTTAAGAGTGCATATTTGTCTCATAGTTTTACTATTAAGTATTGAAGCCTCTTTGTTTTATACGGGGGATGGACTTGAGGCAGATCTGTTAACAGGAATCTCTTTTTGTTCATTTAAATAGTTAAAATGTAATCCACATGCATACACATAGGTATATTAATTTGTTCAATGTCGGACCGTGTTTTTACCGATATCAGTATTGGGAAGTATTGCTTAATATTTTATCATGATACCAGGATTCAGTCATCATTCAGAGAATGTAGAATCTTCACACTTTGCAGAATTAGAACATCCTGGAAATTATTCACAATTCATTATTTGTCTAGACCATTGGTCCTGAACCTTTGTAAATTCATTTTTTTAAAAGTCGATACCCCAATCCCAACAATATTACTAATAAATATGTTTCTATTTTTTAAAACATTATACATTAATTAATATGCACCCTTGAAATTTAATATTAATAAATAAATTATGGCATAATCATGGAGAGGATTATTTCGATTAGTCTAGGCTTGTTGATAAATATAAAATTTGGATTAAATTACTAGACAACAACTAGATCTAATAGAATCTTTTAGTTTCCTCTGGCTAATATCATTAAATTAATTTGGTAAGTTCTGATTGTCATTGGCATGTTCCATTACGGACACCAAAAAATTCAAATTAATCAGAATATTTCCACTTGAAATATATAAATAAAGGAGAACCTCTCATGGTCTGGTATAATTGATGCCAGGGCCTGCTGGACCAGCCCAGTGGTTGAAGAACACTGGTCTAAACTCACATGTTGTGAAATGATTAGTGCTCTCCTTATGAGTTGTCCGGGTTCAGTTTCTGGTGAGAGCCCAAAATTTTGCTACTAACTCAGTTTCACGAGGACAACTGCAGAGCTATGAATAGAAGTATCATACATCAGTCTAGAAAACCAGAAGACAGTGGTGATGGCATTCAATGCCCTGACCATAGTTTTAATTTCTTATTCATCTTTAACTTTGTGGTTAAGTACAGGAAAGGGAGCAAAACCAGGTAGATAATATATTATTACTGACAAAACACTCCAGCAAGTAAGAACATGTTGTCAAGGGTGCCGACTTTCCAAAATTTCTGTGGGTGCATATCTAGATCGGTTAGATCTATAATTATCAAGTATTGTATACTTTAAACAACTTACATGCACAATGATTGCAAGAGGCATTGATATTATCAACACGTTACTAAAAGAAAATACCACATTCATACAAATTAAAATGAAAAAAATCTTCATAAATGCAAATCATTTTAATTGTATTGCAGAAAGAACTATGCAAGGATTTTGTTGTGAACAGAAACTACAAAATGACTAACTTTATGTATCAAATAATAATAAAGATAATCATGACATGTTAACTTTCAATATAAAACACATTCCTTCTTACGTCATTTGCACTTATGAATTTGTTTTCAAATTTGGTAATGTCAATATACTTCCATTGTTATTGTGGGGACTGCCTTTGACTTGGCCAGAGACAGGCAAGGAAGGGAGGAATGTGTTGCTTGGTTGCCTTTGCACAAACACATTTGAAACAATTATGTTTTAGAGGTTAGAAATTTTAACTTCCATCTCAATGTTTTAATTGCTTATTATTTTTTGATAATGGCAAGTGAGAAATATTTACTTTCTTTTGTTTTTATCAAAATAAAAATCTTGTGGGTGCTCGAGCCCCGGAGCATGCATGTTGTGCCACCATAAAATACATAGAATGAACACTGCACTAACGGAAAATAATGTTTTTAAAGGTATATGTGTTATAAGAGTGATGCAGATTTTTTTAACCCTAGAACACTACTGTGTTCCAATATTACAGTGTAACTACCGTTACGTACATGAAGGAATATATTTTTAAAACAACCTCTACATCATGAAAACAAATTTCTATTCATTGCGAACATTATTTTGTTTATTTTTCCATATATTGGAATTTTATTCTTCATTTTAAAATGTATAAACATGGTTTTATTAAACATAGAATATTTTAAGAGAAGGTCTTGCTTGACAAGCCCATTCGTACATTAACAATGAAGGCGAAAAGTTTGAACAATGAAAAGCAAACAATAATAATATTCATAACACTGTAAATAAGGAACAAATGTAATTTTAAAGTTTTACAAGAAAATAGTGCATGCTTCTAAACTTTTGTTTTCAAAATCTAAGTATCCAAATTGAATTTACAAATGTCAAAATTACGTGATTTTCTCGTTTTACACAGCTACGTAAAATTGACGTACAGTGCACAACATAACAAACCAAATCAAGACGACCAGCACTTGCACCCTCCTTGCCACAGTGCTGCCTTGCCTCTGACAGAATGCCCAAGACACTGCTAGGCAGGGGGTGTGAGTGGGAGGTAGGGGAGGGAATTGAGCACAAAGCATACGTAAATTTTACGTACGGTAGTGTTCTAGGGTTAAAAAATAATCAAAATCACTGGTTTTGCTTCATTGGTACGGTAAAAACGAGTACTCATTATAAACCATAGAAAAATAGATAAAATAGAAAAATCTGTATATTGTCTTATTTATGAGCAAAATCTTACCACCTGCCTCCTCCACCAACACTTTTAATGCAATCCTCTTTCTTCTTAAATATTCTTATTTCAAACAATTAAATATTTTTCTCAATAATTGTAAGAAAAAATATCAAGAAAGAAATTAATTTTTATTTCATCCAGGGAATGGGGTGCTACCTGATATTGCTTCATTTTCCAGTACTTGGTTTTATCCCACTAAGACAAAATGTGAAAAAAAAATAGTGTCACTTGTTCCAATGTAGAGAAAGGATTGATTCAAATGCCAAAAATACACCGACAAAGGCACAAGTGTAATACAAAATTCAACTTGTTGAAAATCATTCCTCAAAAGATATGTAACAATATTGCACAAGATTCTGATCAAAATTTAAACTTATCACCCAAAATATTTGAAAAGTCATTACAAGAAGTCAAAGCATCAGTACAACAGTGGTTGAGCATAAGTAATGTCAGTCGAAAACAAGATCACAGCATTATTAACAGAGAAACAAATGTACCCAATTTGATCTGCCTGCTCAGCTTTATCCCACTTACACTTCTGTGTTTGTTGCGTAACATGAAATTTGTTTATTTCTATTACACATACAGAAAGATAGGATTTTATTGTGACATGAATCAGTTTTATATAGGAATTAATAAATAATTATAATTGTCAGTGACTTCATTTTATCAGCTGAAAGTAAAACAATTTTTGTTGTCTTGCATTTTCAATTTACTTTTCCACAATTTTCGATCAAGGAATTGTTCTTTTTTGTAGAAATTATTGATTTTAATTAGAAATAAGATAGATAACACCATCTCTTTATATTTGTGCAATATGGTAATGAAAATATTAGGAATTTTATATCGATCATTATTATTATTATTACATGTAAGATATTTGGTTGGCATATAAGGATTCTCTCAAAATATATTTCTAGATATGTGCCTAAATATGCCCTAGTTTTGTAATGTAAATACTTATATATACAACTTCTTTTCAAAGCAAATCTCATTGCAGTCACTTGCTTACATACATTAATTGAGGAGATTAGTGAACTATTAGTGTCTTTCAATGAATGTTTGCAATTTTGTATTGGATTGGTAGAATATTGGTATCAGTAAATTTTATATCAGCATTGGCAACAATTTCATATCAGTATATCCCTTGTATAAACGCTTTATGACAAGGTGCAAAGCATAGGAAATCACTGTGGTGATGCCTCTATAGTATTACCTCCATGTTAGCATTTGTTGTGTGTCGACAGTTCTCACTTCTACATGTACATCTTGGCAATACTTTGGTTTTATTTGTTGGCTTTCAAAACACTCCATATTTCCAAATTATAGTAAACTTTAAACAGGAAGGTGGTCCACCAAGTGATTATAGTGTGTCCATCCATGTAGAATATTGAAATGACTTAGTAAACTGTTGAAATTACTTTATTGATTCCTTTGTTTGTTGTATTTCCTTGTGCATCTCAATGTCATTTATAGATTCTCTGAGGAAGGTTGTTTTAATCCTTGCTAACAAATCACCTTATTAAATAGAGTGGACTGGAACGTCCAGTTAACATGCACTGTAGAGCCATGATGATCCAGTTAGTAGGGTGTCTGATTGTCGCACAGGAGGCTAGGGTTCGATTCAAGGGGTAGATATTCTCAGAATTTTTCCGTCATTGTCCCTTGCAGGCTCACTAGCATCTTTGTCTGAAACCAATAATGTGTGGAGCCCTATCTTTACACTCTGCATTTGCTTTCTTGGCACAGGGGGCAATTTTACTTTTCATTCCATGTAATATATTAAATTTTGCTAATTTTTGTTTTGAAATGAAGATAAATGTAATTATTGGTAATAAAGATTTCCAGAATTAAAATTAGGCATAAACAAGATTCACACAATACACAAAAAGGCTGTAAATAATACGTATCAAATGCTTAGTGCCCCAACATAAGATAAAAGGGTGGTGTAAGAATTAATGAAGCTTTTATACTGAAGTGATAAACGACATGTGGCACTTGAGAACAAACCAATCAGTATCAATGTTTCACACGGCAATAACATTGCATGAGAACAAATACAACCCCCTGTGGTGCAAACAGCCTTATGAGGGCCAAGCTACTTTCCTTTGGCTGGTGCATGATCAGTGCATCTTGTCTCGTCACCATTTTTTTTGGCTTTCAAGACTAGTATCTGCTACTATTGTTTCCATGTAGCTCCCTAATTGTCCCTACGATGCTTGTCAACACTGCAATTTTCTAGCTCCTACCAGAAATTGAACCAAGGACCATTCACACCAAAGGTAAGAGTGCTAACTATTAGCCTACATGGAAGCTCTGCATTGAATATGACTGCAGCCAATCAGTTGGGCTTCAAGCAACTCACAACTCCCTAAAACAGCTCAAATTGAACAAATGCAGGGTTAATATTTCATAAAGAGAAAAAATAAGCATGCTTTCTTACATGTGTTATAACTAAGATTACTTCTCTTCATTTTTCTGTCTGTCTTTTTCCTTCTTTCTTCTTTCATACCATTACCTCTGCTCCCTTACTTATTTTATTGTCAAATTCTTTCCACTTGGATTGTACCTTTCTTCCCGTAGATCTGCCTCTGTGATTGTTGTGCCACTTTGCTTGCACAGTGTCTTGTATTTTACGTGAAATAAAATTGTTGAGAAATAAAATAGTCAATAAATGTTCTTTAACTAAAAAGAAGTGTCAGTATTTCATGTGAGATCATTTTCTTTATTTTTTGTTAAACATGTTTAGTATAAAAAATTCCATAATTTTATGTGTAAATAATTGTATATCCTGTAATACAATAATATTAACCTTCAAGAAATGGCAGTTAGGCTTAAACTGCAGGCTTTTGAATTCCTAAATTTTCTTCCTTTATTGAATATGAGTAATAATATTGTTGGTCATTTATTAATAAATCCTTAATCTTGGGAAATAATTCCCTACAAGCAAATATTACTCCTGCAGTTATGGCACTTCTGGCTCACTAAAAAGAATGATGCAAAATTCACTCCAGTATTCCGCATGTCATGTTCTTTTATGTTCAAATCATGTTCTTGTATGTGAAAATAACAAGGATGAAAACAAAATTAGCAGCATGCTATCCTATTGTAAATAAGCTTAAAATATCATGAACTTTGTAACACACATGTTTCATAATGTTTCCATAGCCATCTCTTCAGGTGTATGGTAATGATAAAATCTACTCTTACAAAAGTATTTCAAGAAAGATGAGTGAAATTAATTATCACTTGTCCCTAGCAGTCAACATGGGCATATCAGTTGATATTGTATTTCTATAAATAGCATGAAGTTAGCATACAATTTTGCCCTTTTCTTATTATTTTTATGAATATAAAAGTACAATTCATATGCCCTGGAGCTGGCCTCCGTGGCAGAGTGGTTAGCACAGAGTGCTCTGACGACAGAGATCCTGGATTCTAATCCTGGCCTGGGCATTGGTGTTCATGAATTTCATCATATCATCATTCATCTTCATCTTCATGATTAGCCAAAAGTGTCAGAAACGTGATGTAAAAATAAAATAAATCAAAATCATATATCCTAGATTTGCAAAGTAAATACCTAAGTACAAAATTTATTTTTCAAATACATGCTTAATAATTCAGGTTCTTTAAGGAATATTCATAATTTGAGGACTAAAAGTTGTAAACGTTGTAAGTGCCAAAAGCGAAAGTGTTGGGAAATCGCATCGTTCCGCACATCAGCTCGTAACAACGTTCACACTAGTGACCTCTTTACATGCCCTTTGAACTACTTAGAGGGCTACCAGCCACTTTCACGTTTACCACATTATAAAGCATGGCACATTTCACAGTTTAACGTGGAAAACGGTGTTTGAATTATTGTGGCACTTACATCGTTTACCAATTTTAGTCTTCAATTTATATCAGACCGGTACAATACTTGCTAACACTGGCTTGAATTTCATATTCATTCATCCTTTATAAAATCATCACTTCCCATGAGAGAAGTATTTGTGGTCTGATTTTGGAACATTTCTCCTATTTCCTTCAATATTAATGTCATAATATGCCCTATCAGCATGATTGATTATCATCTTAAACATTTTTTTCTTACATTCATTTTTAATCAAACAAGAATACATTTTTACTATATTTAGTGCACAAGAAGATAAAAATGCATGCTTCTTTTGTGTAATGTTTTTTGGATTTTGTGTCAATAGTAAGAGTAATACAACCTACTGCTGCTTATTCAATTTTCCTACTTTATCGTACTTTGCTTTACAACATTGTCATGCTGAGAATCATCTTACAAGTTCATTTATGTTAATCTTCATGTTAAACTGTTGTTTGTAACACTCTTTTTGTTTTTGAATGTTTTAGTTTGATATTTCATAATTTTTTTGGGGTCTGTAATATCCCTACGGTATTTCAAAAGTGGTACTTTGTATTTTTACTGCGTGAACTGTGTGTGTGTATAGGAAGTCATTATGGTTAGTGTATGTGCATATGTTTCTAATGTGGATCTCTTATATGTCTAGGTTTGCCTGACCCTCCTGTTGATATCCAAGTGGAGCCTGGTCCCCAGGATGGCACGTTACTAGTGACGTGGTTGCCCGTGACTATAAACACGTCAGGAACATCAAACGGGGCTCCTGTTACTGGCTATGCTGTTTATGCTGATGGGAAGAAAGTGACAGATGTGGATAGTCCTACGGGTAAGGGGAAAAACAATTTTCATTAATCCCGTGACACAGTTGTGTGGGGAAAAGTGAATTTCGTGGTTAATAATACCTGTTGTGTCGTAAGTGAAGTTGTAAGTGAATCTATATGTGTATACAGGGTGTTTCCATGACCTTGAATCAAACTGGCAGGGTGGATGGAGACTCACCAAAGCACAGATATGAGATAAGGAACCCCGGTCCGGAAATGCATCATTAAAAAGTTATAAGCCAAAACAAGTTGGATCTACCTAAGACAACTGAAAGATGTGGTTTGTAGATTTAATATGGACATTACCACAGTGTATCGTAGCACTCTATGATGAAAACGTTACAGTAGGTGTTCAAAATGGCATTTGCTCTACCATCCCTGGAGTCGTTCTGACGATATCACAGGCAGCAAGGATTCTTCCCAGGAGGGTATGCAAAGGGTGTCCCTCAGCTTGGCCCCCAATCGTCAGCTGTTACTTCCTGACAGTGCATCCTGAAAACTGCTTGTACAAGTCACATCTTTCAGTTGTCTTAATCCACTGTCATAGTCTGATTACTAGTCAGTTTAGTAAAGATTCTTTGTAGTGGAATGTAGTCACTTCAGACATAAAGACCAAAGTGCCAGATGTACTTACTGCTGTTGGCACCCTGTAGTAACTATTAAGAGATAGATACATGAGAGTTTGCCATGTCAAAGCTGAAAGTTTAGAAAATCTGCAAATTAAAAATCAGAATTCCTCACTTGTGACACTTACATCTCTTCATCAGATAAGTGAGAATATTTTATCAACATGCCATTCCTTTCTTCCCACAGGTGATCATGCCTTAATAGACATCAACAAAATAGTGGGGTTGAATCCCAAACATGTTACAGTAAGGACAAAATCAAAGGACAGCCAGTCTTCGGACAGTGTCCCCACACCTATTCCGAACCATATACTGAAGGGTCGACAGATGAAGGTAACCGTTATCACTTTATTAATGTTATTACTGCAAAGCTGCAGTATGTTGTAAAATGCATGGTTTTGTTTGCAGGATCACATGTAAATTAATTGAACCCTATTTTAGTGCACAATAGCATCACCTCTATCGCTGCAATTTTCACTGTAACTTACAACACTCTGCACTGTAATTGAAAGAAATTCTCCCATAAGCCTGATTTCTAAAAACTTCAAAGAATATAACTTTACATGTAAATTATTTGAGTTTTGTGTGGAAAGAGTATGAATATTGTTCCTGAAACTTTTGTACTATAATAAAATGTGTTATTTTTACCTCTTATCGAATTGACATTTACATTGATCAAGTACACTCGCCTCAGTTAGAACTCCAACAGTTTGTTTCTTTATACAGCATATTTGCAGAAGATGCAATTCAAAATACAAATGTATCAATATACGCTGTATAAAAAACAACTTATTACTAACTTCGTTGACCCTGTACAATGTAGTAGTAGTAGTTCAATTACTAGAAGTGCTAGTATACAAAGCCAGAAACATTTGGAGTTTTTATATTCGTGTCCATTATGCATTTTTCATTGGAATACAAAATTGCCCCACTCCCAAAGAAGGTTTACAAATCTTTTTTTATATCTATGAATATGCATTAGCATTTTTGTTGAGGGTATTAAGTCCTACATATGTGATAAGACTGTTCATATTTTTTGGCATGCGCTTGCTGATTATAACACTGACTGCAACTTTTACCAAACTTGAAGTATTTGAGGAACAGATTTTTCTTTACATGAGAAAATAAATATGCTTTCAAGAGACAAGAATGTCACAAGCAATGTATTTTGCTGTAATCATTTCTTTTATAGTGCATGATTTCATACAGTCAACCAATTATTACTCTATAGTCATCTATCTTTGTTTCTTATGACCATTGCTGTAATGTGGATAAATGATGATGATTATGAAATATATCAACAGACAACTACAAACGCGCATAATTTAGTCAAGTTCAGTGCCCCATATATAGCAGCTCATTGCATACAATTGTCCTTCAACCATGACTTGCTGTAGTAAAAGAACTGATTTTTTTCTATGCATTTCTTTTATTGTCCTGACTGTATTAATGTCACATCACTATCATTCTTTAGTCATACAGTCCCTTATTTTCCTGCACTTGAAGCATTGATTCATTCAACCTCTAAAAATATTAACTAATAAAAAGAATTCTAACCCAGTTAATAAATTAATCATAAATAGGAAATAGATAAATAGTGTCAAATAATTTTACTTGCTTAGTTTCTAAAAATATTTATTATATAGTTTTTGCCAGATATTTGCTGCTAATTTCTGCTGTTGTTTTAGTTTTGAAAAGCATTTGATTTATTTGCTGCTTAGAAGCCACAATCTTTAAATCTAGAACTACTTTGCAGTTTGTCAGCTGTTTCAATTTGCATTAGTTTTGAGATTAATAGCTCTAGTTTCTTTGCTTTTTATAAACTTTGTTTGGCATAATAAAATTCTAGCTATCTATGGTTTCATTTTCAATTGTTGCTTTGCATTTATTCCATGTTACTTTAGACTATTTCTTAAGGAACCTGCATTTTAGCCCTTTTATTTCACATTTTAGTTAGATAACTTCGAGCCTTGTGAAAACTTCGGCACGTTTGATGCGGAATTGTATGATGATGATGATATGAGTGACATGAGAATGTTACACCATGAGGAGAAATTGTTTTATAACTACTTGAAGGTATATCATGATTTTTTATGTGTATTTTATGCTTTATTTTGTTAAAAATGTATCTTACGAAGAGAACTCAAAGAGCTGGTATCATTACAAAGGTATTAGTTTATAATGCACCATGAGAAAATAATTCCTAGCTGTAATATCACCCCGGTTGCTACCATTCACAGTGGTGTGGTTGCTATGGGAACAAGAAAGTAGATGATGGGCAGAAGTTGCACTTGTCATAACTTCAGTGCCGGTGAATTTTCTAGTTACTTTATTTGGAAGTTTACAACAATGTTTGTTCTTGAAGTTTGTTTTTAGGTCCACTTGCACAGATAAGCTAATCGAGACTGGACCTATGGTTTGAAGTGGAATCCAAATCGCTATGTATGTGCCTCAACTGGGTATTGAACCCAGGACCCCTTGATTACAATGCAATGATGTTACTAGTCATGTCATGGTGGTGAAAATTTAACCATTTTTTTCATCAGCCTTCGCTTCCTATGCTCTCCATAGCCTCTGTGCCAAGTTTCACAGCAATCCGTTGCTTTGAATGGGCTCCAGAGCAGGGGAACTTTAGTTATGACCACCTGGTATGTCTAGAATACTCACTATCCCAGATAGCACGTAAGTTAACTGCAAGTTAAATTGAATGTCGATTTAACTTGCAGTTAACTTACATGCTATCTGGGATGGCACTGATGCCAGAACAGCAGCAGCTCCTCGTCCCATCATCGCACCGCTGTGAATGGTAGACCACTAGTGCCAGAACTATTGGAGCAATGAAAAAATGAAAGCAGAACAATCAGGGATGAGTAAGCTCTTTTTCTTTGTTTGTTAATTACAATATTTTTTTTTTTTTTTTTTTTTTTTTTTGCTGTGGAATTCAGAATGTCTTACCAATTACTAGTAACACTTTATTGCCTGTTGTCTTTCTTTACCTGCAATTTTTGGATTGTGTGTTGAATGAAACAAAAAAATATGATTAGTTAATGAACCTGAATAATTTATACACACTCACATGTTATTATTGTACCTTTTTGTCTTTTCTTCATGTCTGAAATATTGACTAAAAACCTCTTTAACTTGAGGGTTCAAATATAACAGGATGAATGCCTGGGGAATAAAATTTATGGGCAGTTATCTCTTCAAAACGGGGTTGTTTGTTAGATGTGTAATGATTAGGGTTGAGCTGATGCCGATGGCTATGTAGTGGCATCATAAAGTATCGGTTGTAATTTATTTACCAATGCAGACCGATTTCTGGCACTTTGGTCTTTCGTGGGGTCTGCAAAATTGCTCCACAACACTTTTGCAGAGACCTGTCATCCTAGAAATTATGAAGAATTTGAAGTTTTCATTTATTTTGCACCAGTTTTATGTGAAAAACTTAATTCTGTGATTACAAAAGATTTATTTTAGTAGTAACTCTTGGTAAATTGATGCATGTAGTCTGAGTGGAATTCTCACACACTAATGGTAACCAACAACATTTCATTGTTACCATTTTCAAGCATCACTGTGAGTATCAGTTGAAAATGTTATCGGCTTAGTGGGCAAGGAAGCATGAGGCTTCAGGTTGAAATCGAGACTGGGTATTGCACACACAGTTCGTGAATGGTCACTGAGAAGTTACTTATTTATTTATTAATTGTTTACTGAGAGATAATATTAAAACCTTCACATAATAATGATTCATGTCAAACATTTTGGACATGCATCAAATAAAAACAGTGTCTTTGGTGAAGTAAAGTAACACATGCTTGTGAAATCTTCACCCATTCGATATCTAGTCAAGCACTCAATCATTTTATCAAATTGTTGATTGTTCCCCATTTCATGCATAGAGGCCAATAGCACTTCTACAAAGATAACTTACTGTTAACCATCTTAAAGTGTAAGTAGTGAATTAACCGAAATTCTCAGAGTATGTGATGAGTTAACGTGTATATTTATTAGTGGAATATTGCCACTGACTAGGTTGACTCAAGATTTCACTATTGAGAGTTCAACATTCAAGTCCTGGCATGTTCATGGATATCACTTTGCGACTGTCTCTTCATCGTTTTTATGCAACTACTGCTTAATACTCATCAGCACAATTAGCCAAAAATGGCAGAAAAATTATGTAAAATAAGAAAATTACTAGTACAAATTGGTAGAATATTAGTGTATAACATGTATATATTTTGCATCACAAATTACCATTGGATATTTAGCATTGGAAAAAATATTCTATATTCTTAAGTTTAAACATACAGTCACTGGTAATTAAAATGGGACATCTTGCAGGGAAGTGAGTATTTTTAGGATCTAAGTGTCCCATTTTAATTGTAAAAAGCAAGCACACATATTTTTTGCAAGATATATTTTTCAAAGTAACTTGTTTCACTTTTTAAAAGGCAAATAACTATTTTATTGTTTATAATTTTTCAAAAATTGAAGTTATTTGTGTTCATTAGATATTTTTGTGCCACTTGAACCAGTCAAAGCATATTATTTGGAATTCTAAATGGAAACTCAAGCTTCATGCTGTTTTCCCATGCTAAATATCAGTGCTCAAGTTTGGGTAGTTTGAAAATCTTTCGTAAAAATCCACCCTGATGGATAGTTTGCATAAACACCCCCTCCCTTTCCCCCTCCATCACCTATCCCCAAACTCAACTAAGCATTCCTTGAGCTAGGAATTTCCACTCCAAGAACTGATAAATCGTCTGGTTAGGGTGCAGAGATTGAGTGAGTGAGAGGGAGTGAGTGTGTAAAATATAATTACAAATATTAGAATTGTAATTCAAAATCAGTTTTTACATCTTGGTCTGTAATTTGTCAACTTTTAAAAAATGGCCACTAACGTTAGGATGTTTTGTTATCTTTTCTTGAATTCAATTTGTAATTTTTTTAAATTTCATTTTGGGGGACTTCCTTTGTGACATCACATATTATTTACGTTAAATTCAAGGTACATTAATTTTATCAGTTTTCATAATAACAATTTCTACTATTGCACTGACAAGACAGCCCAGTTATGAAATTTGGCTTTCTGTTATTGCTGACAAATTTAAATATTACTATTTGAGTCCCATTTTCTTCCCAATTTCCTCGGTTATTCACCATGCATATGTTACCATGCCTCCTTTATTTACAGAATGTTAATCTTGATTATTTTTAGTACAAAACAAAAACATTATTTTATCTTCATAAGAAATTTTTGTTTACATTCAGTAAAGAAGTGTTCAAAGGGATATGGGGATGTTGGATGTCATATACCTAGGTATATTGATTAAATTAAATTCCAGTTCCCTTTTTAAAATGTTGATTTTGCAGTAGCCTGTAAGTAAATTGGTCAGTACTTGATTAGTTTTTTTCCAGTAAAGTCAGTAATTTTTGCTCAAAGCAGAAATTTCTAAGCTGCTCGTCAAGTCAACCTTGCAGCAGGTTTTATGTATCAATCCGCGCGAGAACTGAGCTCAGAATCTTCCGTGCCAGTCTTTCCTCAACCGCCGAGCTGCTTACATCGCAAACACTGAGAAAATCCACAGTATTGCCAACCGCACAACACATCAAAACCCGCATGCATGTCAAGTGGTATGTATTTTTGCTTCTCTTTGTCTGCTGAAACATAAAATTTTAAAAGTACTTTCTGCGCATAGATTATTTAATAAATGTGTCATTACTTAATATAAATGCGAAATATCTTCGAAACATGAGAGCGTGTGTGTATATTTCGAGCACGCAAAAATAAAAATGAACAAAGATAAAAGTAAACAACGATAGGCCCTCTTGAATTTAATGACAATTTTTTTTTTTGGTTTAGAAAGAAATACATTTATGAAAAACGTGGTTGCTTCGTCCGCAATACATCCGTTCCTGTAAGACACACGCAATTCAAGTTATACCACCAAAAAAACATGATTTGTTATTGGTGATATATACAATCAGGTGCATTGTCTGTCACTATTACTCTGGTTTCAATTTATGAATCACTTCACTAAACCAGGATTCAAATCTTGGTCTGTCCATTTCTTGCGGATAATCACCCTTCCCTTTCTTTGCGCGGAACAGTAAATATGCACCTTCAACAAAGCTTTCATTGCCGCCAGTGGGTGAAACAATAAGCCTCCCCCTTCCCCTCATCGTTGGTTTCTTCAGCCCTGGCGTGGTTTTGCATGCTGGTATCCTTCCATGTTTTATTCCCCCTTCCCCCACCCACCGAGTTGAAGGACGTCTCGTCCAAATAATAAACATGTTTCTTCTCACTGCGATATCTTTTAATACCGCGGAGATTCTTTTGTCGTCAAAAAACAAACAATCGTTTCCTCTTGCTAAACTCAAACAGCAAATCATTCAACACCCGTGATACAATTCGTGCGCACATTGACGGCAAATCACCTCACGCCCTGTTTTACTTTGATCTTGTTGCCGCAAGGAGGATTATGCATTCAAAACAACTTGCTTGTCTTTGAAGAAAATTTCCCTTCGGACGAAGTCCAAAATAACATTCGGGTAAAACCGCGCGCTGAACAGTAGATTCAGCCATTCTCGCCGCTCTACAATAAACATAGGGTTAAAAGAGTGGGATGTGCAACACTGGTATCGCCGATTCCACGCGTTCTGCAACGCATTCAGTCTCGCTCGACTCGCTCTAAAGTTTCAGTGTCTCTTCAACGCACTACACATTGCAGTTGGCGAATCTACGGTTCTAAGTTCGTCTGCACAGTGATTGCAACCAATTAAGTCCATACCTGCTAATGGATGTACTATTTTGTCTGTATATTACAAATTAAATAACTGTTTTCTTGCAAGTATGCAGTTGTGTCGGAATAGAACCCGTCTCAGTGGAACTATGTTCTTGCGCGCACGTTTGGAACTACATATGCGAAAACCTGCTGCAAGGTTGACTTGACGAGCAGCGTAGTTTGGAGGATGCTTGGTCGAGTTTGGGGATAGGAGGGAGGGGATATTTGTATGGCTCAATGCGGAGACAATGCAGTGGGTGGGGGGAGCTTATGCTAGTCATCCTACATGAGGGCATGCTTTATGAAGAAAAATTTTAAGGGGGGATAGTATCCCTTGCACCACCCCCTCCCCTCCCTTTGAGCCCCGATTTTGACCCATTGACTATGTTCCACACCTGGACTTTTTGATCTGCTGTTAAGCTATTGGCATTGCAACTGTACTGAAATAGAAGCTGCAAGAAATTGTGAACCTTTCAGTTTGCTTTCTTATAGTTCAAAACAACAAAATAGGAAAGTGTTGTTTATATAGCTTATTTTATTTGCATTCTTTCTAATACCAAAGTAGTTTGTTGAGATTCAGTCCCTATACATTTTGTTTTAATTTTTTCCTGTATGATGGTTAATTTACCTCAATGCAAGTACATCTGAGTACATTTTACTTTTTCACTACATCACCCTAGCATAAGAGCTGGTTAACAAAACGTAGAACATAATACAATGCAAAATATCAACCACATGCTATCAGTTTACATTTTTAAATGTGAACTTGAACTAGGAAACTAGATTTACTATTTGTGAAGTCCTTGTAGATCTCAGTGTCCTTCTCAAATTTCCATCTGTTCTGCTTTATAATTTTTAGCTAATCACACATTTATATTGGAATCAAATAAAAATTCCCAACAAATTCTTTCCATTTTCCCTACACCTTATAAGGTAATTTTATGTTTTCTGTTCCTTGTGCTTCAATCGTACCCTTCCTCGTTGTTCTTGAAGAGAACTCACAAAGGACATCTGTGCCTAGGATTCAAACCTGGGCATCAATAGTGTGCTATGCTAACCACTCTACCACAGACACATCTTGTGAATTGAAATATAGTTGATAACATGCAATTTACGATGAGGAATGGACTTTATTGAACATGTAAATGTACTATAAAGTAGCATGTGGTTGAAATTATTGTATTATGTTTCATTTTGTGAATTGCAATCCAACTGTATTTTTCTGTACAATGACTATTTTTAAAAAAGAATTGGAAACATTTTGTGGAAGAAACAGCTGAAGTGTTATGGAAATTTGCAATCATGCATTTTTTTTTTGGAGCGGGTGTTCAGTTTATTTTCTGTGTTCCTATTAAAAAAAAGAAAGGTTGTAGCTATATCACAATTCTGATTGCATATGTGTGTGTTGGGTCGTTCAGCTCCCCGACGATGGTGATTCTGACGAACGACCGTCTGAACTGTCAGATATTGCCGAGGAACCGGAAGAGGAATTCTTTGACCAGCAGGAGGTAATTTTTTTTTCTGTGGCCAGCTTTCTTTCATCTGTGTTATCCTCCCCTATTCCTATGTATTTCCCCCG
Organism: Lepisma saccharinum; assembly: GCF_977018435.1. Taxonomy (NCBI): domain Eukaryota; kingdom Metazoa; phylum Arthropoda; class Insecta; order Zygentoma; family Lepismatidae; genus Lepisma; species Lepisma saccharinum. The sequence continues at coordinate 79,271,503 of NC_139237.1, forward strand.
TCTTTCTCTCTAACTCTTTATCATGGCTTGGTTTTTAAAAGAGAAATGCTCTCTCTCCTTCACCTGTCACTGCTTGGTGCAAGCACTGTGTCCTCTTTACGAAGCTTTTTCTTTTGGCAGTTTTTATTACAGCTTGCCTTGGGACATAAAAAAGAAGTTTGTAAACCCCCTTTTTGTTGAAATATGTGTGTACTTTTTTTAACAACAATCTCTCTTGAAAGGAATGAAATAATAGGCTCGGATAATGTTTCCTCTTTCCCCAGACTCAAATTTGTACATGTGTGTGTGGAATGATTGTTCTACTCTCTGAATAAAAACACTAATGTTTCCTCTATGTATCTTCTGTAACCTTCTTTCTTAGATAGATCTCCCGTGCATCAACAAACGAATCGGTGTTAGAGGGGCTGGCCTATTAGCTTCAGATCTGGCTGTTGGTTTATGCATTTTGGCTTCGTTATTCGCATTTTCTCGTTACGGTGGTGCTGGAAGCATTTGGTGTTAACAGTGGATGTATAGGGTGTGGTCATACAGCACTAGCATACTTCTACAGTGTGTAGGAGACATCCAGGCGACCACTTTTCTTAATATTTTTTGCCAATGAGCCCTTGAAAATATGTTTATCCTATATGTATGCAACGGGTTCCAGAATAGCCAAGTGGTTAGCACTCTCCCCTTTGGTGTGAAGGGTCTCTGGGTTCAATTCTCTGTGGAGTCCTCAAAATTCAGTGTTGTCCCAGCATTGTGAGGACAATTAAGGAGATAAAGCTCACAACCTATCCAGACTTTTGTGAATTTCCAAGTGCAAAAAGCAGTGTTGCCACATGCCTCATTTTTCTGCCATTGTAAATGACACTTTCTCCTGTCAATATGCACACTTCATTCTCCAGTTCAGAAAGGGACAGAGAGTGGGAGACCCATTCATTTGCTAATAGGAAACGACAGTTAGGTTAACCTGTTCTTTGGACCCTGAACGTATGGCAATGCAATATATCACAAGATTTTCCCGTCACCATAGCAACTGGGCCTACCTGATCGGTTCATGTGACTTACCCTCAAAAAGTAGAATTCCAAATTGGTTCTCTTATCATGCTGGCTTTACTTGAAAAGAACAGCAGTTATGGAACTTGATGTACTGACCACAAGTTACACAATGAAAAGAAGCCCTTGCTCCCTGCATGTTGCATCATGCAGTTTATTTCATGCAACTGACAGCACAGATTCTACTCCCACTACTAGCCGACCTTTGTGGCAGAGTGGTTAGCACAGCATGCTATGATGCCAGGGGTTCTTGGTTCGAATCCCGGCCAGGGCATGGGTGTTCTTTGTGATTGTCCCTTCATCAATTTCATCATACCATTACTCATTCTCATCTTCGCAATTAGCAAAAAGTTTCATAAAAGTGAAGTAAAATATGTCAATTCAATCAATCAACCCCCACTACAATTGATTTATTCTCCTGCCTGACAATATATAAAGCTATAAGGCAGTATGGATGGACTGTATATCCAATCAAGACATGGAGCATAACTTGAATGTGATGGGAGGGGAGTAAGCCTTGGAACTCCAGTTACAGCGTGTCTGCTTTTGTAGCATAAACCAAAGTAAAAAAAATAAATTTATATAGAAGCCATGAATCCATGCTGCATTTGTACAAGATACAAATATAATTTTTCAAGGGCTTGTAGCAATGAAATGAGGCTTCAAAAAACAGACATGTTAGCCTTGATGTCTTTTACATGCTGTGAAATTTTGTCAGTGTTACTGTAAAAAGATTCATGTATTAAAGCATTTAACTAACAACAACTTTTCTACTCTAATGGAAAGAAATTGCTAGAGTGTAGTGTGGTATTTCTCCCTTGGAAATTGTGTACAAGAGTTGTGTATGGTGAAGGTATTATTCAGGTTTAGATGAAAATTTGGTATCTTTTTTTTTAAAGAAAATTGTTCATTTTATGCAATACATATCCCAACAAGTATAAACTATTTTTAAGGTTAACTCATTTCTGTCAAATAAATTACATTCGCTAGAATAAAAGTTCTATTCACAATTCAGTTAAATGTGTTTATTCATTTTGAACTAGCTGTAAATCATGTTGTATGTTATTTTTTTAAACATATATAATGTACAAATTCAAAGAATGTGTGAGGAAAAATCAAAATGTTTTGGAACATGCACCAAATGGCATAATATCACTTAATGTTTGCTTTGAAGAATCATGCTAATATTTCAAATTCTGAAAAATTGCATTCGTTTAGAATTCCTTTTGGAGCATTTAGGGAATTATATGAAAACTGATTTTGTTGTCTTGATATTTGTAATAAGCTCTAAGCTTATTTTGTCAAGTTGGTGTATTTCTTGAAAATGAGAAATCAAAAAGGTTGTTAGTGATATAGAGCAAGAGAATAGACTGAGGATTTCTGCAAAAGTTTGCATTTGTTCTATATTGGATGCAACATATTATACCTTACATATTGGTTAAAATTATATATGATATTTTTGTAAATCATAAACAAGTTTTATAATTCAAATCCTTGTAATGTAATAGAATATTCTAGAATAAATACAATAGAACTTATGAATACGCACATTCAATTTGAATAGTTACAGAAGATCCCACAATTTTGACTTATGGAGGCAGTGATTACCATTTTTCATATCTGATGAAGAGTGCAAATAAAAAAAATGCTACTAAGAGCACTCTTTCATGATTTGTATAGTTTTTATGAACAGTAATTTTGTATTTTAAAAATATAAAAGGTTACATGAATTGTTTTGTTTCAAGTAATAATCCCCTGTTCATATGATCTAACGCAGGATGTCGGAAACCAAATGAAAGGAGATCGTAGGATGAAGGATGACAAAGGGCATTATGGGTACAGCCAGTTGACGCCAGGTCATATGAGGCACAGGGCACTTTCCCCAAGAATAACAAGGCTGGATGCTCACGGGCAAGTCATCATCGAGACCGAGGAGAACCTCAGCGACAAGGAGATTTATCCACCTACTCATATGAACATCCCTTCAATAGGTATGTTTTCACATGCAATCTTAACCAGATATTATACATTGTTTAGCTTTTTAGCCTTTACCTGTCCTGGGACTAGGTTTTGTGACAGCTCCTCTTCTCTCATCATAAAGTGAACTTGCTTGTTCCTTTTTGCCAGAGGTGTAGATTGAATCTATCATGGTTCTGTGAATTACTGCTGATCGTAAATGTTAGAACCCCAGAATGGTAGCATTTTACAGGTTCATAAGTTCGATTGGGAAAAGGAAAAAACTAAGTTTACCTTAAGACGAGGAGAACTGCTTTTGTGAAGCATAATCTCAGAATAGGTAAAGGATAAAGCTAGAAAATGGTTAATTTCTAGTCAAGATTGCATGATAATAAAGTTCTACTGGCACTTGCCATTATCACTAACATTCTGACAAGTATTAGGTACGTATTCACTTGCATGAACATTCTCTAAGCTGTAGCATGGTATGTACATAGGAGATAAACTCAAAGTAGTTTTACTAGGTACGAAACTTATCAATTGGTATGCTATCGCTACCAATATGGCTTACCAAAATGTATTTATTTATATATTTTTGTTTCTGTAAACAATATGTGACACAGAAAGGACTGTATCGCTTATAAAAATCATGTCCAAAGGGTCACGCACACCATATTTATAGCTTCAGGGACTAGAAAACATTGATAACTGTTCATCTAGTTTCCAAAGTAAGAGGAATTTCCTTTCGTGTGAATCCTTCAATATCCTGAAGCTATTAATATGATGTTTGTGGAAAGTTGGATAGTTATTTTTTTACAAGTTATATAGCTTTTCAGTGTTAGAAAAATTGAAAATATTCCTATCACCACATGACGTCGAAGTGTACCTTAAGAATGTAGTATTTTATTGGTATATTTGCCAATAGTTTTACCGATTCAATATTTCTATAAATAGCCTGTGACCTACTTCCACGATTCTGCAGTTTTGTTACTACCCTGACAAATATAGAATCAAAATTTATACATATTGTTTTTTTTATATACATTTATCTATTAATTTGTTCCTTTCTTCCTAATAACGCTTTTGAGCTAGGTAACTACATGTATTTATTAAGGATATGAATTCAGCCAGTGAACTGTTTTTGTAACCCAGTACTTTTTTTTCAGCATTGGTACATTTTAAATTGATATCATTTGAATTTTTATATCAATGAATCCCTATGTTGTATGTTACTTTTTAAGATGGAATTAGTTTTATACGTGATAGTTTTTTCTTGTCCTGTATTTTGTATTTATTAAATTGAATCATTGTTCATCTTCACTATCCTAGAAAAGCAATATTATATAACTAAAATACATTATTGTGTTCAATATTCCCTTATTTTTTAGAAGATGTCATCATGTACACAATCACTGTTATGTTTTGTTTCTGGTAGAAATTACGTTGATTTTATAATATATTTTTCCTTGTTAATGTAACACTGTCTATTGTTGTTATGGTTCGGATGACATCTCCACAACTAGCATCTTATTTTTTTTTTAAATTTTTTTTTACCACCATCTTGCAATAAGACAACCAATTTGCTTTGTCTAACCCTGATGAAGAACAGTTATTTGCTCAAAATGTTCAGACCTTCTATTATTACATTCAACACGATCGGGAAAACAAAACTTGAAAGTTTGACAGTTTATTTTAGAGATTGATATTGAAGCTGTAAATGATCTATTTCCACAGAAATTACAAAGGACTCTGCTAGTGAAGCCAATTTTAGTGAGGACGATTTTGATCCCAGAAGGGGAGCTGCAAGGGGCCATTACGACAGATCTCCACGATCGCATTTAGACAGGGGGCGACCCCCACCACTACCTCACGAAAGAGGACGAGGACAAGTTCCTCCAGAACTCAGGGACAGAGATCTTCGCGATCGTGGCATGCATGAAAGGTATGTTTTACAACTGGTTTCTGTATCAATGTTTTACATGCATTATGCTGAACAAAAGGTTTCACACAACAATGGAATATGTAAATAAACTTACATTATGTTAATAATATTCCTTTTGGTGTGGACGTAAAGGAAAACTTAGGAATTCATGTTCCACTTATGTACTTGTTTTGCCATAACTTTTTTTGCTATTGAATCACATTTTGGTGACAAAAGTTACATTTAAACCAAGATAAGTACACCCCTGGGAACTTGTGAACTAAAGTGCACAGTCACTTGTTTTCTCCTGCTTCCCCTTCTCTTGTGCCTGTGACAGGGGTGTTCTTACCTTGGTCAAGCTGTACCAACTTTGTGGCCTAAATGGCATGAATTGGTTGCCAAAGAAAGGAATGTTTAAGTCCATGTCTACTATGTACCCGTAATGACTGATTGACAACACATTTTGACTTTTGTGTCTATCTGACACAAAATTAGTTATTTTTAACTAATTTGGACATGCTAAACATAAATATGAACAGAAAAATTTCAAATTAGCTCTAGTTGTCAAGATACAGTAGGGAAAAGAGCTCCTCATCAGAAATCTGATGTCGAGTGTATGATTTCTAAAGTGGTGGATAGATAATCTTGACTGTCAATTGGATATGACAATGATGATGATGACGTTTATCATAACTGATTGATATGTGTATAGAAAGTAGGGATGGGGCAGTTCACTCAGTATTGGCTGATACAGGTAAGTTGGTACATTAGTTTATTCATAATTCAATAATTTTACCAATTTGATATATAGCCTGTATTGTAGTATAATTCATATGCCATGGTTTTGCAATGTCTAAACGTGCAGTCCCTTTTTCAGATGCACCCCATTGCAGTCAACTGCTTACATACATTAATTATAGAGGTTAATTATCATTCATGTTCTTCAAGAAACATTTGTTATTTTTATATCAAATTTGTAGAATATTGGTTATCAATATTGTTAACCTTTATTATGTATCAGCTACAAATTTCATTACAGTAGGCCCATAATTGTGTGTAAGAAGTATTATTTTATGTGGCAGACCAACAAATACAACTCGGTAAGTGTACATATATACAGGGTGTATCATACGTAATAGCAAAAACTGACACAGTTGAAAGTACACAACAATAGAAGCAAAAAAGTCTCAGTAAACACGGGTCTGCAAATGAGCCGTTTTCGAGAAAATTGTGAATGTGTGGTTTCAAGCCGCTACTGACTTCAAACTACAGGCTAGAAGCTGGCCAGTCATAAGGTTGGGTTTTGCCCAAAGATTGCTACTGTGTTTGCATAAGGTTTTATGTTGTTTCTACTGTAGTCCAGTAACATACAACAGGTTTTATCCGTTGTTCTCGTATTCACTGAAATGTGCCATACAGCGTTATTCGGTAACCAAGTGTTAGGTAATAATCAAAATCTAATTATTGATAACAACTCGTTTGAACCAGTTTCTAAATTCAAATACTTAGGAGTAATATTAACAAATGAAAATTATATTAAAGAGGAAATAAAAAGTAGGATTAATTTAGGAAATGCATGTTACTTCTCTCTTCATAAACTTTTGTCTTTTCGTTTAATATCTAAGAAACTAAAAGTTAAAATATACAAAACTGTAATTTTGCCTGTAGTATTATATGGATGTGAAACTTGGTCCCTTACATTGAAAGAGGAACATAAATTGAGAGTATTTGAAAATAAGATCCTTAGGAAAATCTTTGGACCTAAAAGGGATGAGGAGACAGGTGAGTGGAGAAGGTTACATAATTTAGAACTACATAATTTGTATTCATGTCCAGATATTATTAGAATAATTAAATCAAGAAGACTTAGGTGGGCAGGCCATGTGGCACGAATGGGAGAGGAAAGAGGAGTTTACAGGATTCTTGTTGGGAGACCTGATGGTAAGAGACCTGTAAGAAAGGCCAAGACGAAGATGGAGGGTCAACGTTGAGATGGACCTAAGGGAAATCGGGAGGGATGGAAAAGAGTGTATAGATCTTGCTCAAGATAGGGAAAGATGGAAGGCCTGTGTAGCTGCAGCCATGAACCTTCGGGTTTAAGAAGGCTAGAGAGTTAGTTAGTTAGTAGTTAGCGTTATTCGGTGGAATGCTTCAATTGTAATAATTAAAAGTTGTTCAAAATATAATATTGGTGTATAAATGTTGTATTGCAATTATAAGCATGAAATTATCAGAGTTTTGCTTCAGAATATTAAGAATTACATCAGAATATTTAAACACATCTGAATTAGTAAGTCTTGAAGCTTATCGACCAGGTGAATTGTGGAAAAGATTCCAAGCTTTTGAGAGCTAATGTCACTCTAATCTTTAAGGTAGATCTCCACAGCATATATTGGTTCTACCCTGAAGGTGAGATTGACATTAGCACTCGAAAGCTTGGAATATTTTCCACAACTCACCTGGTCAATAGCCCGAAATAATCTTTTCAACCTCTTAAGTAAACATCAAATACAGTTTTCCCAACGCAATATTGGTGCAAAATAAATAGAAACTTCGAATTTTGCACAATTTCCAGGATAATTAGATCCTGCAGGCCCCATGAAAAGGCTAAAATGCCGGAAAAGTATTGGCCAATATCAATGAAAAAAAATCCAATACTATTCCATACCAATACATCAGCATCGGTATTGGCTCATCCGTAGTATCTTGAATTATTATAAATATATCAACAACAATTGATACTGGCAATAATCGTGGAGATGGACATGCTCTAAATTTTGTCTTCGACTTTTCAGGGACATGCATAATAGGGAGAGAGGTATGTCATCCTATGATAGAGACCCAAGAGGAAGACACCGTGGTGATGAATACCGGGACAGAGGCTATCACGGGCCAGGGGGGTATATGGGGCGTGGTCGAGGGAATCCTCACTACAGAGATGACAGGACAAGGATCTTCGTTGCGCTGTTTGACTATGATCCACCCACTATGTCTCCAAATCCAGATGCTTGTGATGAGGAACTTCCATTCAGAGAAGGACAGCTTATTAAGGTACGTTTAGACTGGAAGAATCCTGACCTATCGGGATTCACTGAATATCAGTAAATATTGGTACTTTATCAGTATTGGCAAGAGTGTCATATTTTTTTTTCTGCAATTACCGGAAGTAATAAACTGAAATATTTTTTTTTCTTTCAACAGGCTTCTTAGTTAGAGGTAGTGTTTAGAAATATTTTTACGTTCAGTTGCTGTTCCTTTCCTCAACACTGAAGGAAAAAAAATGATCAGTTTTTGTAGTATTTAATTACAAAACTGAATATGCATCATAGTACCCATACTAATTTCAATACGAAATTTAAACCATCAACATTTCACCTATGCTCATGGGACTTCCATCAGGCTCAATGATTTTGCAGTGATATATTTTCTACACAGGTTAACAACATACACATTGTAGCAGTTGAGTGTTGAACCCACAATCTCACCACTGGCAATCCGTTTTTTGAATCCTGGTGTAGGGTTTGTGAATGTCCCTTCATCAGTTTCATCTAATCATAATTCATCCTCATTGTTGCAATTAGCCTAGGGCCTTAGCAATTTAAAATTTTAAAAAAATACAATACATGCAGTGTTGTAGAAAATACATTGTAAAATTATTTAGCCTAATGGAAGCTTTGTACGTAAAAGTGAAATGATGCTACTAAAACAATTTTGCTGGTTTCATTTGCATGCCATTAAAAAATAGTCTTTAGTACATTAGTAAATGAATAAGAACAAAGCATAAAAACATTTTGAATATGAAATATCTCCAACTAAGAGACAGGCTAGCTTAGAAACTTTTTCGAATTAGCTGCTAAAATTGGGAGAATCAGGAAATTTGTTGTGACAAGATGAGCGAGAACCCAATGCAGATCCAGTACTGATTAGCCTATTTGAGCATTAACCTGTAGCCACCCAAATCTCTTTCGCATGTAACCCCCTTGCTGCTCGAGCTGATTTTCAGCAAAATGCAGAGTTTTTTATGTGACTGTGGATCGGATGCTAATTGCTGTAGACAGACAAATGATATATCGTTTTACTCGGATTGAACCATAGATTCAGACTATATAAAATTTATGCACATTTGGCGTACATATGGAGGGAGAGGGGGATGAACCTGAAAATTCAAGATTTTTTAAAAAATGGGGTTTTCGCCCCCCCCTCCCCCACCCTGACAAAAAGTACAAGACATTGTAAAAATACACATTTAAATAATTGCTAGAGTTTTAGGAACATGAAAATAATTGCACTATTATCATATGAGCAATAGAACATGACTTGTACCCCCAAAACGACATGTCTGCGTGCCACTGACTCTTTCAGAATACACGTAAGTGCACATTTGGTCAAAAAGTCATTGGAAAAGAAGTACAAATATGATGTCTTTTGTACTTACCTCTGCTCTTACCTCTCAGTCATCAGATGAAGGAAGATTTCCTCTGAAAAAGTCAGCGTAAAAAAGTCCAGGTGAGAGGAATTGTTGTCAATATGTCGAGCCTTCAGTCCAGTCTGTCCTAGGAAAGGTTGCAGGTTGGGAGTAGTCCTTCCAGTTCAGGGTGAGGGGCAGGAGAGGAGGGGGAACGTGTGTCACGCCTTGTAACATATCATCAGATTCTGATGATATGTCAGAGGGAATGTCAAGTTGTTCGTTCTTCCACTCGGAGTCCGTGTCCACTGCCTCAAGTTCATCTCAAATTTCATCCGAACAGAGATCACTTGGAGAAGTCATGGTCGACTATAAGCCTTTTGGAAACACTGCAAGCACTATTAGCACTTGAACAGCTCGTTCCCATAAACACACACACACTCACAAACTAATTGATGAGGTCGTATAACAAACTTCACACAAAAGAAGTCAACTGATGCACGCACGAAACCACCACTGCTGGGCTACAGGATGTCACAACAATGATAGCCAGGAAAGGGGTGATGAAAGCGTGCCCTTCCCCTTTCTTGCATCTGCGGCACCTTTCTATTTTCAGACAATGCAGGTCATATTGCAGCAACTTGAAAAACATGTGCTTGGCAACAAAGACCTGTTTTCATCTTGCTTTCGAATTTTTCTTTGTAATAGCGCAGTTTTCCTCAACCCCTCTTCCCCCTCCCCCCTTCCTTGTGGCGACATGGGGAAAATTCCTTGTGACCTTGGGTGCCGAGAACCAAACTTTTCACCCGTCTAGTTTCCAGTGATGGAAGAAAAGAATTGCTAACAAATCTGGCCTTTGTTTGTCGGAATTCTTTTTCCTTTGTGAGGAAGCAACACAAAAAAAGCTGCCATTTTCCCACCTTTTTTGTTCGACACCAAGCCGTGCAAGAGTCATAATTGTTTAATATGTGTGTTAACAATATAGTGACATTATAATGTAAAAACTACGAGCATGGTAGAGGATCTCGATTGAGACACTCTGGATGCAAGGGGTTACATGTAGAATCTTGATCGAGATGCTTGGGATGCAAAAGGTTAAGTGGACCTAAAAAAACACTTTTAAAATCATGTAATGTTCTCGAGTAGCTAAACACTGTCAATATTTATATTACATTTCAGATCTATGGAGAAAAAGATGCAGATGGCTTTTACTGGGGTGAATCTGGTGGCAGGCGAGGCTTTGTCCCATGCAACATGGTGTCAGAAGTCCAGGTTGATGATGAACGAGTTGCTCAGGAACTTTTGAAGGTAATACAATGATGATTTTGCTCTCTAACTTTGAAGCAAGATACAAACAGATATAATTAAAACTTACATAAAATTTGTCAGTGCATCAGAGAAAATATGGACTGCCTGCAAAAAGATTACCTTGCAAGCCTTACACACACACGCACACACAGAGAGAGAGATCATATATGCAGTTCTGTTTACAGTCAGTCATTTTTTTGATGCAGCTACAAAAGTAGTTCTCATCTCCTTGTTCTATTTATATGATGAGGATTTTTTAATGGTGTCAACAGAACAAATAAAGAACAACAACTAATGTGCCCATAGATTTAAACAAGAATGTTGAATATGGAATAGATGAAAATCAAAATAGAGGAAGCATATAGCCTCCCTGTTATAAGATATAAAGTTGTTTTAGAACAAGAGAATATATTATTACCATTGTATCATAAGCTCTTTGACCACATGCCTCTCCATGGACAATGTATTATTAATTTATAAATATAAATTTCACAAATTCATGATATTCTTGGAGAAATAAATATGTGCATAACAACTTCTCTGTAACATATATGACAATGTTACCCACTTCCAGAAATGTTAAAATATAAAGAATACTGTAACATATCATGAAGGCATATGGGTGGATGTGGAGTTAGGATCCCACCCATTCATGACCTAGGTTATATATGGAGCTGATGTAAACAGCACCATGCTCCAACCACCTTTACACTTCCAACCCCTAAAACCCATTTTAGCATTGGGTGAACCCCAGTTCTGCTCCATACAGGAAATTGTTGCAACCCCCCACCCCCAAACCCTGGACATCACCTACACGAGGAATCGAACCTGGGTCTCGAGTGTGGTAGCCCAATGCCCTACCAACTGGAGTACCATGGGTCTTAAAATATCTAAAATAAGCAGAACAAAGTATGTGTAAAAGATTAAAATTTTGTAGAAAGTAATGTAATATTTTACTGCATTTTGAATGTTTGCATTTTTTCTTCTATCTCTATTTTATTAAAAAAATCTATGAGACAGAAGGTAGTTCATGTAACCTGATTAAACTTCATATATTAATGTATAAATTGTGCAGAGAATTACCGTAACATGTGTATTTCTTATGTGCAAACTTTCCACTGTTTGTTAAATAGGTTTGTTTCTTTATTCTGGATAATGAAAACATTTCAGAAATATTCATTGTACGTCAAGCTGACCTACTCCGTTGTAAAACTTGAAAATGTAGTTTTTCTCTCAACAGACCAGTGAACCTGTTGGACGAGGTCGTCCACCACCAAACAGACCGCATGCTCGGGATAGTCGGGATAGATGGGGTGATATATATGCCAACATGCCTGTGAAGAAAATGATAGCACTGTATGACTACGATCCGCAGGAACTGTCTCCAAATGTTGACGCAGAGGTAAATATTGGGAATGAATACTGAGTTTCTTTCATTTGCATAGTTCTATCATTTTTCCTTTTTGCATTATTTACAATAAAAGGTTCAGCTGTTGTATATTTACTCAACGAATACACGTGTATCTCGAATATGTTTCTTAAACAATCTATAATTTTTATCAGTGCACCTTTTTTCTATTCTCAAATAGCTTCTTCAGTTTCTGATGCAGATTATTGAATTGGAACTTGCATAAACAGAAAAAAATTACTTGTTCATATGAAATTCTATTTTGGTTCAAATGCTGCCACAGGATATGGAAGTATAGAAGAATTACTTTAAGTTCACTTGAAATAATTCTTTCACTGACCTTTGTTACTTTTATGTACTTCAATTTTTCCTATTTTCATGCCAATTTTCTGCCTCTTAGGCTAATTGTGATGAGGATGAATGATGATTAAATGAAATTAATGTTCACTATGGGATAACTATCCTTGGAGTTGAACCCAGAATCTTTTGTGGTAAGATTGTAAGCTGACCAGCAAGTTCGTCTCTTGTTACAAGCAACATAAACATTTTTTGTGTGTGTGTGTTATGCTCCCTTTATCAAAGATTTGTGTGTAAATTAGATATGATCAAGACCAGTCATAAAAAATCACACAATAAAACTAATCAATAGTGTTTTGCCACATAAGTTTACAAAAATGTAAATAACTATTGTGAATTCACTTATGTTCTTCATCAGAGAAGGAAGAGGATTAAATGTGCATGGGTTAAAACCAACGAGCTATATATATAAACACTAGAGAGGCAACGAGGCAGCCATCTTTGAAACAATTTGAGCGGGGAGCAGGTAGCCCATAAGTGGTCAGGCAGGCTGAACAGCTGACGGTGGCGCAGACATTAACAAGCCTTAACCCATGCATTACAGCTAACTTGAAACTTAATAAGGAATACTTACACATTATAAAATATTTCTACTATCGTACAGATGAGTTGTTTACCTTTTCTAGCGAAAGGTTAAAGCTGTATAAACTGCTAATACAAAATTTGCACACATATTGCCTCACGGAACTTTCCTCTTTTGCACAGAAAGATAACCCCTTCGTGACACAAAACAACTTGGAGAATTAAATACTTTCTTCCTTTGTGCTTATTCCACAAGGCTCCGATAAATATGTAACTGCAGTATATTATCATAGCCGGTCCTAGGGAGGGCCACCTTGGGCCCCGCGCCAAATAAAATAACTGTCTATATCCAGTTTTTACGAGTTTATAGGATGCTGGTGCTTCCAATTAAGCAACTAATCTAATTTTTCTTGACTTCACGGATTCTTTTCACAGATTTAAATATAACGAAAATCACTGAAATCATATTCCAAACAAAGAACTACATAAGATTCGTGTTCAAATATATTAATATAAAGTTGTTAATGTGTACTATTCGTTTAATTATAGAATGAAACCATGAAGTGAGATTATTTTACATGAAAGAGCATTTCAGAACAGCGTCAAAATTCAATGGAAAGTAAACAAAACAGAATTATGATAAATTGTTATTGATTGTGATAAAAAATTGCCACTTTGTATGTAGACAATGCAACCTGCAAGAAAACGAATGTGAAGTGCTGTTTTGAACAACACCTCTTTTTTGAACAATGCTAACTTCCGTGGTGGCCTTGAGATTTGAGAGGTCTCAAACCTATATAACATTGTGTACGTTTTTCTATTTCATTATTCATATAATAATACTCTACCATAAAACACCAAACCTAATGTACAGTCACGGACACTTCTGGATTGTAATAGCCCCATATACTTTCAATAGAATTGCTACAACCCAGAAGTATCCATGACTGTACTTGTTTGAAGTTAATTATCAGTTATGGTGGAAAGAAATATATTCTACTAATTTATCAGAAATAGGTACGTATAAATTATCGATTTTGCGAGGCCCCCTGTAAGAGTAGTCTCTAGGTGACTCCTTGTTCGCCTATATACAGGTCCTTCTCTGACCAACCTGTATTAAAGTGAAACAAAGTCAGAATTTTCGCAAGCATATACTCTTGGTGAAAAATGAAATGTTCAGTAAATACAGGTTGCATTCATGCGACAAACGTCAGCTTTCAGTATGTGATACTTAACAAGATGTTCGTATCCCGGACATATTCAACAAGTCCAAACCAAAGACAATTCAATTCTGCTTCCAAAAAAAAAACTATTTTAGCCTTCCTTGGATGCCGAGTAGTTTACATTATTACATAGATTACATTGTCTACATGTATTCCATATGCATAGTTCAGATCAGAGTCGTAATCAGTCAGTCATAATCAGAGCCAGCTATAGTTGGTGGATATGGGGCCTGGGGTAAACCTCTAATTAAATTTTTTTAAAGATCTTTAAAAAATCAGATTTTTGTTAATTAGTCTGAAGTACAGATGTCCTACATTATCACAAAGCAAAAATATTATAATGAATAAACAATTAATTTATGTACATATTTCGTATTATTACATGAAGCAATAAGATGAACACGTTCTAGATTAAAATCAAGAATTATGGGATGCTGAGTTTCTAAATTAGTCTTTCATTTCAATATCAAACTAATACTTTACGTATAAAAGTGGCAATTTATATTATATCCAATAACATTCTCTATCATAATTCTCTCTTGCTTTCTTTTTCATTGAATTTTAAGGCTGAAGTGAATTTACATGGTTTCATATAAAATAATATTTCAACTCCATGAATTCACGAATAGTATTTTTGATTGAAATGTTTGGATCCGATTTTTATGTAGTACTTTGATTAGAATATGGTGCAGTCATTTTGATATTTTAAAGAAGGTCAAAACAATCCATAAAGTCAGGAAAAATTAGATTAGTTGCTTAACTGGAAGCACCGGCGTCCCATAAACTTGTAACAAACAGCTCAGAAACAAATATTTTTATTTCCTGTGGGTCCCCCTGAAACACGGAGGCTCAGGGTTGCCGACCCCTCCCCCCGTCCTTGGGCCGGCTCTGATCTACATTTGATCTACACTGTCTATGCATAGACGTGCGACACTGCTTATGATACAAGGATGGGCATAACAAATCAGAAATTTTCCTCTTTTCTCGTGCGAATTCTACTTGCTATACTTCAAAATATAATAAATAACAGTAATACAATAATTATTTATGAAATATATGGCGTTAATTTTGTTTTATCACTTGTATTTGCGGAGTTACACGCTGACCACACCAGTGCTTCCTTCGTAAACACTCAATGTTTTGACCACTCAGGATGTGGCTGCTGCATCTTCAAATGGTCACAGCTTGGCCACGTGAAAACCGGTTTTGGCCCCCTCTAGTGTTTATATATATATCTCGTTGGTTAAAACCAGAACAAATTTAAGGATCATGGCATGATATGTATGAAATCATCCACTGTCACAACCTTCTTTTGTATATTAATACTTTCTTGTAATCAGATTATGAAGTTACAATATAGGTTCAAGTGATTTTGAACTTTACAGCATTTCAAGCAATTGTTCATTTAGATTAATCAGAGTTTAATAACTGGAATTGTTTCCCTGCGATAATAAAACAAGAAATTGATCTTCTGCCAGGCTGCTAAGGTATGAGTTACATGTCAAAATGCTTATAGAACTGCAACTTTTCTTTTTTGTGCACAATGCTTTTTTGATTCCTTGCATATGGAGGACTTTTAAAGTAGTATCTTTGATATATTATTCTAGACCTGTTTTAACACAATATTTTTTGTGTTTTTACTAGCATTAGAACATTAATCAAAATATGTTACTTTTAAGACATCCCACAGATGAGTTAAAAATGTTCAAGAAGCAGAAAAACACTCATCAGTGATTATTAAAAATCATGCATGCTGTAGCAGTCTGCGTCTTTCTCAAAGGATAGAAACAATGTAGCCAGATAAAAAGTGTGGATTGAAATTCATGTTTAGGTACACCGTGACTATCTGGTAGCTGGCAAGAATTCAGAATATGATCATGTGATCTACACCATGGTTCTGGTTCTCTTTCATACTAATCATACCTCATCAAAGTTAGGCAAGAGGAAAAAGTATTCTGGATTTTAAAACCACTTTGGAGCCTTTTTCCTTGTCTTTTTAGAAAAAGATAAGTTTTGTCCTTCAAGGCTTGTTCCTGGATGTACTTGGCCATACAACCATGATGTTTTCAATTGTAATTTAATAATTTTTATCATAGGGTACCCCTATCAACATTCAATTACTTATATAATTTCAGTGATGTGATACTAACACAATTACCAAAATAGTAGCTTGTGTATTACTTGCCTTATGTTGCTGCCCAGTTCTGCACCCTATAATACATTGACAGGGTTCTCACAGACCTAAAAATCCTGAAAAAGTCAGGGAAAGCAACCTGCGAGCAAAGCCAGGTATGATCAAGTGTTATTTCTAATTGCAGGAGTTGAGAATAAAAACAAATTGCACTTTTTTCTTGAACTAACTTCTTCATGGAATGTATTCTAGATACAAATGTTTTTCTAGTTAATTTTTGTTAATTAATTTTGAACATCATTGAATAAACTTCATTCTCTGCATTATTAGCATGTTAAAAACCACAGAATGTTCTGAAAATTTATTCTAAAATTGCCTAGAACATACAGGGAATTTGTTTACCAAAATGAACCAGAAACCTTGACAGTTAGTTCTACACATGTCACTAAATAGCTGACCTCCATGATGGAGTGGTTATGATGCCAGGGGTCCGAGATGTAAATCCTGGTCTGAGTGTGAGTGTTCTTTGCAAGTGTCATTTCATCACTCATCCTCATATTTGCGATTAGCCCAAAGTGGCAGAAAGGTGAAGTAAAATAAACCAAATCAATCAATCAATCAGCATGCCACTAAATATAAATTTTTGATCTGGCTTTATCGACTTTTCTTCTTCCATCTGGTGAACATGCTATTCCTCCACAAAATTGAATAATTATTAGTGAGTGTTCTCCAAATTCACATGCATTTCTTTCATTTACTAACCCTCCCAATTTTATTTCCTCACTTGCTTTATTTATTTTGGTTGCTGCAAGCATATGACCTTGAAATACTAGTGGATACCAATAATAGTAGATGTCCTATCGTTATCCCCAGGTGGAGCTATCCTTTAATACGGGTGATATCATCTATGTTTACGGGGACATGGATGATGATGGATTTTACATGGGAGAGTTGAGTGGGATGAGAGGGCTGGTTCCCTCAAACTTCTTGACAGAGGCTCCTCCAGATTACGATGGCCGGCGGAGAGATGGAAGAGAATCTTTAGGTCCTCACGATAGGGGGCGGGACAGAGGCCATGGTCCAGGGGCCCGGGGACCACCTCCTCCACCTAGAGACGGAATGAGGATGGACCCACGAGACAGGAGAAAAGGTAGGCCAACATAAGAATCTTTTATAAACTAATAAAATTTTAAGAAAAGTGAAACATATAACTTTCATTTGTCTTTTTATCTTTTTAACTAGATTGTAGATCAAAGCTGATAAAGATTATCCACAATTGGATAACACTTCTTCATAGTCAACAAATGCTTGGTTATGCCCAATCCTGATATTTTGTTCTATTTGCAAAGGAGCCTGGAAATGCTAACAAAGCTCTGATGACCCACACCGCAGCAAATGTTTTGTGTTATTACATTTTTGTCCCCCCCTTTTTTTAAGTGCCCCCCCATGACCTTAGTTTTCAAACTTTGGAACTAATTTCTTTTAATTACTTGCAAACGTACATATAAGAGTCCTTATTTGGAGATTCTCCTTTTCTGTCCCATTTATATATCAATATTACTCTAGTCCTCCATCCTCACCTAGAAATATTCTTATAACAAACCCTAATGTTGAAACATCCTGCATAAATTCTTGTCTGGTATCTATCCATGGGCATTGAAATAATTATTACATTGCGAATTTGCCTCGCATGCCATTCTACAAGAGTTTTCAATGTTCTGTGATCTGTCTACAAAATGGGCCAGAAGTCACGATTGGATATTGATATAATATTACTATTGTGAAAGAAAATTCGGTAATCAATGTAGAAACTGTATTAAACTGAACAAGATACATTAAAAAGTGAAATAGGCCAAGAATACCTGTCTACCTCACAACTGCAACACTCAGGTGGACCTCTATTGGAAACCTGACTCCTAACCACAGTACTATGATTGACTGACTTCTATTGGAAACCAGGCAAATTATTACCATGCAACACATGTGAGAAGCTATGACAACTTTTTACATAAATTTCGTTTGCAAATAATATGTTCTTGCTCTATAGGCAGTATCCGATATCACAAGTTTTGTGCCATGATGTACATTATTAGAGAGAAAAAATAAATTGTACTTTTTTAAAACATCTGGATTTTGGTCCATAACTAACACTTGGTATACCTCACAAGATATCTGAACTTGGTGATATTGACTGCTATTAGTCATTAAATTCATTCTAATACCCTGATATGGATATGATTAATATCTGCCATAAGATACATAGATATCGGCTAAACCTCACAAATAATTTACTACATAAGTGCCTAAAATGATAAGAGTGAAACAAGAACTACTTATATTTGGCTATGCCTTGCTTAAAATTGCAACACCCAGTCCTGTTGTGCATTGTGTGCTTACTGTTATTGGCAGCCAACTTATCATATTCTTTTGACATAACCTACTATTCATGCATGTTCAAACTTTCTATAGAATCAACACTTCTTTGATATATTGTTAGAAAACCACATAGTGTTGACTTCTTCTTTGTTCATACAGTTTGAAAATCTCGAATAAACCCCTTGCCTTGGTAGGAAAGGTGAAAAAGTGGTTAATTTGTGGAATATCTTTATCATACTTAATAAAACACTCTTATTTTGCAGTCTTTAATTTAACGCATTTAATTGAGGTACAAAAGCTACCATTGCACTATATATTTAATGCTCATATACTGATGAACGTAGTTAAAACAATTTGCATTAAATTTCAGTAATGTTATACATGATGTTGCAGAGCTAATCAAATCAGTTCACAAAATTATAAATTTCTGAATGTGTCAGTGCAATGGTAGTGTACTTGTTATATATTACATTTTACTTTTAGATTTTAAGAATAATGGCTTCTATAATAATATATCTATAATAATGTATGCGTGTGCGTGTGTGTGTATTATGTACTTCATTTTAAATCCCCCACCCAAAAGAAATTATATCTAATTTAAGCCATTTCACATAACTTTGCTCCTTTGAGCCCCATGTAGTTCATGTGTGTGTGTTTTGTACCAGTAGGATTTATATTCTAAAACAAATGTGTAGTTGAGTTTCTGTCTTTAGATTTTCTAAAGACCCCAATTTCGATGACCTTTGTTTGTTTTCTTTGTCAGGTTAAGCTCAGAAAATAATTGTGAATCATTAAAGTAAGGAGAGAAAACAAATAATTATATACAACACATAAATTTGAAGTCATGTGTTTTTTGTGTATTTTTTCATATATACAGGGTTATTCAAAATGAACTCCCTGGTTTTGTGATTTCATTGTGGCTAACTTATGGGACATATCATCATCATATGGGTGTACATCTGAGCCAGATGTCCACACGCTTTTATTTGAATCGTTCCACACACTGCTGGTTCCACACTTCACCACTAGGAGCATGCAATGCAGTCTGGCCACATCTGGTGAGGAGCCATCACTTGCAGCAATTGCAATTACAGTGGTATTGCTTCATTCATATTCACTTTTGGACAATTCTCCAGACAGTTGTTTGTGACAGCTGACGCTTTCGACTTGCCTGATTAGTTGATTTCCGTTGGCTTCATTGGAAAGTTTCGCGAACCCATTCCACAATTTCAATCAATGTTGATGGTTGAACACTGGATTTTCCTTTACACAGACAGCCATTAGCCACGAATTGTTTGTACCACTTACGAATGCCTTTCTGGGCCTCCTGATGGTGCAGTGGTTGCATCGTCACCTTGTAATCAAGGGGTCCCAGGTTCGATGCCCAGTGCAGGTACATAGTGGTTTGAATACCATTTTAGTCCCAATTAGCCTTACTGTGCATAAAGTGGGCTTAAAACCCCAAAACAATCAATCAATCAATAAATAAATCAACAAATGTGGTTCTTTCTGAAATGTCATCCTCCACTGTGGTCATACAACTGTAACAGGCTTTGTTTCATTGAATTGCAGAACACAGAATGCTTTCTGTTCTCCAGATACTGCCATGATGCATTGCATGCTCCTAGCAACATATGCGGACTCAGTGATGTGCATTACTATTCGAATAAAAACTTGTGGACACCCATAGGTTGATGCTATGTTCCATAATTTCCCCGCAATAAAGTCATGAAACCAGGGAGTTCTTTTTGAATAACCCTGTATATAAAAATTGGTAGTTGCTGTTGTATCCAGTATTATTTTTTCCCAGCAAAATCTGATAACCAGTATATTTATTGTAGATAAGCTTGATTTGTGTGCAAAATTATACCATGAGGAAGTTGTGCAACAAGTAAAACATTAAGGAGACTGCATACCTTTTACTCCAACCCTAAAAAACCCTTACGAGCAGGTAGAAAAAAAATAGCCGGAACAAGATCAGGTCGGGTCAGGTTGTGTCTCTGTGGCAATGCTGTCCTGTTCTTGACCCCGTTTCACAGCTTGTCCCACTTTTTAAAATGCCTTCTGAAGTCTTAGAAAGAGTAGAAGTTCTTTTCCTTTTTTTTTTTTTTAAGTGTTCTTTCTGTCCATATTTTTCTTCACTCCGTATGGGTGTTTGTGTTCACACGATGTGTTTCCTTTCTTGTTTGTTTTTACATTTTTGTTTTCGTCCCCTATGGAGTTGTTCGAGAGGAAACCGTTTGACTATGTTTTTTGTGCAATGAGAATGACCTATGTACATGAACAAGCTAACACAATACACTGGGGAGGAATATATATATATATCCATATATACTCAAGTGAACTATTATTGCATCCAAAGCTGCATATTGAAACAGTAATCATCTGTGGAATGATATTTTTTAAAGGCTATGAATTTTGTTTTTGTTTCATCTGTAGTGTTCCTAAACCTTGTATCTTCTCTGTATACTATTTTTAGAACTTTGCTACAATGCTGTTGATATGTGTGTCTCCCACTGAATATCCTCCCCTTTTTTCACAAGCTTTTATGTTTTTTTTTCCCTGGAGGCTTCCCTTTTGTGTGTATTTGTGCTTTCTTTCACTCTTCTGTCTCATGGTCTTGTTTACGTGTGGGCAGTGTGTTGTGGCTGGTAGACAGACAGATAACAGGGTTGAGGAAATACACTTGTAGTCCAAGTTCATTCAGTGCTTTTTTTTTCTTTAAGTAAATGAAACCATAGTGTTTTTGGTATCAACCCTTGTTTCCTATCGATGTTTTGTACTAAAAATTAGAAACGGGTACTGGTAATACATTAAAAGCATTTTTACATAAAAAAATTCTTAATAGATCTCAAAATATAACTATTACACTAAAAAAATTGAACGTTGCTCAAAATATTAACACTTTTGGCAAATTATGTGCACATATAGTGCCTGAAATAAAAGTTTTCCAAAAACTTGTAATTTTTTGATAATTCTTTGATAGGAAACGAGGGCTTTGATTAAAAAAAATAATTATTAATATTATCTGAAAAACAAATTAGGTACAGTTATTAATAAGCTTGAAGTATTAAAATTTCAGTTTAAAATAATGTATTAACAGTGTTGCCAGATTCATAAAAGAAATAACCAAGAAAATTACAGTATTTTTACTAATATTACTTAATTTGGTAAACTCACTTATTTGTGCAGAAACGTTATCTAGCAACACTGCACTTGCATGCATAAACTTAACATTACGTTAGGTTTTTTGAATCGACCTATTTCTAGGGAACTGAATGAACTGGAAAATATGTTTCATATTACACAGTCACAAGTAAAGCAGTAAGTAACACCACAGGGCTACACTCATAACATCAGCCACTTGCAGGTTTGATACTGTGTCTCCAGTGTATAGAAAGCTGTGGTGTATACCTGGTGTTTCAAGGATGCATGCTTAATGTAGCTATTCCGTTCATCTCTTGCCATATTTTTTTTCCATGGATCCTCGCCCTTGCTCTCAAACTAATATCTGCCTCCCAATTTCTTTGCTAGATGCCTGCCCTCCCCCACATATAGATAATAGAGCTGATCGCCAGGTAAGTAAAAAGCATGACTCCTGCTTGTAAACAATCTCACTCTTGTCTTTTTTGCCTGATTGATTGTGCTTGTGATTCTGTGATTTTTTCTTCTACCCTCTCCTTGAATTTTTTTTGAAGATAAAAAAAAATAGAGAAATTTTAATAAATTGCATCCTCCCTCACACCCTTACTGAAACATATAGCGTGTCATCAGTGACGTGTTTTTTGAAATCTACATACAGCAGCAACACAAACTAAATGCTTCTCATTTTAAGCTTTTTTCTACCTTTTTTTTTCTCTCTCCCAGTTGTGAGTTTTTATTCATATTGTAGCTGTCGCCAAACACTTTGATTTTATTCCTTACGATTTTTTTAAAAATAAAAATACCAAATAATGTTGCCAATTTTATTCTAGGGATAAGTATTTGTTCGTTTTAGCAGAGCATGGGTATTGCATAATTTTCTGAGATATACTTCTCCAATTGCACTTTTTTATGCATGAGGACAAACGTAAGAAAATATTTTATATTAGTTTATCTGTTCCATCATTTTTTTTCAATAATCCTGAAATGCTAAACTAAAATATATATATAAAAATATTGCAGTTCTAATATGTATGTAAATACTGATTTTTCCACATTCATAGTACATGATATATGAATAGATCCCTAAAACCGTAGTGTATTATTTTGAATAACCAAAGTAGTTAGGTAAAAGAAATTGTGATTTGATTGTGATTGGTGGAATGTGTAGTGCAAATTATTATTTTCTGAGCCATATTTAGTAACAAAAGACTAATCCCTTTTTAATTAAATTTTTATGTAGATTTTTTTTTTAATTACAAACATTACAAGCTTCTGCATGCATTGAACAAATCATAATAAGTAGTAGTTTTATGTAATTATTTCATGTGTTTGTGAATTAAATTTAAAATACCATTAATAATATTTATGTAAAATATAGATTACTATTTTGAAGATGGGAAGTTTAAAATCGTAACCTGTGGCAGGAAATATATTATAAATATTGAAGGATTATATTGAACAGATTTTTAAAATCAATTTTGAATTTTTTTTAAAAAAATAAGAATTTATGATAATTTCAATTAGAGGTTTATTGTAAAAAATGTGTGATGTTTGAATGCACTCATGATTTTACACATGAGGAAGATATTGTTTTTTATATATATATATATATATATATATATATATATATATATATATATATATTGAACTATAGTGCAAATTGGATCTTTCATATATTCTCCTCTAGTGGATTTATAGTTTACTTTTCTAGCTATGGTTCGAGAACTACAATATTTGTACATAAATCCCTATGGCTTTCACTGAAGTAGCTATCATTCACACCAAAAGATATTAAAATTATCATAATAGTGACTTAGTTTGATTATCTTTGTTTGTCTGTCTTACCATCTGAAGAAGGAGGGCCTCCTCGATGGCATAGTGGTAGTGTCGTCACTTTGTAATCAATACTCAGTGGAGGCACATAGTGATTCGGATCCCACTTTAAACTGTAGATCCAGTCCCAATTAGCCTATCATAAAGTGGAGTTAAAACAAAAAAGGGGGGTTGGAGGGCCTTTGGCTCGGTATTTCTGGAAAAAAAATGTCAAAGGCAGAAAAAGATGGTAAAATGAGGACTGACTACTAAAAAAAATATACGTAACCACCCCCCCCCCCCCCCGCCCTTTCGAAAATCCTGGGCACGGCACTGATAGCACCCTACCATTGACAAATGAAGACAAAGAGATGCTTTCCCAAAACTTAGCATTAGGTTATTTCAAAATCAAAATAGACAATTGATAATTGCAAGTTACGATTGCATGCTGAAATCTTAAGGTTTCTACGTAAAATATTTTTGCATTTGTAATTTTTTCTCTGCTAAATTCCCATCTGATTCCACATGCAATGGAATTCATTGCATTACGTGGATATGCCAAGTTGAAATGTAACAATCAATTTGTGATTTTTAATACACATATTGCAAGCAGGAAAGTATATGATTTTAACCCTAACTCCAATGCTGACGAATTTATATAACTTGTATTGATTTTCTAGCTTTCCCGACTGTAACAGGGTTCTGACATTCCACGTTCCAATCCTTAATCTTACCTTCTGTTTGCTTCTCTTTTCCCCATCAGTGTCCTTTGTCATAACGTGTCCTTCCCAGACATCCCCCTCCCGGACATCCGAATGGGGGGCTAGTTTACGTCCAGAATATTTTGCCTTGGAATGACTCATCATGATTGCAGTTTTTCTAGGGAAAAGATATATGCGGTAGCTTCCCGTTGCTTTCCGCACACCACTCTCTCTTTCGCATCTTGAAAGATCCCAGGGGGCCCCAACGAGGAGGTGAGGAGAGTGGATTTGACTAAATGAGCCCTCCGGACTTCACCGAAATTCACTGCACCAAACGTATGGTGTTTGGATATAGGTTGCATATCAGTTCCATCAGGGTTTTTGCAGAAGTGAGGTGGGAACAAAATGGTGAAATAGTGAGTGATGAGTTCAAGATGTTTTATTCTGGAGGTGATCAACAAGGAAACCGTGGTGTGGGAATAGTGCTAGGACCACGTGTGAAACATAAAGTTATAGCAGTGCGTTATGTGGATGACAGGATTATAATGGTGAAACTTCAAGGAAAGAAGAAAGACTTAGTGTTAATTCAAGTGTATATGCCACATAGTGGGTTGTCAGAAGAAGAAGTGGAGGAAAACTATGAGAAGATAGAGGAATTGATGGAAAAAGAGAGAAAGGGTTCGTGCATTATCGTAATGGGTGATTGGAATGCTGTAGTAGGAGAAATGCAGGATGGAAGTACAGTAGAAAGATATGGATTAGGCGAGAGAAATGAGAGAGGGGAAAGCCTGGTAAATTTCTGTAAAAGAAACTCCCTAATTGTTGGAAACACACTGTTCCAGCAACATAAGAGAAGGAGGTACACCTGGATATGTCCAAGAGATTGTAAAAGATACCAGATAGATTACATACTGGTTCAAGAAAGATTTCGAAATTGTTTGAAAAATGCGAAGACATTGCCAGGAGCTGACATTAATTCAGACCACATCTTGCTAATAGGAGAAATCAATCTTACATTGAAGAAGATAACCCAAAACCAGGTGAGCAAGAAACCCCACTTAGAGAAGCTAAGGGAAGAAGACGAAAGACAAAAATTTGCAGAACATTTCCAAGGAAACTATAATAAGTTTAAAGCTAGTTGTAACAATAAGGATGAGATGTGGGATGGAATAAAAAACTGCTTACAGAAGGCAGTGGATGAAACAATAGGCTACAGGGAAAGGAAAAGTGCAAAGAAACCATGGATTACTGAAAGTATGCTGGAAAAAATGGAGGAACGGAGAAAATGGAAGAATGTAAATACAGAAGAGGGAAGACATAATTACAAGATACTGAATAACCAGCTAAGAAGAGAAACTGACAGGGCAAAAGAACAATGGATGAAACAAAAATGTGAAGAAATTGAAGAACTGGAAAAAAGAGGAAGGTATGACTTGATGTATCGTGAAATAAACTGCTTGGGCTTCCAAAAGAAGAAATGGAAAACAATGTGGATGATAGAAGACGAGGAAGGATGTGAAATCACAGACAAAAAAGGAATATCGAATGTGTGGGGAAAGTACGTTGAAGAGCTCTACCAGAAAGAGAATCGCCCAGACAGTCTGAATGTAGAAAATGAAGAAGACGTGCCTGACGATGAGAAAGGATACTATATCCTGAATGAAGAATTTGAGCAAGCACTCAAAGAAATGAGGAATGGGAAAGCAACGGGCACTGATGAAATTCCTGTTGAACTTATCAAATGCCTGGGAGATGGAAAAAGAGAAATACTGCACTTATGCAATGAAATCTATGAGAAAGGGGATTGGCCACAAGATTTCACGGAGACTGTTTTGGTACCTCTGCAGAAGAAAAGCAATGCCAGAAAATGTTCTGAGTACAGGACAATCAGTTTGATATCTCACTCGGCAAAAATTCTTCTAAGAATTCTGAACAGACGCCTATACTCGAAGGTCAGTGGCGAGTTAGAGGAAGAACAGTTTGGTTTCAGGAAAGGAAGAGGTACAAGGGATGCAATTGGTTTACTGAGGACCATTGGGGAAAGATATTTAGAGAAAGGAAAGGAGGTGTTTGTAGTATTTGTAGACCTGGAGAAAGCCTTTGATAGAGTGAATTGGGTTAAACTTTTAGAAATTCTGAAGAAAATTGGTGTAGATTGGAAAGAGAGAAGACTTCTAAGCAACTTATACATGAATCAACGAGTTAAAGTGAGAACAGGAGACGAAATGACAGAAGGCTGTGAAATTGGAAGAGGAGTACGACAAGGATGCTGCCTATCGCCTACTTTGTTTAATATTTATTTAGAAGATATAGTGAAAACTTGTTTCCAGGGCACAGGAGGTGTCAAATTAGGAGGAAGAAGAATATACTGCATAAGATTTGCTGATGACATGGCATTATTCGCTGAGGATGAAATAACCATAAATAGTATGTTAGAAGAGTTAAACAGCAGCTGTGAGCAGTATGGGATGAAGATTAATGTAAAGAAGACAAAGGCAATGGTTATAGGACGGAAACCAAGGAATATTAATGTGAGAGCAAACAGTGAAAGAATCCAGCAAGTGGATAGCTTCAAGTACCTCGGATGCACTATAAGCAGTGACATGAGCTGCAACCAAGAAGTGAAAATGAGAATCGCAATAGCAAAAGAAGCTTTCAATAGAAGAAAAAATGTTTTTTGTGGACCCATGGACATAGGTCTAAGGAAGAGATTAGTGAAATGTTTTGTGTGGAGTGTAGCACTATATGGTGCAGAAACCTGGACGTTGAGAAGAAATGAAGAGAAACGACTCGAAGCTTTTGAAATGTGGACATGGCGAAAAATGGAGCGTGTAAAATGGACGGACAAGGTAAGAAACGAAGCCGTACTGAAAAGAGTTGGTGAAAAAAGATCTATACTGGAGACCATCAAGAAGAGGAAAAGAAACTGGTTAGGACACTGTCTAAGAAGAAACTGCCTGCTAAGAGATGCCTTGGAGGGAATGGTTGAAGGAAGAAAAGTCCGTGGAAGAAAGAGATATCAGCTTATGGATGATATTAAATTAACTGGGTCGTATGCTATTACGAAGCGTAAGGCAGAGAACAGGGAAAGCTGGAGATTGCAGTGAAAAACCTGCCAATTAGGCAGAAAACAATGAATGAATGAATGTATTGATTTTGGCACCTAAGTTAAGGTGTAAAAGAATGACACTTGGAGGAACTGTACCGAGAGATCATGACATTTCAGTACTGACTGCAAATAGAAACCTATAGAGTTATTATTATTCATGTTACGGTGTGTCAGGCCCGTAGCCAAAATTGATCTCCAGGGGGGGCTCACGGGTTATCAGGGGGGGCTTTGTAAATCAAGCCAATTTTTCAAAAGTTTAACAGTGTTAAATGAAGGTAAATTATGTGTGTGTGTGGGGGGGGCATTAAGTTACATAAATTTTAGAAATATCACACAAATACTACATTTTTTATACCATTTAAAATATCACTTGAAGTGTTAATTGGCTTCTACTGAAATCATTCCTTACTATACCCTCCATACTACATTTGATGATATCAATCATAGTGCCTACCGTACATTCCACTCCCTGCCCGAAACAATAAAACTCCCCTTCGTTCCCAAAACTTGGGAGCTGTTAACCTTTCACGCAGATGCGGAGGGAATTAGCATAATGACATCAAAGTCAGAGATTTTTGTATAGATGGGGGGTCGTAACAGGGGCAAGGAAGGTACAGATAAAGAAGCTCCCCTGTGAAGAAACTTTCTGAAGTCTAGAGAGGAGACTCTCCTAAATACTTGCTGCTACTTAAGACTTCTTCTTATAAATAAGATGAAAAATGTAATAGCTGCTGTTCATGCTCCCTGAATTTATCCTTCATCAAAGTTGTGAGGGAAATAATATCTGCTGTCTACATTTTCAGTTTTCACTGCAAACAAATTACACAAAATAGTTTTACCTAATGTCAAGGGGGCTGACCTCAGTGCCAGGGGGGCTGACAGTAGTTCCAGGGGGGCTCAGCCCCCCCTGGCCCCTGCCTGGCTACGGGCCTGCGGTGTGTAAGTGATTATAATGACTCAAGAGAATTTGATTGTAGAAAAAGCAAATTACATCCACATGCATAGAATTAAGAGAGCAGAAAGATTTTTAGTGTTTTCTTAGGTCCTCGAGGTATGCAATTTCTACTGTTATCTTTCGTATGATAGACTTAAAGTGGAACAATAGAATTCCAACCCATGAGTGGGGGACACTCCAATAATTACAAAAAAAATTTAATGTCAAAAAATATTGCTGTATTGCACAAGGCATATTGTACAAAACACTTAGTTGATGCCCCATCTATTAAAACTACTGAGAACTTCTCTATGCATTCATTGTTATTCAAATCCTGTGACAATTATGGGGAAAGTATCATAGAGAAGTTGGTGTTAGGTGTACTATCAGTTGTGGAAAGCAACTAACAGGAGCTTATAAATACAGGGTGCCCCAGAAATCACCAAGGGGTTTCACATGTAAATGATTCTCCTTACTGAACTAATAGTTTGTTCATTTATCAGATACTTACTGACCAGAGCAGGGAAATTCATCTTAGTTAAGGACACCACCGAACAACAAATGAAAGTCATCTAGTTAAACAGTGTGTCCCACATGAAACTGGTACGCACTGTATCGTTCAGTACAGGTATACTGGTTTTATGTGAGACACTCTGTATTATGAATATTACCAGTTCATATTTCAAATACGACGTGCATATTGTAGACATTTTCATGATGGAACATTGCTGTGTTGAACAGCTGTCATGAATCCATGTTGCTGAAACTGGCTCCACTGGGTCAAGAGTCACCTATGCCAAAGGCTTGCTGCACTTGGAAATATCTTTGAATTGTGATATTCAGTTGAATGGCTTCAGTTTGTAGTTCGTTGTTCTTAGTCATGGTGAATTCCCCTGCTTTGGCCTACCAGATGAGCACCCTATCTAATACAATCATCAGTTTGTAACATAATGAAGTATAATTCATTAAGTGTACTGAATATATATCACATGACTTTGAATGTAGTTTTGGAGAAAATATAAGCTGACGTGAAAAAGCACCACAGTTTTCATATACATTGCCTATTATGTCACTATAAAGAAAATCACGTGTATGCTTTTCAGAATAATAGATTTATATCAAGATATGGTAACAGGTAAGAAGGTAAGTAAAATGTAAATGTGGCTGGAAGTTTTTTTTTTTGCATATTTATTGTTTCTGATGATTGTGGTCCTTTATATAGGGTCAGCTTGCAATGTCTCAGCCAGCAGCATGTCAAGGAATTTAAAAAGGGTAGGACATTGAGAACTTTCTTGGAAAACTAAACCGCAGAAACCAATGTATAGAATAACACCATAATCTCGTTACTTCACTCCCCCAAGAAAACAAGGACTACTCATTCCGCATAACTCAGTAAACTGAATCTTAATATGGCTATGATAAATACGTGCAAAGTGTGGTAATATGGATTCAGATATAGAACCTATATGATCTCAAGTTTGGATATAGGATCCAAAGTTTGAATCCTGCAATCAGGATCCAGGGTTTGGATTCAGATTTGGACCTCCATCTCTAGTGTACACGGTCAGTGGCAAAGCGTGACATTTTTACGTAGTCATCGCAAGACTTGCCAAACGCCAGGGTCAATCTTTCAACCGTGGAGGGGGAGGGGGGGGATTTCTACATTGATAATGATGATAACAGTGTTCGTACAGATGTGTGAAGTAGAGATAGCCAAATTCATTTTCTTCTATGTTGTATATGATCGTAAAATAAGGAAGACTAAACTTTCTTAAATTCTACCTGAAAAATGGAAAAATTGTTAAACATCTCTCTCTAAAATCCGGGCAGTAAAATTTCAGAATCGAGATTTTAAATTTTCCGGAATCCTGATGTTGTTTACCATCCCTGGTGTGAAAGTAAGATATGTTAGGGAAAAGGTTCTGTCTAAGTAAGTATGTCTGTAACCTCGAGAACAAAAATCTTGATCAGTCTTGTCATTCGTAACCATAGTAACACAAAACAACATTGAAGTACTTCGCATTTTGTAAAGTAAGAACATTATTTTCAGAAAACGATATTTGAACCGCAGGATCAAAAGAAAGAAAAAAAATGAAAAGGAGAAATACTGTGAAGGAAATACAATGGATCCAGAACTGCTTTTTCCCCCCAGCTCTTTCTAGCACTAACCGTGGGGAAATTTATGCTTTTGCTTACTTATGACGTCACTGAAAGCCTGCCGTGTTTCTAAACAAGGGGGCTGAAAAAAAGGCCTCTTATGACCAGACCTTCAAAAGTGGGGAAAAAGTGGTCAAAGGACCTTGGATTCGCAGACCTGCTGCGATGAGTTGGCTCGCCTGACACCATTGCACTCAACAGGAAACGTCGCGGGATGGCTGGGCACGGGGGTAGAACTGGGCTGTCCTTTCGATTCGCTAAACTTAGCAAATCTCTTGCGTATTTCTAGCTGTTTCATGGCGTCGAGTGACTAATTTTGCTCAAATATGCGATTATTCTGACTTATTTTTTACTTCTTTAAAATATTTAAAAAGCATTTTTTTTTAATATTTTGCTTTGTCATCGCTGCATCTCCCGATGACCGAACGCTTCGCCTCTGTACAGGTCTTGTTTCAACCATTGGTCCATTGACATTAAATACTTGAAATGTTCCAGTGTGTCATTTTTTATATTAAGCCTTCTCTGTACTATGTTCAGGATCAGATTGTGTGATCCATCCCTATATTACACTTGAAACTTATACAATCTTCAGTTGTTTTTAAAGTTTACAGTGTATATTTTATCACAATTAAGTTGTGAATCTGCATTAATAAAATCTAAATGTAAATTTTTCGGTTATTGTTGTACTCATTTACTGCTACTTTAATATAATTGATGGGTGTGTATGGCTCAGTAAAAGCTACAATAGTACTTGGTTCCTATTTTGAGTTTACATTTCAATTATGCATATTCTACAATGGGAACTACTGAATTTTGTTGGAGAAAAATTATACACGTCGATTTTATATGATACAGGTTGGTTAGAAATTTTCTTAGGGTTTTGTGTTCACTATGTGACTTGTTGCAGGACCCAATGAGACCGTACCGAGACGACAGGAGAGGTGGTAGAGGCCACCCTGGATGGGACCATCACCGTGGACGAGGGCCTCCTCCTAGAGACTACCGTGGTGGACCTGGCCAAGATTGGGGTCCTGAAGGTCCACCGCCCCATCGTCGTCCTGGCCCTCCTCCACCCGGCGGACACGGGCCAGGCCCAGATATGGGACCAGGTCATGGGCCGCCACCAGGAGATCGACATATGCGACCGGAAGACATGGATCAAAAGACTGCTGGTGAACATCTGCCAGGAACCACGCAACCGACCACCACTGCCACCACGACCACAACCACCCAAGCCAAAGCAGCACCGAGCAAACCTCTGAAAGGTGTCCCGCAAGTAGTCCCAGATTTTGTTATCCCCAACAAGGAATCCCCAACAGCCCCCGTAGCCCCTACTTCATTTGCTCCGAAGCTTCCGGAAGCCCCCAACTTTATGCAAAAGTTCTCCGAAATTACCGGTGGTGGTGAAGCGTCAGTCGATAATATCATTTCAAAAGGTAAAGAACTGATCTTTAAGAAGTTCGGATTATAGGACTAGCACCTATGATGAAAGATATCACGTATTGTTCTTTCCGCATTAATTTTTGGGAGCAAGGAAGCCACTGTTTGACATCAGCATGAGAGAACGTTACATATCATGATGGACTGTGGTTACTGAGGCCAAGCCACATTGTCGGAAGCGGTTGAAAGTTTTTGTGGATGTTGCTCTTTACCTGGTGGTTGGTTTTTCTATGCTGCTCTTCGGGAAACCAATCCAGCCTTATTTGATGGAGATTAGTTTCAACAGCACCAAGAAGGAACTCTTCTCGTATGGTCATCCAGCATAGCGTTTCTTTTGGTTGCCAAGTCTTCGTTGAGTCAGAACTGAAAAGTAAGTTAAGGTTTTTGGACCATCTGACCATCTGTTTACATGAGACACTACTTCAAATTCACTGCAAAACCAAGCTTTGAAATATATCTCTAATGGTTGTTAACATTGTATTGGCACATTGTGCTAACCTATCCTCCTTGTAAAGTAAGTATTTCTGAACATTATTAGCTTCTAAAATTATGAAATTTGTGCATAACAGCAAGAGGAAGAAGTTAAACGAAGAAAATAAATATTAGCTCTTGCAACAGTTACTACTATAAACTAAAAAGTCCAATAGTTATGCATAATAATATAATATGTATACATGTAATATACAATATATATTCAATATGTGTTTTACCTGGATCTGGCTTTAAAAAAGTCATTAAAAAAATCTTACAGATTTATAAAAATTATAGTACAGGAAGTACAATATTGAAAGCACAAATCTTGGGATAAAACTTGAATTTAGCTTTGAATGCCAGTAAGTGTTTCCAATGCCTGAGGATTGCTGTATTGGAAAAATGTGGCCCTATTCCATAAATCAAATTACATATGCCTTTCTCTATTATATCAGTGAATGGTGGACTTTTACGCACCTTTATCTTGCATGAATAGGTGCTCTTGATTTTTTTTTTCATCCTTGTTCCTTGCGAACTGAAAACACCATCAAAACTTATGATAACAGCTTCTACTGTGTCCCAATAAAATGCACCTACTCTTGTGGCATGCATATCCTGTCTAGCTTGTTGTGTAGGCCCCTCCTCCTCCCCCTTCCATTGTTGGAAGTTAGAACTCAGCACAAACCTATCGATTTTTAAAATAATATAATGAGGATTCGATATACTTTCTGTTTTTGTGACGAGACCACTTACCGCTCCTCGAGCGTCAATCAGGAGCATCATTATTCTGTTCAAGGTGCATGTGATTATGTGACTAAATATATCCAGAAGAAGAAATAACAAAAATATATTTCCCGACCTCGTTTCGAGAAGTAGCCATTTTTTCACCTTATGTACCACTATTGTTGCCTCTTTTATTCAACTTTTTCATGTGCCTTTCTTTATATTACAGTCACATTTCTATGTAAATATATCTCATAAATCATGAGCCATGCAATATTTGTTGTATACTGCCTGAAGAATTATATATATATACATAAAAAGTGGTGGCATTCTGTTTTTTTTTTAAAGGTCCTTCCTGAATGCTGACATAACTTCAAACTAATTTTCAACTTAAAGTTGGCAAATTGCTGCCAACATTATGAACAAATTTGCAATGTGAATTTTCAGCATTTATCATATTGAGATCTCCATGTGAAAGTTTACTACTTTCAGATTTTTGTACCAAGTAGTTTAAATGAAACAAACTGTCTTATGCTATCTTACACCGAGAGATTTGATTTGGAGTTAGCAGGAAGTGTGTGTTGATATTTTTTTCGGTTGCTCAGCTCATTTGCGTTTACGAATGTGAGCAACTTGTACGATTTGGGATATTGACACTTTAAATGATTTTTTCGTTGGCGAAATTGCAGTATCCCGTATAACTTTTGACCTGGTCCATATGTTGTCAGATCTGAATTTAATGTGTGAATTCTGTTGTGCAGTCTGACTGAAAAAAAAGCCTACAGGTTGTTAAGTTTCATGTCTATAGTGGAATTTGAATTGATTTGTAAATGTTTTTTGTACAAAGTCATTTGTGGCTTACAAGCCAACTAAAAATGAAATAAAAAATCTCGATGTTAATAATAAAAAAATATGTTAATGTTACATGATTATTTTTTTCATGAACCCTGAACAACTTTATAAGGCTGTGCATTCATGTGAACTTTACGTAGGTTTTCCTATACTAATAAAAGTGAACATATTTAAGATTCAGTGTATCATGTTTCCATTTATTTCATACTCCCATTTTATGTTTAAGGTTTGGTTGAAAGACCCCACTTAGATTCTTGATTTTTTAAGGATTAAAAAATCGATTACTAACTTGCAAGAAGTTTACATGAACAATAAAAAAAATGAGTTTTTCAGTAGTAAGTAGTTAAATGCAGTTGACAGTATGGCCTAATTTTTAGTAACTTACAAAAAAGGAGCCAAAACATGAAAATATGTATTTATGAAGGGTGTTGAGAATAAATTAGGAGTCAAAAATAATGTTTCTTCTTTCTTTTCTTAACATTTGTATAATGGTGTTACTTTGACAAGGAAGTGAATACGAATTCATTGAAGAATCTGAAGATTTTTTTTTACCAATTATCGGTCTCGAATCAGCATTGACATGCTAAAAAACTCTATTGAATCATTCTTCCATGAACACAGCTCAAATTTTTATATTTACAAACAAGCAAAAGATCATAATGTTTGAAAGACAATAGTTTGATTGTTATTTCACACATTGTGTGTTCACATTTTTTGATTGGTTTAGTTTCACAAAATTTCAATAACCGATTAAATTGCCAATGTAGACAATAAGATTTCCAAAGAGTTAGTAACAATTGTGTATTCTTATTGACCATGACATAAGGACACTTTTTTGCTAACTCCTTTTATGCCTTATCTGTAACTCTATGATTTTAAGTCAGGGCTTCCAGAATTGTGTAATATTCTTTGTAATGTAAAATGGAGTTCAAACAATTTTGGAACACATTCACACCTCCTGTAACTAAAGTTGTATATGGTAAGTTCATCTTTAATACTTCATTTGATTGTTGTCCTATCCTGCACAATTTTTACGTCAACATTTTAAAATGTATCAAGGACGTAGTTAGGCTGATGTATTTGGAGGGTCAAATTATATAAGTTATATATGAATCATGTATATTGCATTTTGTATATTAGTAATATTTATTACATAAAACTAAACTTCATGTCTCAACAGCCCTCCAAGGGCCAAGCTCGTGTCAAGCAGCTTTTTCAGTGATGAATGGTCTGCGCATCAACTCCCATCGCCAACATTTCTGGAGCTCCCACTGTGATTTGAACCTGGGACCACTTGCACCAAAGACAAGAGTGCTAACCATTCGGTTATGTACCATATTAAGTTTTATTAATATGTAATAATAGCTTTATATGTATGAACAACAAGAATATTTGAATGATTTCAACAAGATCTAACATGAACTCCAAAGTTGGTGAATGAAGTGATTTATCCACACACACACACAACCTAACCCTCCTATATATCTTCACAAAGGTCAAATTGATGGTCATTTTGGCTCTAAATTTATCCTTACAACCCCCTAGATGGAAAAAACTATATAAATCCTTGGGGGGGGCATGGGTCAAACTTCATTAAAAAAAATGCACATTGATTATTTTGCGAATATTTGCAAGGCACACTTCTTACATTTACATTCAACTTAGTCTATATCCCAACACAAATCTCAGATCCATGGATATTGTGGATATGCCATGTCCCATCCTGGATATCCATATAATCTGTCATTTTAGATATCCAGGGGATCTCCTGTCCTGGATGTTTATGGGATATGTGGTATTACGTTGTCGTTTTATTAAAAATTTGGCATAAATGTTTTGATATTCATGCAGAGATTCATTCATAGTATCTAGTCTCAAGTTAATTATGTTAGAACTCAAACTCTGTGATGTAGTAATAAATCATAACTTAAGAACATCTTCTAGAGGAATTGTGTCATCCGTAGACCCATTGTCTTTTCAGCAAGTCACTCATGCCAGGCCAGGTGAAACTTCCTTTGCCACGAGGCTTCCTTTGTGTCTCGAACATAACACCATTGCATTGAGAATGTTAACTTGGCTAGCTGTGGTCAGTGACATGCACTGAGGAGTAGTTAGTCTAGCAGAGATAGATCAATCAATCTCACATGTGGAATTATATTCAAATCACAATATTTATTGTCTTGTTAAAGCCAAAGTTCATATGCAACACTTTCTTTTCCATGTACTTCTCGTCCATCGGTGTGATCCGCGGGCAAAGCTGGCTGGATACCCTAGCTCGCTCTTCTTCCGCCTGACCAGTTTCCAGGTAGAAACAGCCGGCCGAAGGAAAAAGGAAGATTTTTACCTCTACCTCTCTTGCCCCCTCGCCCCCCGCTGCAATGGTTGAAAGCCCAGGCTTTCAGGTCCCCTAGTCTATCTCCTATAGGAGAGATAGGGGATTGGTTTCTCATAGATTTTTTTTTGTAAATCCTCTAAAGAACTCAGGACTTATGTTCTCTGTATTTACACAACCTTTTACACGTTGTACAGTGGGATCTATGAGTAATACCGTGCAAATTGTCCATCACCATGTTCGTGCACTTTATTTGACCCATTAAGAGCTTCAAGAATTAAAAGAAAACTCAAAACAAGCTGTTGACAACTTCTGCACCAGCATTCATAAAAATCCATCGGTTATAAACACGTACGATGTAAGAGAAAGATTAATGAAAATAGTCATGGGCAATTTGCCGAGCAATACTAGTGGATCCCACTGTACAATATGTATGTATAGTATGGGATGTAGTTTTATTATTTATGAAATGGGAACGTGTTATGTGGAGACAATAATCTTATGCTTTCTTTATTTTTTATTTTTTCAAGTATGGAATATATAATGATTAAATTACAAATATGTGCTCGGGCTCTCTCTCACTCTCGTTTCAGTAGTGTTTTATTTAAATATACTACTCTTGGCCTCTAACAGTCATAAAAACGGATGTATTTATTTGGGCATATTGTTGTTTGTTTGGTTTATTTTACTTCGCTTTTCTGCCACATTTGGTTATCGAGAAAATGAGGATGAGTGATGATATGATGAAATTGATGAAGGGACCTTATATGAACAATCCAGGCCAGGTTTCGAACCCGTGATGAGTACGCATTCTTGTCCTATGTGTTGTACTCTGCAGTGAATAATGAAATAATTTGGAATGAAAAATGTATCTCAGAACTCAGAAAGCCAAATGAATATAATTGAAAAAACTACAAAAAGTGTATTTTGTTTCTGTGCACAAAGTGTACTTAAAACACCAAATTAACCAACTGGGGGGGGGGGGGTTATCACAGCACGCTACGACACCAGGAGTTCCGAATTTGAACCCATACCTGGGCGTGGGTGTTCTTTGTGTGTGTCCCTTCATTAATTTTATCGTATCATCTTCGCACTTAACCAAATGTGACAAAAAAAGCGATGCTCAGTAACAAAAATGAAATCAAATCATTGATTGATTGCTTGATTTGGTTTATTTTACGTCTCTTTTCCGCCACTTTTGGCTAATCGCGAAGATGATACGATAAAATTGATGAAAGGACACACACAAAGAATACACATGGCCAAGCCGAGATTTGAACCCAGGATCTCTGACTTAGTCAAATCAAATAGTTTTTTATTTTTGAATGTGGGTGGGGGTTAGGTGTACTTTTTTTTAGTACTCTTTCATCATTTTGCATTTTTTTCCCGTTATTGACATTCCTTTTTTTAGGGATAGGGGTGTGATCCACACCAACCCCCCCCCCTCCCTCGAGCACACCACTGACTGCTACCCCAAGTGTCGACGTCACCGCACGTCACTGGCTGTGGTAGTGAAGAATAAGCTCTGCATACTCTGCTCATTGATACACATGTAAAGAGAAAGCATTTTTATTCGGATGTTTAAATGTGTGTGTGTGTGAATTTGTGTGTGTCAGTTTGTGTGTGTTTGTGAGAGAGAGAGAGAGAAAGAGAGAGGATTACTTGTTATAAGCATATGTGTACCCGAGGTCTTAGATATGTGTAAATCTAGTCCAGGAATGTCCTTTTTATATCCAAAGTATGTGCGAAAAATATTTGCATAATGTCCAGATTAGGTACAATTTTAGTCCAGAATATATCCTTATCCACAATGAAAACATCCAGATAACATCCCAATCACGTGAACCTATGTCCGAAATATGTCCAAAATTCATCCATAGAATGTCCAAAACATGTCTAAAAATAATCCACAGAATGTCCAAAACATGTTCAAAAATGATCCACAGAATGTCCAAAGCATATCCTTCCTGGATATCCTATGCATGTCCCCTGGAGGGACATTTGGATATCATGGGGATTTCCAATGTATGTCTATCTAGAAGACATCCATTAGGTGTCTCCTGGATATTTGTGTGCTGTATGGGATATTCAATAGCTTAAAGAGATTAAACCACTTGTGATCTGTGATTATGAATGATGAACTTGAAATAGATGACTAAACAAACACAATGACACATCTATGCCTTAAGCAGCTTTTGAATCAGGCATTTAGTGAGGGGCTTGAGGTGCCACAGCTCCAGGTTTCCTCCTGCAAGGGAGGAAAATTGTTTTGGAAATGGCTAAATAATAATAATAAAATTTTAAAAAACACATTTGAAATGTGGTACACACAAATATTAAAAACTAACCACCTAACATAACTAGTCCAGGGACGTAGTTAAGTTTGATCAGTTAAGGGGGCCCAAATGTCAGAATTTTCTCAAACCATTAAGAAAATTATCAACATTATGTATAGCTTTTTAGAATCCTGCAGGAGTTTTAAAACATGCTGTATATATGTACACATATATGGGTAGGTATGGGGGAACAAGGAGTCAGAGGTGCTACCACAAATTCTTGTCTGGGGAGACTAAGTATTTAGATCCATTGGCGTTGCCAGAATTTTTTATTGGAGATCAGCCCAATGATAAAGCTTTAATAATAATAGAAGGAATGATAATAATAATAACTAGTAGTAGTAGTAGTAGTGTGCTTATAATTATTATAATTATGAACTAGTAACCCAATTTATTATCACTATTATTATTATTATTATTATTATATGCTAGGAGAGACTTTTCAACTCGTTCCACCACATGAATGATTATCCAGCACAATTGTATTTTTTTAAATATTTTTTGAGACATTTCCATCATCGGGAAATGGCAGATCTACAGATTATTTATTTACCTTCCTTGAGAAAAGATTGGATTTCTCCATCTTAAAAGCGTGATCTTGATATATTTGATTCTAGCGCCATCATCGGAAAATTGCTGAACTACAATTTTTTTACCTTCCTTGGGAAAAGATTGGATACCTCTGTGTTAAAACCGTCACGTGAATTGGCTGAACTACATATTATTTACCTCCCTTGGGAAACGATTGGATACCTTCATGTTAAAAGCATAATTTAAATATATTTGATTCTAGCGCCATCATCGAGATGTTTTTTTTTCTTATTGGATATACAGTATGTAACATTCTTATTCGTACACATAGAATTTCCTAGGAGAAAATGTCATATCTACTAGTAAATATAATAATTTTCATATGCACCTGGAAATTAATGTTAATGAAGGTTTCACCAACAAATGTCAATAAAAATGTATGTTCAAAGTGCATATAAGAGCATATAATTTGTGTGAAAAGAGAAAACCACGCTGTTTCATGCAACATTGTTATAATACAGGCAAAAGTTTCAATCTTCCTCGCATACAGCGCCACCGCTATTCGGGCGATTTCGTGCAGTTTGCAACTTCGTAACAAGTTTGAACATGCAGGCCCGCTCCCCGTCAAGCGGAATGCTGGCGTAGGTATTGTTGTAAGCCTATCGTCTATCTATCAGCATGTTCGAAATGGGCAAGGTGAAGGAACTTAGTTCCGATCTGAAGGATGTTGTTATAAATTTCACCCTTAGAGGTTATTCGTTAAGAAAAATTGGACAAACAGTCAATAAATCACACTCCACAGATCACTGCATAGTAAACAAATTTAGACAGGAAGGTTCAAAACAGAATGTGCCGAGAAAACCAAAAGAGAGACGGTTGAATAAACGTGATGAACGCTTTATTTCAAAAAGAGTGCGAGAAAACTCCCAACTAAGTGTTCCTCAGTTACGACCGTTAGTAGAAAATGTTGCTGGTAAGATGATGTCCGATCAAACTGTCCGACGTGCCTTGTGGAAGCACGGATATCATGGCAGAATACCATGAAAGAGGCCATATGTAAATAAGGTGAATCGCAGGAATAGACTTTCATTCGCGAAAGAGAACATCCACAAGGACCAGGAATTTTGGGATTGTGTCATATGGTCAGACGAGTCCAAGATTAATATATACGGGTCAGATGGGATAAATAGGGTCTGGAGAAAATCAAATAAAGACAATGATCACATTAACACAGTTCCAACAGTTAAACACGGTGGTGGGTCATTAATAGGGTTACCAGATCGCTGTAAGGGAAATGTAGGACATGCTGTCCTAAAATGTAGGACATTAAGTCAAAATGTAGGACACAAAACATTCTCAATAAATAATACATATTTCTATAGAACACGTTAGAAAGCAGCTGAAAAATGACACTTTTCAGTTTTAAAAAAATGAATTCTTAATGAATTTTTAAATTTCAAAACTTGCAATCATACTAATCAATGCACCTCTTACTACATGATTTAAGTGATTCTTCTCAGAGGAGACAATTTTTATCAAAATTTAAGGTTTAGTCAAAATATATTGATGTTGGAGTGGATAGTCAAACTCTTTGAAATTATAGAGACCAGTACCAAACATTTCACAGACTTTATGAAAAAATAATTTCTCTCGTGAGTCTGTGTTGATTGTAATGAAAGAACTCTATCAACATTTGAATTATGACCTGTAATGGCAAACAAATATTCAGCAATTATCGTAATTTAAAATGGTTCCAGAAGTTTCACTTTGGGTAGTTTTTAGTTCAATAACAGAGTGTCTACGAAAATAACACATCCAGAATTCTGGACTTTTCTAGACATTTTTTCCGTTTTTCTTAACGTTTATTTATTCGACCTTTACTTAGGTAAATTTGGAAATTAGTAATTAAGAAAATAAATATTTATTTAATGAAAACCCCTACCAAAGGACCAGTTAAGATAAAAACTGAAGCTGAATTTAAGAAGAGAATTAGATCTGCTTTCTCGTATTAATGCATCCTGAACTGTATTTGGCAGACAAGCGAGTCTTTGGCATCTGGACTCACAGGCAGCATAATCTTATGTGGGGCTTGTGTCGGTTGTCCCTATATGTTTGTGATTGTTCCTTCGTCCATCTTATCTTACCACCTTCCATCCTCATCTTCGCGATTAGCCAAAGGGACAGAAAAAAGGTGAAGTAAAATAAACTAAACCAACAAATCAGTCATTATGGCAGCAAAAATTCTTGACCACAAGAATAATTTTTTGCCTTTTTATTGATCTCTTGACCTATTTGTTGATTTATTTACTTTTTCTTGACTTCTATGATTTTCTTGACTGGCAGACACTCTGAATAAGTTTGATCTCTAAACCCCTGCTTTCAAATCAATTTATATTGAATATTGAGTAAGAATGAGCAACACCTTGTTCCATCAGTATAAAGCATAAGGCAAGAAATTCTGCTCAGGCATTGAAGAGTGACGTTATCAGAAAGTGATCCCCCAAAACTTTGTTCATTATTGCTTCCGTTTTCCCGTTTGTTTAATGGCAGGACAAACTTTTTTTCTTTTTGGGCAATGACTCAATGACTGAATCAAAATAAATTTCACTATTGAGTTTGGAAGCGCAATCCATAGATTTGTAACTTGCATGATTTTTTCTGTAACATATTTTCATAATTAATATTATTTGACGCTCAAAATGTAGGACATTTATGATATTTTTCAAATTCCTCCCGGACGCCGGACATAAGGCTAAAATGTAGGACATGTCCGGGAAAATCCGGACGTCTGGTAACCCTAATGATTTGGGGCTGTATGTCGTCCAAAGGTGTTGGTACCATCCAGTTTATTGATGGTATCATGGATGCACATGTCTATTTCGACAAATTGAAGAACAATGTAAAACAGTGCCCAAAAAATGGACATGCCGCCTATCTACAGATTCCAAGACAATGACAGTAAGCATAAGGTGCGAGTTAACATGAATTGGCTAATATGGAATGTGCCCAAACTACTACAAACAACAGCTCAAAGTCCAGACTTAAATCCCATTGAGCATTTATGAACAATTTTGAAGAGGCGAGTCCATAAAGCAGGCATCAAGTCCAAACAAGAGTTGAAAACTGTTGTGCAAGCCGAGTGGAATAAAATAAGCTCTGAAACATGTCGGAAACTCGTTAATTCTATGAAGAACAGGTGTCAAGCAGTAATTAGAGTCAAAGGATACGCATCGAAGTATTAGAACTGTCAGTCAATTTGCTCTGAATATACTTTTTTCTTTTATATTATTAAGTGTACGAATAGAAAAGTTGTACAAAAAATGGCATGTTTCTCTTTCAGTTTCATTTAAATTTGTTATTGTCATTGGTTATACAGAATTTGGGTAAGATTTTATGTTCCTAATGACATTAGTTATTGAATTGTAAAGAAACAATTTCAAAAGAGTGTATTTCCTTTCAGATATTAAAGCATTTTCTTTGAAAATCCGTGTGTACGAACAAGAATGTTACATACTGTATCAGTGGCGGAGCGTGACCTTTCCAACAGTGTAAGCCTAGCATGACGAAGGCTATTTCCCGTTGTGCTTATTTTTGGGCTGACATGGTTAGTGATTTATCCAAAAAAACACCCCCCCCCCAATTTTTTCAGAACACTTCCCTGGAATTTTTCACCAAATTAAAAATTCTGGATATCTGATAATTAAGTCAGTGTTATTCCTATCACAATGAGTAACGTATCGATAAAAAATATGCAAAGTTAGATAAAATGAATAATAATAAACAAACGAAAACAGAAGGAAACAGAAAAGTGCTGAATACTTTTTACAACCGCATAACCAAGTATCAGCTCCGTATCATGAATCGCAAAATCGGCGCACTTTATTTTTCGTTTCTGTTACTATGTCTGCTAGAGAAGGAAGGGGTGGGCCTACCTATATCCAAAGGTTTCTTCTTGGCCACAAAATCCTTGCTGGACAACGGCGTCTTCAACAAGTTCTCCACCCCACCGCACAATCACACTCATTTTATTCCATAATGCACTTCACTACTGTATCACACCACAGCACAGGGAAGACAGTCCGCTTTTCAATAGATGGAATTCGCAAAAGCAATACCTCGAGACTTTAACAAACACAGCAAGAAGGGGGAAACAAAAAGAAACCAGATCCAAAATCGGTCACTGCTCAAAGCAGTGATCTTTCGGACTGTGAGGGGAATATCCCTTTCAGATATAAATAAATTCCCTCTCTTGCCTTAAAATTCCCTATATTTAGTAAAAAAAAATACAATATAAAAGAAATGCTC
This sequence comes from Lepisma saccharinum, assembly GCF_977018435.1. Classification (NCBI taxonomy): domain Eukaryota; kingdom Metazoa; phylum Arthropoda; class Insecta; order Zygentoma; family Lepismatidae; genus Lepisma; species Lepisma saccharinum. The sequence continues at coordinate 79,314,995 of NC_139237.1, forward strand.
ACAAATTGTAGGGATATATCCAGAAATTTCTATCAAAGGACATGTAAGTGCTTTCTTAGGATAGTGTAAAAGCAAATCTAGCACCTAAAAGATCATAAACAGGCTTTTCGTAGGTTGTTCGAAGAGTGTTTGAATCACGGACTATGTAATTAATAATATTTGGTTCACATTTGACATGAAATTTGTAAAATTGGTTCAATCTTCAGTTTTCATTAACATTTATTTCACTTTTTAGCTCAATTATTACCAGCTGAGTTCATACATAAACGGAAAACAGAGTCTTAATATGTCTAATGTTTATGCTCTCCTACAAGCGAAAAACAGAAACAACAAGAATTTAGCACATCAATGTGTATCTAGTTTTCCCGTATCCCGCTCATTTCTAGGTTTCTCCTTTTTCCCCTTCCTGTTAGATTTTTGCTTCAGAATTCCCTGTTCCTGGAAAAAAAACCTCCTTGAAGCACCACCGGCTCAAATTTCCTTTGCAGTCAACCATTCATACCCGACAACTCTGGAGCCCCTCCTCTTGCAGGACCTGTCTCGCTGGCGCGTATTCAGTGAAGCCAACCCAAGAATAATGGTGCAAAATCTCGCACAAGTTTAAAAAGTCGTTTGTAGTATGTAGCATAATTTCGGAGTTTAAACGACATCATGGATGTCCAGAAGGGGCAAGGGGAGGAGACACTTCCTGAAAAATGAATGTCAACCATTTTCACACATATAATTTCATTTCAGTCACATCAAATTGTTAATTATTGTAAGGGCGTTGCAGAAAAATGTTAACTTCAAATTGAATTAGTATATTTTGAGAAGGGAAATATACCTAGTTTACCCTAACCCCTGAAAAAAAATACTTTGCTTAATCCTCCCTGGTGAAAAGAAATACTGCGGACGTCCATGAACAACACTTTTTCTAAACATGAGGTTTGCAACGCTGTTGTAAGCCTCTGCCCGTAGGTTTACACACCTAGGGTTTCGACGCGCTTTTCTCCCTATATTCCTTGCTCTTCTCCTTCCAGATACGGTGGGCGACGGTAGGCACTGCTCCTTCGCGGTCAGAAATTTGTAAGGCAACATTCAGACGGCTTACAACTTTCCCCAAGCAAAAGGCGGGAGTTCTCATGTGCCGTCTGGTGCTGAAGTGTTGCAATCTAACAAACAGGATCTCGAAGACTGGTATCGGGCGAGTTGAACTTTGAAGTTTTTATTAATTTTGCCATATAATTACATATATTTTACTAGAACTAATAAAGTGTAAGCCCGGCTTACACGGCTTACATGGACGCTCCGCGCCTGTACTGTATATACCGTTTGTAACTGTAGACTGTATTCTGACAAGGGTTAGGTGGGAGAACAGCGTTCGCTGAACCTCGCCCGCTCAATAAAGATATAATTATTACCAGACAGTTCCACTTTTTGGTCAAAATTGTTTTTTTGCTGTAATCTATCATCTATCTGCTGGTGCAAGAATCAGACAGCTCCACAGATTTGTTGCGAAGTAGGAATGGAAAAGTAGTTGTCTGCGTGTTTCTGCTGGCGCATCGTCGCAGACAGCTCCTGAAGTAGTCTCGTTCTTGCAGCGGCTATATTCTATGGCTATAGTTCAGTGTTCGGGCCAGTGGCGTACGCAAGGGGGGGGGGGTTACGGGGTTTAAACCCCCCCTTGAGCTTGTGAAATATTATGAAAAATGCTGTGGAAAAATATTAAATGGTCAATTTTTCACAGTCAAAGATCTGGGACAATAATATTACTATTACTACTTCTACTACTACTACTACTACTACTACTAATAATAATAATAATTTGAATTATTATTTCCATGCAGCATGGAGAAAAGCACAGCATTCCAAACACACGCGTCTTTCAGAGTGATGCCTTGAAAATAAACACAAGTTTATGAGGTTAAGTTAGGGTAACTATGATTTAAAAGAGGAAAAAAAGTTGTTTTGTATCTCAGTTGCAACAATGTTCAATACACTGCCGTACGCAGGATTTTTTTTTCGGGAGGGGCTGGAATAGTAAATGTGGATAGCACATGGCTTCACTTTGGAGGGCAGGATGCATAATAAAATATTTCGTATTTTTGGAGCTTTTCAGTCTATTAAAATTGTATTCAAAGACAAAAATGGTCATCGGGATTCACTTTAAAAGAGGTTTCGCATTTACACATTTTGATTTTTTTAAAGTTCTTAACGGATTTTTATTTGAAAATTCTGATTTTCTCAAAATTTCGGTAGGGGCTGGAACACCATCGGCCAACCCTCTACGTACGCCAGTGTTCAACGAACATGTATTTTTTTGTGTGAACAATGAGAATTAACCAAATAAAGTTGTTGGTACGTTGTAAGAGGCTAATGTATAGACAAAGGCTAGGCGGACAAGAATAGTCACCAATTCGCCTTCCCATTGTATTGTTTACCGCAGCACGTTTGAATGTCTCTATTTAAAATGTGTCACCTTGTTGACTAGACAATTATTCAAACGACAATAAGCTTAACTATTGGTAAGAACAGCGAGATAATCCAGATGTGAATTATCGGGGACATTTACGCGGGGAAGAAGCCGGAAAAATTCCAACCAATTTCGCGTGATTGTCACTTGTCAGACGCTCTACCGACCAGATCACCGCAGCTCCTTGGATGAGTTCCATACTTTGATTATTTCAATTTATTTTAATATATTTTCTTGTATTTATGGATCTTCTTCATCCTTGAAATGTCTCACCTTGTTGACCAGACAATTATTTCGTAACAAAGAAACAAAAAAATGCTCCCAGGATTTGATAAAAATCGAATGACTAGAAAGTAATTTCGTTCTGATGTTTTCATAAATACTATATTTATGTAGATCTCTACTACTTAATAGTAGTGGTAGTGGTATTAGTAGTATTATTAGTATTAATTTAGCTAATTAATTAATAATAAGTAACATTAATTAATTGTGATTATTATTATTTAATTAAAGTATAATAGAACAATGGTAATGTGAATTTGGAAAAAAGTTTTAGAAATAATACCCCCCTTGATGAAATCCTGCGTACGCTACTGGTTCGGGCACTCGGCGGCGTGCAGCAGTTGCTATCGAAACCGCACTCTTCAATATGTATGTTACAGTTGCTTCCAGCTATTGCACGTGAATGCCCCTTCCCAGATAGCACGTAAGTTAAGTGCAAGTTTGCACTTGATTTGCATTTGTCTTGCGAGACTTGCTTGGCACTTCAAGTTGAATGCAAGTTCACTGTAAGTGTGCAGGAACCATGAGTTTGCATTTTAAGTGAATATAAATTTGCAGCAGGTGTATAAGTGACAATTTGCCTGATACTTGCGTATCACACTTGCAGCAAGCCTGGAGTTCAAGTCGCCATTAGAACGTATTGCGTAGTCCGAAGGGTGCAACATTTTTACATTTTAGCTATCATTGATGCTTCTTGGCTCAACGCAGAGGTATCTCTCAGCAAGGGGACCGACAGAAGGGGACCAGGGGGGCACTTACCCCTTTGAGATATCTGGAAAAATTTCATGGAATTCGAATGGTTAAATTGAAGCGATATTTAATGAAAATTATTTTGTTTTCTGTGATTTACAGGCTGTAAAGTTTCAGCAATTTGCTACCATGTCCTACAAAATCTTGGGAGACTGTTTTCAGCTGTTATTAGAATCATGTTCACTGCTGTAATGGCATTGGGAAGGGATTTTTTTTTATATAATTCTGATTTCCGGTATTGAGAAAATCTCCATTTCCCCGACTAGGTCGTAAATTTTTCGAAATTTCCCAACACTGTGAAAATCTAGAATTGAACTTCCCCCCCAAAGTGATTGATTTTGCACATCTGCAATAAAAATTGGCCATTTAAAGAAATTCCAGACCTTTTAAGTGCAGAAACTACGCAAGATTTGGTCACTGTTATATATGATAATTTGGAATTTCTCGACTGTTCGGAATCCCAAACACAGATTCTCGATCTCGCCCCCTCGTTTTGAGGGTGCTGTGATCAGCACCACGCTCCGACCGCCTTTACTCCCTCTCCCAGGGTTGCTTGTTTACCCCGTTACCCATTTATTGTTATTTAACATTTACTCGGACAATGGGTCACATGTAACCCACAGAAAATATAGGCGTAGTTGGCCGATGGGTCACTGGTGCAGGAATCATAACACAAAAGGCAATAAGAGGGGTTGGGTGGGCCGCGGCCCCAACTTTCAATGAAAAAATCATAAAAATAAGGGAGCTTGCCCCCTCTTCCCCGCTATTTTTGGAAGGGGACGCAAACTTTAGCCTTATTTTCAAAGAATCGTCCTTTCTCAACCGAAAGAAAGTCATTTCATGTTCCTGGGTGAATTACATTATAGAATATGTGTAAAGAGTTCCCATTTTTATGATTTTTTCATTGAAAGTTGGTAAATTACTTCTTCGACATTTCATTCTTTTATTCAGTTTTTCGTGTCTCCTGAAAACTTTTATAATTTGGAACTGTCTGGTTCTTGCACCGGGATCTTCAGTTGCTGAACCTCAAATTATTTACCTTCCTTGGGAAAAGATTGGATATCACTGTGTTAAAACCGGGATTTTAATATATTTGATTCCAGCGCTATCATCGGGAAATGGCTGAATACATACGTATTATTTACCTCCCTTGGGAAAATATTGGATACCTCCGTAAGAGCGTAATTTAAATATATTTGATTCTAGCGCCATTATCGAGGAATTTCTGAACTACAAATTATTTACCTTCCTTGGGAAAAGATTGGATACCTCCATGTTTTAAACCATGATTTTAATATAGTTGATTCCAGCGCCAACATCATGAAATTGCTGAACTACACATCACTTACCTCCCTTGGGAAAAGATTTGATACCTCTATCATGCCTCTATGTTAAAACCGTGATTTTAATATATTTAATTCCAGCGCCATCATCGGGAAATGGCTGAACTACATATTATTTACCTCCTTTGGGAAAAGATTGGATACCTCCATTTTAAAAACGTAATTTAAAAATATTTGATTACTGAACTACAAATTGTTTACCTCCTATGGGAAAGATTGGACACTTCATATTTAAATCGAGTTTTTAGTATATTTGATTTCAGCGCCATCATCGGGAAGTAGCAGAACTTCTGAGAAAGGATATATACCTCAAAAGGGAGGTACATGATTTGTAGTTCTGCTACTTCCCGATGATGGCGCTGTAATTGAATATATTAAAATCAAGTTTTTCTAAAGGGTGGTAAATTATATGTAGTTCAACAATTTAGCGATAATGGCGCTGGAATCTAATATATTAAAATTACGCTTTTATCATGGAGGTATCCAATCTTGTCCCATGGGACATAAATCTGTAGTTCAACTATTGCCCGATGATGGCGCTGAAATCACATATATTAAAATCATGGGTTTTGACATGGAGTTATCCAATCTTTTCTCAAGGGAGGTCAGTAATGTGTAGTTCAGCAATTTCACGACGTTGGCGCTGGAATCAACTATATTAAAATCACCAACAAGGAGTGTCCAATCTTTCCCAAAGGTAGGTAAATTTTCTGTAGTTCAACATTTTCCCGATGATGGCGCTGGGATAAAATATATTAATATTACACTTTTAACATGGAGGTTTCCAATCTTTCCCATTGGTCGTAAATAATCTATACTTCAGCCATTTCCCGATGATAGCGCTGGAATCAAAATATTAATATCACGCTTTTAACATGGAGTTATCCAATCTATTCCCATGGAAGGTAAGTAATGTATAGTTCAGCAATTTTATCATGTTGGCGCTGGAATCAACTACATTAAAATCACTCTTTTAATATGAAGTATGCAAACTTTTCCAAAGGGAGGAAAATAATATGTAATTCAACAATTTCCCATTGATGGCGCTGGAATCAAATCATTAAAATTATGCTTTTAACTAGGGGTATCCAATCCTTTCCCATGGGAGGTAAATCTGTACTTGGCCTAAATGTTTTAACTGAAACTGGAGAGGGGGGATGTTCACTATTTGCCACATGTTTCCACATATACAGGAGTTTATACAGAATTGTCCTACTGGAGAATGTATGTTGCTATTTCGGGGGTTGTAAAGGTAAATTTTAAGACATTTATGTAGCTTATGAAATCAGAGTCTACTCTTATAGAGGACCAATTAGTCACATATGTAGAAAGATAAGAATTTCGTGAATATATTTACGTAATAAAGTACTAAAAAAATTACACTACACCCAGTCAAATATTGATTGATTTGTTGTTTTAAGTCCACTTTATGCACAGTATAGGTAATCGTGACTGGACCTACAGTTTAAAGTGGGATCCGAACCACTATGTGGCTCCACCGGGTCTCGAACCCGGACCCCTTGATTAGAAGGCGACGACGCTACCACTGCGCCATCGGGGAGGCCCTCAAGTCAGATATGGAAAAATCCTAAAACACAGGGCGTACTCTCAATTGGCAAAAGTAGATATGTGCGTGTATAAGAGAGAGAGGTGAAATAATAACAAGATGACTATTTTAGAATTCATTACTTGTTTTCTTTCATATATTTTTAGGGTCCATACTTGGAGAACGTCCTTTTGTATAGGAGTTGAGTGCTGGGAGCATCATGGATCACAAGCTGTTAACAGCATATACAATATTGTTTCTTTGTAGCCAAGTAAGTTTATAAATTTATTCGAGAGTTAAAGTCCCAGTGAGAAATTGTTTCCCTTTCGCATGTACCCAAATGAATGAATACAATCGTTTGACCTGTTTTTTGAGCAGAAATTAAGCCTAAGCTTCTAACAGTGGCGACTCGTGGCTTTTCATAGATGTAGGAAGTTATGATCAACAGACAACAAGAAAGAACAAAGAAAAGACTTTGAAAATGTGTTCAATTAAACAGGCACACGTATCACTTGTACTGTCCACTGCATTTACAATGTTAGCTGCAACCCTGTACCCAAGGGGGCCAATAAAATATTTATATGCGAACCTAAAAATACATACGAAAATATAACATTGACAATTTTTCATATTGTGATAGAATTTCGATTTTTCTCTTTCTTGAATGAATGGGTTGTTTGTGGAGATAGGCAAGCTCCAGAACTCTGCAGTCTGCAATATTTGGTCGTTTTAATTTTTTAACAATTGATGGGAGGCTACCAGACGTCCCGATACCCGATTTAAATTCATTACAAGAATCATTGCTAATACGTAGGCCTACATCATTTAATTTATAAATATATTATTTTCTAAATATAGAATTATCGTGGCTGTTCAATGATACTGGTAAAAGAAAATTAAAGGAAATTTGAAAATATGACAATTTGCGGAATACAGTACTATTCTAATACTTCCGAGAATTGAGTGTAAACAAGAAGCACCAAACTGTACTCTGTGTGATAGCCTTGGTCTGTAAGCGATTGCGTTGATGCTTGTTTGTCTGGTTGGGAAAGGGGAGGGGAGGGGGTGTCTGTGGGGAGTTTTAATTTTTTTCCCAACTCTGCAATGTCTAGCTGCAATACTACCATAGCGTCGTTGTCGCATCTAATGCTCCACCAGAATTTCGAATCTTCCCTCACTAAAAGAATAAAAAAATCATGAGTATGGGTCTAGTTAGCTTGCAAAAATGCACACACCGCGCCACTTGTTTCGATAACAACCTCGAACTTTTGAGTGAACCAAGCTGGTTCGACCACAGATATTATGTATATGCGTCTATCTGTGGTTCGACATTCGTGGGATCCTCCCTGCCTGTTGTCGTGTGTATTGAGGACAGCGTTGCCAACCTCCTGATAAGAAGAATTGCTGCTTCAACTCTTAAATTATGCTAAATGCAACTAATTATGTAGTTTTAAGTTCAATTTATGCAGCTATTTTGGAGTTGTGGAACTTGGGTTATCCATTATTTACCACAGTTAAGCAACATTGAGAATTGCGCCCATCAAATCGATTACAATGTATAGTGTGCTTGAAAAAGTTGGAGAAAATTCGACGGTTGGGAACGGCGGCCCGTATGTTTTATTTGTGACCTCCAACTTTCTACAGATTTCCTTTCATAAAATGTTCATTTCCTAATCGGGGAGTATAAAGAAAAGATTAAAACAAGAGGATGGACCGACATGTGATTGTAAAACCTTGTACTTTAGTCGGCATACTTTCTCTTGTTTGGAACAAGCCCGCTAGAGAAGTACAAATGAGATATAAAATATATTTTCTCAAAGTATCTTCCTTTGAATGAAATTTCTGTCTCCCAAACACAGGGTACCGGATGCCAGCGAAGTTCAAATTATGCTAGGTTTAGAACAATAATCCAGGGTTGGCATCACTGAATGTAGGAAGCCCTCTATGGTTCCTCGCTGGCCATTTAACCGAGAAACCCCGTCCCACTCCCTTCCACACCCCTCGCCCATCCCGCGGTAGGTGGAAGATGGAGGTTCCTTAGCAGCAGGAACAACTGTCGTCTTTGGGCGGCAGATGGAGCAAGCCATGAGCAAGCGAGTGACAGCGAACAGTAGCAAACCTAGTAAAATGTACGCATATTGCGCTCATAATTTAATAACGTACATTAAAGTCCTAAAAAAGTAGAAAACTGGATATAAGTGTAAATGAACTGTAGGAAGTTCCTCACTTCCTACATGGAGGAATCGCCCCTGGCTTCTAAACGCTTCTAACTTCTATTATCAATTATGGAAAGATTAGTGAAATCGAAATTCTCATTCTATAAATATTCTGCCAAACTCCTCATCTCTTCAAGAACAAAGATAAACATGGAAAGGTTAATTTAATAGGGTGTCTCACAAGTAATGTTGCATTTTAGTCAGTGCTTGAAGTGAAAATTGCTAGCTTGATGCTTAGTGGACTTCAGAGATAGGGGAGATGATTGTATGTAGCAACATGTAGACAGTGCAGTATGTGGGGGATACCTATGCAAATTAACTGGGGGTGCTTCATGAAAATTTTCTTACCTGAGCGGACAGCATCCCCTATCCTGAATTAACCTGGGTGGTAACCCGAGAACACTTGTTCGAGTCTTGTCAATAATCGTCAGATTGCTCTTCAATGGCCATCCTCCAGACACCCATCGATGAGATGCTGGGTAAACCCTGGAGCTGCTTATGCAGTGACATTAGATGAAAAGTTGAGGTCTGAATTCAGCCACGTTAAAGGAATCTCCCCTCCTCTCCCGTGTAGTAGTCAGACGGCCTTTATCGACTGTACTACAACAGCTCTGAAAAACACATAAGCCCAGGCCAAAATAGACTTTTAAACGATGCATTATTCTCTTTAAACATGTAAGTATTTATTGAATATGTTCAAGCTGAGATGGTCGGGCATATTTTCATGTTTTAGTACATACTTTTGGAAATTTTAGATCAGTGAATTTTTATTTTTATTGGATTTTTAGATTCTAAAAAGAACCTAGCCTAGTAATGACCAAAATTGAATTTATGCAGATGAGTCGATTTGAGATGTTCAACAAACAGGGTTGTATGGAGTCATGTCATGTAACTATGCAGAATAATAACAACAATTTGAAGCAGTTATCCTTGGAAAGAGTTATTATTATTAATAATTTAAAACAGTACTCCAGAACAAACATTTTGTATAAATTTGTGAGGGCTTTCAATGTGCGTTACATGACAGTTCCCAAACATAAAAGCTCTGTAATGGGGCTCATATCTACCAATTCCACCTTGAGTAATGTTCATTATATTTCCGAGACACATGCCGATATAAATATTGGCTTCTCCCACAGAAACAAAACGCTTGGCTGTATAAATTTATTCGAAACATAGATGTACAAGAGTATACACATTAATTATCTGATATAGTGTTAACAGAATATAGATACATCTGTATTTTACATCATTTTCTTTTCAGCTAGAATGTTATCCTTTGGAAGAAGATTTGGAGTTTGACTTCTATGCAGATGCTGTGCAGAACATCAAGGAGGTCGTGGAGAATATTGTTCCAGCAAGCCTTCCCATTATTGAAATATTTTCGGATGCAGCCCAGAACGTCACCTTGTCTATCATGGAACAGCTGAACGACATCATCATCGACATACACAGCCAGCTTCAAGAATCGATAGTTGCAGCCCAGAGAGTATTGAATGACATGGACCCTTCTCTGAATGATGCCATTGAGAGGTGGAAGACCTCACTGAGACATGTGTTCAATGACTTGCCGACAGAGTTCTTCAGCAAAGAAAGAACGATTCTGGGTAGGTTGCAGAATGCCTCGAGGACTTCACAAGATTCCATGAGCCTCCAGGTGTTTTCCTTTGACTTCCTGGTGGATCAGACTCCAGAAGAGTTCCAGGATTACGCCATGCCTGACATCGTGAAGGAGTTGTTGGAAAGAATGGTCCGCGAGTTCAGCAGTATGGAGGGAATAGTAGAGAATGAAACCACAAAGATAACGGAAGTCGTAGAGAAGGCGAAAACCAAGCTGGATGACGTCGTTGACCAGCTGCAGGAAATTTCAAACCGGATAGATGATCTTGTTAAGACTCGTGCAGAAGTCTTATCACCTAGTGACAGTATATCCTTGCAAGACATGAACAGCGTGCTACCGAATTTGTACTGGAAGCTGAAAGAGGAAACAGCTGACATTTTCCAAGAAGCAGAGCTACGTCTTGCTTTAAGTACTTCTACGTTGAGGCAGCAGTCCTCGATCCTAGAAAATGGCTTCATGTCTGCCTTCGAGAAGGTTCGTCCTCCAGTATCGGACACTCTTGCAGAACTTTTTGAGACGGTGAACTCACTGGCGGACGAAGTAGCTCAAAATATGACCATCTCAGTGGACTTATTAACTGGCCCTTTGCCTGTGCTTGCAACCATCCACCAGCAGTTGAGTCATGCAGATTTATCGAAACTGTTTGAATTAAGTTATTCCTCCCCTGAGTTTTAACAAAGCAGATTAGTATCTTTACAATTTGTACGTTTCGGAACAACTTTATAGTAAAGTCATAAGAAGGTTGTTTTAAATCTTTATATGTTTATTTTGTCACCGTTAACAGTTTCAGTAAGATTAGAATTCAACCGCCTTTTGTCTGTTTGTAACTTTATTAAACGAATCGACCATGAACAGATATTTACATTCTCAAAGTAATGGCACTTCCTGTACTCTGAACTTTATTTGGTTTATTTTACTTCGCTTTTTATGTCACTTTTGGCTAATTTGCGAAGATGGGGATGAGTGATGATGTGATGAAATTGATGAATGGACACTCGAAACATCTATACCCAGGCCGTGATTCGAACTCGGGACCCTGACGTCGTAGCGCGATGTGCTTACCACTGATTTTGAACTAACTGTATCAAATGCAATTGTAACACGAAATGCAATCGTAACACGAATCAAAATATATAGATAGATATTAATAATTTCAAAATATTCTACCTCATTTGATCTCAGCCGACCTACGTGTGGGAGTGGTTATTACAGTGCGCAACGACGCCAGGGGTTCCGGGTTCAAATCCCGGCATGGGCACGGGTGTTCTTTGTGAGTGTCCCTTCATCAGTTTCATCATGTCTTCGAGGGCCTCCCCAATGGCGCAGTGGTAGCGTCGTCGACTTGTAATCAAGGGATCCCGGATTCGATACCCGGTGAAGGCACATAGTGGTTCGGATCCCACTTACTGTGCATAAAGTGGACTTAAAACACCAAATCAATCAATCATCCTCATCTTCGCTATTAATCAAAGTGACAGAAAAACGAAGAAAATAAACCCAATCAGTCAATCATTTGATCTCAATTTCGTCAGCTGTTCTTAATTACAAAATAATTGAGAAGCGATTACCATATTGGCCAACAGTCCAAAAATCTTGATGATGTATGAAATTAGAACATTAAAGCGTAAGTACTCGAAAACACACACACACACACACACACACACACACACACACACATACACACACACACACACACACACCCCCCACACACACAGTGTATGCTAGGTGATGGACCAGGGCGGTTTGTTATCTAACAGGATAAAAAGGGTGTAAGGGGTGAGTGACTCTTTATCAAGACACCCAGATTTCAACTTCTCTTCCACGTACACTTCTCTGGACCAATAGAACGAAAACAAATTTCTGCGCAAGTAGTGACTCGACAGAGCTCGACCCATGAACGCATGATAGGGGAAGTGAGTGCATGGAGGGGAATACGCGGCTGCAGCTACCAGTCCTTTGCCTCAGCAAGCACTGCTTCGCACAGCCTACTCGTTTTCTCCCATTCTTTACCATTATGTACGGCCTTGTTCCGCAGATTCCCGATACAGAGTGTAGTATACCCTGGACTTCATTTGGCAGACTATCGAAGTTCTGGCCTCTAGGCTCACAATCAGTCGTGCTCGTGGTTGTGTATGTATGATTGTCCTTTCATCCATCATTTCCATCGTTGCGATTTGCCAAAAGTGACAGATAAGTGACGTAAAATAAAGTAAATCAATTATCTAACAGAAAAATAAATGTCAGTTGCAAACGGTGCAACTGTATCAGATTTTGTTGGTAGTTTTCGGCGAACCCTGTGTATGTGTGTGTGTGTGTGGGGGGGGGGGTTAGTGTAAAGAGATCTTATCGTAGTTATTATACACAGCGCGCTACGACGCCAGGGGTTCCAGGTTTGAATCCCGACCTGGGCATTGGTATTCTTTGTGAGTGTCCCTTCATCAATTTAATCATATCATCACTCATCCTCATCTTCGCGAATAGCCAAAAGTGACAAAAGTAAAATAAACCAAATCAATCTTGATTGGATTGATTTGGTGTTTTAAGTCCACTTTATGCACAGTAAGGCTAATCGGGACTGGACCTACAGTTTAAAATGGGACCCGAACCTCCACCGGGTATCGAACCTGGGACCCAATGATTACAAGGCGAGGACGCTACCACTGCGCCATCGGGGAGGCCTCAATCAATCTTGAAAAAGATGAAGTATTTTCAAGCCGATTACCTTTCCAACCAATGAGAGAAAGGGAGGGAGGCATTATTTCTTATCTAATTGGACTATCCCACTTCGTTCAGTAGCATATTCCTTCGTTGTCAGTGGCGGTGATTAGGAGGGGGCAGTTAGCCCCCACTTCTGCCACTCTTGCCCCCGAACTATGCCCTCCCCCCCCCTTCGTTTTGGAATCCAATCGCCGCCACTGCTTGTTGTTAACACGCTCACATATTTGTATACCCGACGGCGAAAGAAACAGTAGGCAGATGGGGTGAATTGTCCACCACCATTTTCATTCGGTCTGTATTACACAATGTGATAACAAAGGATTGAAATAATGACGTCAATAAGCAGAGACGAATGCATGCTTCGAACCAACATAGATTCATTCCTTAAAAAACATAGGATGTAGAATGAAAAGTAATTAAAATAGCGGTGGACAAATTGCTTACCATTGTCTTTGCCGTTGACTGTACCAACTGATCGAAGACTAACATTGTGGGATAGGATATTTTCGTAACTAAAGGCCAGCACAAGACCTGGAGCAGACCCGTTCGCGAGACATCGCTCCTGAAATGCCATGCAACCTGCGCAACACCCTCGCTTGAGCAGCTTGTATGCCCACCTGCACAGATCGTTCCTGGCAGGCATTGTAGACCCGCCGGGTACCCGCAGTCTTACGATACCTAGTAGGTCTCAGTTCGTTCTTTCCATCAACTGCAGACCCCTCCCTCTGCATGACGTAGTTGCTTCGAGTAGAAACTGCACCTGGCCCACACCGTTCTGCAGTGTTGCCAACTGCAATAGATTTTCACTACTTAAAAAAGGGAACTCGAAGCTTCATAAGCCACATCACCAATGAAATGAGATTTACGAATGTTGCTACCCCCCCCCCCCCCACACACACACATTGAAATAGGTTTTCCGTGGCACAGGATCCATAAGTATATGTCGTAAACAACCAATATACGTATATATAGTGATATAGGACAGGACTGAAACATGTCACGTTCGACGCTGAGGTCGCGAGTCGAACAACACACTGTTCTACTGCGAACACCAGGGCCGTAGCCAGCCAGGGCCATTGCCGTTACCCTCGTTTGGGGGGTAGGGCCAAGTACTTGGATAAACGTGCCAACAAGAACAATCACAATAATAGTAATAAAGTAGCATGAAAGGCATTATAATCCTCATAAATCACGCAAAAAGGGGGTAGAAGTCGGTTCTCACGCGCATTTGTGTTGAAACAGAGGATTAGAAATATTTTTTTTCAACACGTCAATTTCACATTAGCTAATAATGGAAAACAAGCACACAAACTGTTTTTGAAAGAAAGAAAGTGCATGATAAATGCCGAATGTACAGACATATGGCATGTAAAATTTCCATCTACAATATTTTCTTTTCACATGGAGAGACGTATTACATAATCAATTCATCCAACTCGTAACAAACCAACATTAATAGCAAATAATATCACGGGCCGCCATAGCATTCTCTGTTTTAAAACTTTTCTCACTTAGATCGTTCGGCGCTCAGGGCCGACTCCCGCTACCCCTTTGCTACGGCATTGAACTTGATGAGACTGGATAATATTTTATAATATATTTCTACTTTCATAAAATTTGAAATCAAGGGGTTGCAATTACCCCTCCATTCCCCCTCTGCAGGTGCCCTTGGCCGTCTGGAAGGAAAATGCAAGAAAAATATGAAAATTAATTCCATGTTGAGTACCCTTTAGCCCTGCTACTCTTAAATTCTGCTAGTCTGTTTTTTCTTGTACTTTAATGTTTGACCCCCACCCTGACCCTTCCGCTAGACTTAATTTCCGTCCAAGCTTGTGAGCAATGCACCCTACCCCCTCTGGTTGCGCCACTGCGTGCCTGGTTAAGGCACCATGCAATGAAAAGCAATTAGTTTTCAGTGAGGAGATTTTTGTTTGCTCGATCATTCATTTAAATAAATGAAGCTGTAATACTGCGTGCATTTCCTGGCAATAAGATAAAAACTGCTTACGCTGAACTGAAATCGCTAAGTATATAAATTCTCCTTGGAGGAGAGAGCTCCTCCTAGGACCTCGTAGGATTTACGAGCTACGTAAGTAGGCAACACTGGCTGAAGCTGTCCACGTGGTGATGAAACACCTGGAGCGACACGCTGCCGGAGGGCTGTTTCCTTCCAGCAGGTTTTGCAGGCGCCCGGGTCTTGTTGAATGCCCAGTTACCTTGTAAGCGCAGAGCGCCTGGAAGACGAAGAACCCGGGTAAAGACGCAAGTCGACTCGTTGCCGTGGGCAGGCTAGCAGGTATACCTGTCCTCACGGGCAAGCGGGCAGTGGGTAGGTAAAATGCAGACTATGCTGGCCTCTATTCGTAACATTGCAGAAGTTCATTCTAATGTTGGACCAACGGTGTTTCATATGCTACCCACTATTTGTAAATATAGCTATGTAGCATTCAATTCGCAAGCGTGTGTATGGTGAAAGTTTTAGTTTAAGAAGAACCTTGAATTTTGTTTAGATTCGAATTCCCTATACTGTTAGTAAACATGAGTTTCCATTTCTGCATTAGAAGTATGACATGTATATAATTTCGTCTAGGTTAGAATTACACTAAATGTACACAATAATGAAATTTTTCGGGCTATAACACATCCTTGTTTTGTACGCATCATTGATGATTTTTTCCAGGGAGGGGCAAGAAAGGTATTTTTTCCAGGGGAGCAAACAAGTCACATTTTCCCCCCAAAATTGTGTTGTTCCCTAAAAAAAACATTACTTAAGTTTGAATTTATGGTGTTCATGCAATAATTAACATATATTATTGTGGCTAAAATGAAATTATATGTGTGAAATACATAATTTTTGGTTGACTTTCATTTTCCAGGGAGGGGCCACGGCCCCCCTTGCCCCCCTTCCGGACGCCCATGGTTATTTTATGTCACATTTCTTCTTCCCCTTCTGGCTAATCGCGTTCATTAGGATGAGTGATGTTATGATGAAATTAAAAAAGGGACACTCACAACAAACATCCATGCCCGGGTCTAGAATCGAACCCGGGACCTTTGGTATCGTAGCGAGCTGTGATAACATGGACGTTGTTGTTTGGTACGGATCAATACAGAATTTGCGAGATGGGCTGTGATTCTTCTTTCCCAACTAAACGACTAAACTTTCATCTAGGCTCTTGCCCCCTCCCCTAATCAGAGCGTATGCGCACGTCTATGCTAGTAGCTTAGAACACATAAAACTTTGTAAAACTTTTGTTACGTAAATTGAAAAGAGCAACAAACAAATTAAAGTGGCTGGGAAAAAAGCTTTTTTTCAGCCTTTTCCCAGGATGCCCCAGAGTTAGTTCGGCATTAGCGTAACAGGTGGAGCAAGTAGTCGCAGCATTCAGCAGATAGCATTGAAGCATTCTGCAGTTGACTCCGACAAACGCATTGTTTCGTTGTAATATCTGTGGTGTAATATAGATTGTACAGCAGGTGAATATATATTTTGTAAGTGTAGGTTTAACTGTTTGCGGGGTAGCTTTCTTCTTGTATAAGTTTCCGATAATGTATAACACACAATTGAACTATTTGTGTTTGTTACGAAAGCCAGCTGAATTTGACAGTTCGTGCTTAGCTTGGAACAACCGAGTTGAATGTCTTGTAGAGGAAAGTAGTGATGATATACGTCGTATACCTTCTGCTTTTGTAGGAGGTCTACCACTTTTGTAACAGTAACTGTAACAGTTCTTCCTTGTGCTAAATTCGTGATATGTTTATTATGTTCATTTATTAATTATTGGATAAATATTGTAATGTCTATGAATAATTTAATACGGTTTGTCATGTAGGGAGTACCTTATGTCCTTCGAGGCATTGACGATAACTGGATTGTTCAGTTCAGTGCGGGAGTTTTTGGGCGTCCCAGTTAAATTTTGGTACCTAATCTTGTTGATTGAAAATAAAGTCCACATTAGCGTTTGCTCATAAAGTGTGCCTATTGAAAAGGCGAAATTGTTATCCCCGCTGCCAACAATACAGGGAATTTATCCAATTTGTTTGAAATTTGGGATACTTGCTAATTTGGGCCTCGTAATCACGAATCTGCACTTAAAATTTGGCGCTTATTTGGGGCAGGTGAATCCGGCCAATTTCTAACATGCCTTTAACAGGGACTCTATATAGAAAGCCGGGGAGCTGGAGCGGAGCGGAGGCGGGGCCGCGTTAGCGGTTAGGGGCGGTAGGTCAATTACCCCAGGGGCGGAGCCCAGAATCTCTGGGAAATTTGGACTCAAATTTCACACGGCAATATCTGACCTTCAGTCGGCTATAAATTGGTAAATAGTTCTTTCCGCGCTCCAGATTTATGTTCTTCACAATTAACATTACATAATGTTCACAAAAAAAAGTCCGAAATAAGAACTTAATTTAGATTATTTTGCTATTTCCACGTGTGAGCGCCAAATTTTAACTGTAGACCAAAATTAGTGTGTGTGCCGAATTTCAAACCAAATGGAGAAATTCCCGGTATTGTAAAATCGCTCAATTTTATCTATGAAAGCGACTATTTTTAATCCTATACAATAACGTTATCTATCATAAGTCTCTTGTTTACTTTTCATTGAATTTTGACGCTGAAGTGAATTTATATTGTATCGCATATTTTCAAATCATGGTCTCATTTCATAAATAAACGAATAGTTAATATTAACTATTACTGAGTTTTAATGGACATTTCCACTTTGACATGAAAAACGTTTTAAATCCATTCATTTTACAGATAATGACACAAACATGAGATGTTCAAAATATCTCGGCGATATTTCTTTCGGTTCTAGAGAAACACGCCTTCAAACATCGCTGAAATTCACCTACAACGTCACGGATTTGAAAACGTCCTCTCCACAGACAGGAGGTCCTCTGACGTCATCACTTAGAAATGCGTGCAGGCGGGACTTCTGCTTGTCCCGTCAAATTAGCATGACCCGAGGAAGCTACAGCAAAGTCACTTGTTACTGTGTAAAACGAGTATCTTACAACTTCCAGTGCAAAAATCTGTGCTCCATTTCTTGGAGATGAATTATGCCCTAGCAGTATAGTAGTAATTATTTACTATAATTCAGCCACTCGGTAGAGGGTTTTCCCATTAGGGTGACAAAGCAAACCCTGTAACAGTCAATGGCTGAACACGTGAACAGCCTTGTTCATTGCGAATACATAGGTTAGTTTTGACTAGCAAGAACGTAATGTTGTAGGAATGCCTTTTCTGGAATTAGTTATTTTCGTGATAATATTTTCTTCACAAATTTTAAGATAATACTTTTAGAACACACTGGTTTACACGCCAATTTCTGCAATATGAGGTGATAGGGTATAAAAAGGTACGGTGAGTTTTTAAATTTCCTGCAGTAAATGACAGTTTTCTTCAGTTAATATATATATATTGCAAATTTTTATATTTAGCCTACTTTTACGTCACTTTTCCGTTCACTTTGTTTAACCGCAACGATGAGAACGCATGGTTAATTTATTATGTATCATCTCTAACATCACATTTCTTCCCACTTTTGGCTAATCCTACAATGAAGATGAATAACTACAAGCTGTATTCGAAGTCGGGGTGCATGAGTACACCCCCCCCCCACACATACTAACACCAACTGCACAATCTAAGTATCACCCAACCTGCCATGATAAGAGACGAACTTTTTCTTCTGTCCCATCTCATTTCGAAAACATTCACTTGTCCCATCTCCTTTTATGAGACGAGACGGAACATGCCTCGTCTCGTGAGCAACACTAACATTAACAATAGAAGCATCCCCCTAGCTGTCCCCAAAGTCTCGAGCAAACAGCCTCCCATGTAACAATTTCCAGTTCAATGAAATGTCACTCACAAGGAAAGTTATGCCCAGGTCGAGAGTCAACCCTGGAACATGCGACTTCCTCAGATAAATCATGAATTCTGTGTATAATAATTACAACGCCAGTTCATTCCTGGTAATTCTGTATCTGCAGTTTGGTTTGCATATATAAGCAGGATAATATTTAGTTTTCGAGGGCTGTATCGTCGAAACGAGGAGTAAAAAAAAGAAGAAGAAGAAGAAAGTTTTTTTTGTATTTATAATGATAAGCCTCTGCATACGTTGTTGATTCTACATTTTTCTAGACTTGAGACGAGAACGAGAATTGCCCTCCCAAACCGAGACGGATGTTTATAATTTGAGACGAGACTGTCAATGAGACATTTACAAATAAACACGAGACAGACAATTACAACTCTCAACGAGAACGAGACCAAGGCTGCCATACTTCGTCTCGATAGGATCCTTAGTGGTGAAGTTGTGAACCAACCTATTAATGCGTTCGGGGTAACGAGATGAGGCGGCTTTTTTCGCAGTACAAAATTCAAAATATCGTACCATTTCAGAATGGAATATTGTTATACACATGGGCGTATATATAGTTCACTGGGGGAGGGATGGATCAACTTTTGGTATGATTACGGTTGCTTTATTTCGTAAGTGAAAATCCAGGACACTGCTGGCCGGAAGCTTGTTGGGGAGCATGGGGGGAGAGGATGTTGGACCCGACAAAGTTGTGTGTTTGTAGTCACGAAGTATTGATACTTTTCTGTTCATCTTGTGTCACTACGTTTTTAAGAAACAAATTTCTTTAATATGATTCGAGGGGGAAAAAATAACTGATTTGATAGTCTCAATGCAGTTTCTTATCGCAGAAATTCCGAAACTAACAGTAAATTGCAGATCTTGGTCTGCAGTCCCGTCCTATACGTCTCCAATTTAAGAGAATGAAACAAGTCCGAAGGAATTTTTTATGAACAAGCGGATAGAACAAGGAAACTGGTAATTTTAGTGAACCAAAAAAAGAGAGGGGTTGGACCTGTAGAATCCCCCTTAAATACGCCCATGGTTTTACACATTACTTCATTGTAATAATTATACATAAACTAAGTATAGATATGTACTGTGCAACTAATGTAATCTTCTCAGTGTATTTTCTCTTATCTGCACAAAAATATTTGATCATAATTTGCGCAACAGAAATGGAACACAAACTGAAATTGCTTTATGGAAAAGAAAGTTAAATAGGCTTTATAAATAAAGTTAAGAATGTGAAAATTCCTTTTTGCACTACATAGGTTACGGTAAATATCGATAAATATAAGTTTAAAAAATATTTTTGAGTGTCTGGTCAGCAACCAATTTTTAAGCAATATTTTTCCCATGGCCTGAGAACACACACGCAGCTGAACCCTTTCATTTATCTTGCACGTGAGCAGCACGGATATTTCATAGAAGAATGATCATTACAAAGCATAGCTTTCCTTTCTCCTATCGCGCCTTCTTCCATTATTTAAATCGGTACAGATTTGCAAAACTGCTGCACGTGTTCGCTCACCGTGGGCTACCCATCCGGAACTGGACGCTCGAAGCAGACGACAAACGAGCTCTCTCTAAGGAGTGACGTAGTAACATGGCGGCGGTGTGTTTTCAGCGCAACGCTAGCCTCGCAACTTTTGAAGTCTCTTTTCTGCCTTAAACTGGACGCAGAGAAACGCGAGAACTTGCAGGGGCAATTTTTCCAGGGTGTAGTTTTTAAAATTGTTGTAAAAAAAATTGAGTGGAAATGTCCATTAACATGTTCATGTAGTGCTGAACGAGAGAGTGATGGAGATTTAATGTAATCAACTGTCGACAAGTCGCCGACTTGATGTGGCGCCCTCTAACTTGTGGATGAAGTATGTTTAAACATGTTTGTAACGCTAGAAGTTAAGGTTCATATGTCTCCTAAATATCTCCAAAATGGGACCAAATATTCGTTGGGATGTCGACGCCCTTCGTGCTGGCACTTTGGCTGTGTCCGAGATGTGCCTGTGGCTGGAGGAGAAGGAGCGTAATATGGAAGGTAGGCAAACCCGCAACACTCGAAGCGTTTTCTATTTCTTTCGGCGATTTTTGGTCCTCCTGCTTTGTTCCTTTTGACGAACGGTACCATGTGACTTTCCTTATTCACTGGGACACACAAAATACTCCATATGGCTAATCTACGTCTGCGTGTACAAAACCCTCCAAATGGTAGATTTTTTGTTCGTCTATTTCCGGTTTGTGTCAATAGCAAATATTGTCCAAGTGGGAAAGAAATGTAATCTACCCTGATGGAAAGAACAAAATTAAGAACTCCTTTGATTTCGAAATTTATCCTTTTTTCATATCACTTGTAGTACCCCCGATATTGAGTTTTCCATTTTCAAAACACACTGCTTATACTTAGCCATCATTTGGCACCATGTATACCAACCACATCATGGGGGAAGAGAAGAAAGCTTGAGGAAACAAAGATCAGGTTCAGCGCATTGTTAGAACTGTTTGCATGGGTATCGGGAGGAGAAGGGGGGGGGGGGTCGAACCGTTCCGTCGACCACCTCTGGAAATCTTTCATTTCAATTTATATAAGAGGAGAAAGTTTGTGTGAAGTAATGTTAGTTAATTACAGAAATAGTCATGTCACTTAGTATTTGAGTGGAATAACCACAGTAAATACTGCGAGAGATCGACATAAACGAACGAAAAAATACAGGAACTTGTTTATATTTTAATATTCTACAATTTACTGGAAGGAATTAATAGTTCCACGGTTTTCAAAATTTCAGAAATAAAATTTTTGTTTGAGAGATCACAAAACATGAAATTTACGATAAAATCCCCCCCTAAAATTTTAAAGCTTTTTCTTGAATGAGTGTAAAAGTTAAAATTTAGTGATTTTACATTTCTTTAAAAATTGTGAAAACATTGGTGCTGAATATCCACTCATCTGGCTAATCTAATATCGAAGTCTCCCAAAGAATTATATAATAATGATGATAAATTTTGAATAAAATTGTTTATTTTTATTAGTTATTGCTAGTTATTTTATTTTATAATTATCATAAGCGCGATTGTAATTATGCCTGACCTCCACACAAAAATTTTCTGGCGACGCCTATGTTTTGAAACACCAGGGTGCCAATACTTTGTGTCCTGCGAAGTTTACTCTTTGTAAACTTTCTTTGCTCGTTAGGTGTCATTGTGTGGGTGTGTATAATTCTAAAAATTTGTTGGCAGTTATTGCTTGAAAGAATAATTGGAGAGAATACAAAAGGGGACAGTGTTGTGTGTGAAGACTTTTCAGGGGAAAGAATAACAGTAACTATGAATCACTGGAATGTATATATTTCTCCAAAATGCCAAAATTAGCAGCGATAATGGAGATTCCTCCTCATCCATCTCAAGCAGATACCATCCTTCCAAAGGGTTAAGATAACTAAATACACAATTGGACAGGTTGAAGTTACAGTGGTGTAAGTCACTTTAAAAATATAAAAAAATAATAATAATAAAAAAAAACAACTTACACACAGAAACCAGATCTATATAAGTCAATCTGTTAACAGAAAACGTGAAGTAAATCAGAGATTCATTCAACTGTCAACAGATGACAGTTTAAGGTCTAGTAATAAAGGAAACAGCTATTGTGTTGATCAGCAAAGTGCTGCGAGTCTTTTTAAGAAAGTGACTTACACCACTGTAAATTTAACCCGTCCAATTGTATGTGTAAAATAATTTTGTTTACAATTGTTGACTCGGTTAAATATAAACCTACAATTTATACCTGAACTCCTCTCATAATAATATTCATTTGAAAATATCAGACCAGTCCTCCAAACATATGGCTATGAAAATTTCTGCTCAAAAGTTACAATTTTGTGTCGGCCTGAAGAAAATGTCATTTCACACTGAATTCCTGCCCCCCCCCCCTCCTCAACTACACACACTAGACCTTATTTCAAATAGTTTATCACAATTGTAGCACAAGCAATTACCTAAAATTACTGAATTTTGTATGTAAAGTTTCATAAATATAAGGTTGACACGTTTGAAATCTGTAAATGTGGAGCAGACGAGAGCGATAAGTAGTGAACTTTCGAAGTTCCCAGGTTCGAGTCCCGACCTGGCATGGGTATTCCTTGGGTGTCGCTTCTTCAATTTCATCTAATCACCCTCATCCTAATCGTCGCGATTAACCATAAGTGGAAGAAAAGCGACGAAAGAAAGAAAAAATACAACTTAATCATTAAGATTTCAAATTTTTAAGAGGAGAAATCAAAGTTAAGAAACTAAATTTTGAGATTTTGAAAAATATATTTTCTTTATATTACAAATCCTTATATTCTGTATATCAAATGAAAGCCCATAAAAAACTGTAAACTGAAACCTCTCCCAGATCCCTGGGTCAGTTGTCTTTAAACGCAATTTCCATAATTATTACAATTTTAACAATTATAATTATGGACTCATTTTTAATAATATTGTAAACTTCAAACCAGTTACACATCAACCAACAATTTTAATTTTTCAGTTCGACTATTAAGATCACTAGGGGTCATCTGGTAAAGTGGAATATGTTTTAGAATTGCTGTGGAATAACCGTAATGAACCAGCTTATTTTTTTAATATTTTACTTAGGAATAATTATCATCATGTGGAACACTAGCGGCGATTGGGTGCCAAAACTGAGTGGGTGCAAGAACAGTTGACTTTGTCTTGGTAGACAAGGCTTAACATTAATATGCCGTAGTGCGGGGGCAAAAATTGACAAAAGTAGGGGAGCAAATGCCTCCCCACGCCCCTCCCCCTATTGTGGAAGAAGGTGGCACTTTATTTACTTTGCTTTATTTCTTTTTTCAGTTTTGCTCCTGCAGCATTTGGATATGTCAGCAATATGGTAGGGTGCTAATGCGTGTCTCTTCCCTACCAAGATTGTGGCACCCAGCCAATTTGACGTGAGGGATCTTGCTGGTTCTGGATTTGAGTCCTGGTGTGGACAGGAGGAGCCCTCATCGTGAATTAACTTAGAGACAGCAAAGCAACGAAATTGCAAATACATTCAGATCTAGTTAGGCAAGGTTATCTTATTGTGTGTGATCAATTTGCCTTGTATTTTCATATTGTAATAAATAATGACAACACATTGTTTATTTATATGAACTATCATTTCCATTTGTAGATTGTGAAAAAAGTTATTGCTGTGCATGAGTTCTATGTCAGTTGCTAAATTTTAAAATGCAAATACTGAACTATCATTCCAACAGTACATATACGAGTATAATGATAAAAATAGCTTAAAATTGTGCACTGTCTATCTTTATATTTAGCATAGTAATGAGTGTCTCTCTCCTTTTATTGGCGAATAGAAGTGGCATGATTGAATAACTCGTATGAAAAGGAATGAATGGAAAATTTCCAACCACTAGTAAAACGTGTACAGTCACGGACACTTCTGGGTTGTAAGAATTCCATTGGATTTGAATATTTTTACAACCCAGAAGTGCTCGTAACTGTACAACTTAAGATATGATCTTGTTTGTAGGAGGAAGAATTTTGCCACACATCATGTTTTAAATTCATTTCAGGAGAGATAGTGCTTAGGGCTCATTTTGACAGGTGGTGATAATTTGGCATAATCTTGTCTAAAATTGGCTTATTTGATACTGTGGCTTCTTGTTTTTTGTGTGTGGGGGGGGAGGTGTATGTATATGTGTGTGAAGGGAAGATTGGTTTTGATATGAAAATGTTCAACTGACATGGAAAGCTGAAGGAAAGTAAGGAAGTATGTCGAGGTAAAATATTCATTTTCAGGTAAAGGCAAGAATGCTTTAGTTTGCTTTTGTCATTGTCCGGATCATAATTCCAGAGTATTGTTATTGCCCCTGGATAATGAATGCTAGTAGTGATTGCGTACAAGGACATTTTCTTTTTGTTCACGACATAATAGCATTCGAAAGTACTTCGTCATGATGTCCAGATCAGTGCTGTTGGTTCAGTCCAATTCAACCTTAACTATAGGCTATATGTAAAAAGAAACAAAATATATTTGCATTAAAATTGGAATTTTAACTAAACTTTTCACCCAGGATAAATTAGTTTCATTTGGGAGCAAACTTCGTTAGAATTTGTTTGTCAATAAGTTGCCAAAACGTTGTTACATTCTCACTTCAGAGGCAGAAGTTGCATTTTAGGTCAAAACTGCACAATATACTTTTACTCTGAAAGAACAGAAATTGCATTTTCCAGTGTGTTTTAATTGGAGTCAGTCTGTTAGACCTTTCTAAATATGCAAGCATGATGAATCTCTTATTGATGTATAAGCCAATAAATCTGATTAGATATAAATAAGTAATCGAAATTGACAGGAAGGAAAAAAAGGGTTCGTAAGTTACTATTAATATTTAGTATACGGATAGCAGGTAAGATTATAAGCTACAAACACTTTCATTCATTTCTTTTATATCTTTGATTTTAAGGAATGAAATTTTACTGTTGCTGGGATATTATTTGGTGCTTAAATTCTTGAGGCCTGCCCTGCAAAGTGATCAAGTAAATGATACACAAAGGTTTTCCTATTATAATCTTCGCTACAGACTATTCAGAATATCTTGAAAATAAATGTGATTGAATACTCTATTACCTAAAGATGTAAGTACATTCCTAAGTAAGTTTTCCAAATAAAGTTGATACATTAGTTTCTTAAACTACCATCTCTTCAGTAACCTCAAAAAGAAAAAAAACATCTGAGGGGGTTGGGGACAAAATATGCCACTAAAAACAATGAAAAAATGTATATATGGATTAAAAATACATTTATTTGCCTAGTTTTCTTTTGCTATAGCTAGGGAGGGGCGATTGCTCGCGGCCTACCCTCTGGTGCCTGTAGTAAGAACTAATTAAACTCCGCTGCTTCACTCTAATTGGCCGAAGCCATTTTCCCACATGACTACACTCGACAAAATAAGAAAAGAAAATAAAAAAAAGAAGGGTTCCATTGCACCAGTTTCATTCCCTCCATGTAGACAAATTCGTTTTCCAACATGGCCGCTCTCTCCCTTCTGAAAAATGAAAGCCAGTTTTCCAATGCAGCGGCTTGCTCCTCTCTCTGCATATCATTCGACACAGACACCACCTAGCGCCTGAAGAACGAACTAATTTAAGGTCGCACCCAAGAACTTGAAGGTCATTTGAAGGGCATTGCGGCCAAAACGCCTGTAATTAGGTCATTCGGTCAAAATCCGAGGAATTAGCAGATTTTACAAACTTTTTGGATTTGACCTTGAACGTCGTTGCCTTCCTCCCCTCAGCAAAGTGGACTCTTCCAGACGAGTCCATTTCCGCAGAGGGGAGTCCAAGGTATCAGGGTGTGAAGAGACCAGGGGAGAGCCTGTTTTGATAGTTTGTTTTTAAGACAACAGGTGGCGAAATATATTGGCATCTTCCGATACGGATGCCACCTACAGTCTGCAGGACGAACTGTATGCTGAAATAGTCCCTTCTCACTTGCAATTTTCTGTACCAACACTACCTCCCCTCCCTCGGTATCAGCAACTCCCCCTCTGAGAAAATGGACTTGTCCGGAAAGTTCATTTTGCCGAGGGGAAGGAAGGTAACCACGTTCAAGGTCAAATTCAAGAAATTGGTAAAATCTGCTAATTCCTCGATTTTTGACCGAATGACCTAATTACAGGTGTTCTGGCCGCAATGCCCTTCAAATGACCTCCAAATCTCTGAGCGCGACCTTAAATTGGTTCATTCTGTAGGCCATAGGTGGCGTCCGTGTCGAATGATGCTTTCTCCCGCATGCAACATAGTCGAGCAGAATAGTATATTACAGAGAGAAGCAAGCTGCCATAATGCAAAATTGACTTCCTTTTTCCAAGAGCAATATCTTTGTTGGGACAGTCTTTCAATCAGCAGGGGAGAGTAGCTACGTTGAAAAATTAATTTATCCACATGGAAAGATCAAAACTTTGATGGCTGCTCTCTGGCAAACAAAAGATGACTACATTAAAAAATATCTATTCACTCGAGAATAATTTAACCCAGTTGCATTAGTTTAGTCTGTAGGCAAGATATGACAGTTTTATTAATGTTTTTAACATTATTTGATTTAAATAGAATTCATGGTGTCAAATTCCAGTAAAATACAACAAAAAAATGCTTCTGTTTGAATTAGCCAATGATATGAATAAAAACATTTTGAATTCAGTGTTCTTATTTTCAGTCTGCGTGAAGAACAGTGATTTGCTTGAGCCACAATGATATTTTTGTCATGGAAAAATATTCTAATATTTCTTCTGGTATTCTTCTGAACACTAACTCCGGCATATTTTTAAAAACTTAAGCTTTAAGTTGATCCAACATTCTTGCCAGTAAAGTTATTTATCGCCATTTTAGTCCAATGCATAATATATCTTTATGGAAAAAAGTGTGAAGTTACTTTCTTGTTCTCAAGTTAGAATGAAACAAATCAGTTCAGTGATTTTGTAAAATTCTTTATATTTATATTTTTCAAAAACATTTGACTCCAATACCAGGAAAGTTCATTTTAGAAAGTATGAACTTTCAAAGCAGCATCATGAAAACTATCAGGTATCCAAAAAGTTCAAGCCGTATTTTGCAGTGAGAAATAAAGACTAATTTCTGGCAAATGTGTTTTATTCAACAAAATAAGCTCCTTCAGCTTCAATTATGTGTTCCGAACGAGATACAAGCGTATAAATCCCGCGTTTGTAAAAGTTCTGGTCCCAAGAAGCAAAAAAATTGTCCTATGACCTGCGTGACATCTCTGTTTAGGAACTGTTGCTCACGCAAATGATTATCCATGGCCAAAAACAAATGAAAGTAGGATGGGGGAATGTCCGGGGAGTAAGGAGGATGAGGTAAAATTTCCCATCGAAGTGTGTTAATTACCTCCTTGGTCGCTTTCGCCGTATGAGGTCTAGCGTTGTCTTGAAGAAGGATCACTCCTTTCCTGTTGACTAGTGCTGGCTGCTTCGGACGCAGTGCAGCTGCAACCCTTTGCAACTGGGACGAGTACCCCTCGGATGTGATGGTTTTGTCATGCTCTAGCAATCCAAAGTGCACAACGCCAGCGCTGGTCCACCAAACACAGAGCAGTACCTTCTGTTGATGAATGTTTTCTTTGGGGGTCAATGGAACAGAACCAGGGGACGACCAATGATGTTTTCTTTTGCGGTTACTGTATAACAACCATTTCTCGTCACATGTCAATATCTGGTCCAGGAATGGTTCATTCTAGTGGCGTGACAGCAATGATGCGCAAATGGTGAGCCACAGGAGTTTGTTTTCCTCGGACAAAACGTGAGGAACCCACTTACTGAGCTTCCAAGTCTTCCCAAGGTTATGCAGATGCAATCGAATGGTTTCCTCCGACACTCCAAACCCTTGTGCAAGTTCTTTGCACGTTTGCTGTAAATCACGTTCGAAGGTCTCCTTTAGCAGGGCTTCGTCGATAGTGGCGGGGCGTCCAGCTCGAGGCTTGTCCTGGAGGCTCTCATCGCCCGATGCAAATCGACTGAACCACTTTTGTGCTGTGCGCTCACTCACTGATGCCTCTCCAAACGCGGAGCATATCTTTCGAGCAGTGGCTGCAGCCTTGCTGCCAAATTTGAACTCATACATTAAACACGGCCGTAAAACGTCCTTTGACACTGACATGTTCTCTTCAGGATTGTAGTTCCTACAGACCTGCTGTCTGTGCGACCGACACGCCTCCAAACTCTGCACGGACTGACGGTTGCCGGGAATGTAAACTTCTGATGTCATTAGTGTTGCCCACGAGACGAGACTTTGGCCTGTCTCGTCTCGTGGAAATGCTGTCTCGTCTCGAAAATATTAGTTTGTCTCATGACACATGGTCAATCTCTTCTCGTCTCGAATTTTTAAAAGCCTGTCCCGTCTCGTCCCGTGGACAACACTAGATGTCATCCAGACAGGATTGCCGACACATACCGTTTGACTTTCACTTTTCGTTCCAGCGGCACGAACTTTTTTGGATACCTGGTATTACGTACGCAAATCCATGTAGTTTGTGCAGCACAGCACATCAACGTAAAGTAGGACTGAGCAAGTAACTATCTGCACCAATGTTGTACTCACATTACAGTAACCTGAAGTTGCTATTAATAGTTAATAAATACTGTCGATTCCCTAGTCCAGGAAAATCCATTGATAGTAGTATAATATATACCAGCTGATACGTCAATATAATAATGTCAAAATTATTCCAATACGAGTATTTCTGGTGCTGACATACTGATATTTACTCAGCCATAAAGGAAAATAATGTTTTATAGCACTGTTTTGATAAGAGAATTTTTATGTTCTGGAAACTATAAATGAAGCAAGCCTCTTTTGGAAATGTCAAGAGTAACATATACTGCTGAACATAAAATTGAGATTTGAAAGAAGGAACACACATTAAAGTAAACATATTGACAATATATTTGGAAATCTATTTTTTTTTGGTACCCAAAGTACAAAATAAAAATATCACAAAACTTTTTTTCTACAAGGCACATGCCAATAAGATTGATTTGATAGTTATTTTGGGTCATCATTATGATGGAGCGTGACTCCGAAAGACCTAGATCGGGATTCGAACTCTGGTCCCCTGTCGTCGTAGCGCACTGTGCTCACCACTCCACCATAGAGGTTGTCCAAATATGGTTGCTTCAGATATTCACTTCCTGCTTTTTCAAGATGCGCAGTCCTCGAGGAATTGATGTAATCAATCACCTTCTGTTGTGAATCATTCAGACTCTGGAAAGCAAGAAATTTGTGAAACATTAGAAACCCATATTGGTCAATTGGAAGGAACTACACAATACAAGTAAGTGATAAAAAATAATCTAGAAGGGATAGAGAGATATATATATAAACAATTGGAGCAATGGCTTTAAAAAAAATGACTAGACATGGCATTTGCAGATTTAGCGGGAGGGGCACGGGCAGCGACGTGCGGCGACATCGGCGCTTATGGGTAGAAACTAGCAACTTATTTCGGCTAAATGTTTCAAGCGTCCCCTCCCCTCAACACACATTCATAAGATTGCAGTGTTCTTTCAATGCAGACGAAATAATTTAGCTATTTCAATGAAATGGTAATTTGGCACGAAACCTGAATTAATTTTATTTGTTTCCCTGTCTGTAAATGCCTCAATCCTCTGTGATGTTTTTATTTAAATATTATACGTGATATACATCTAAAGTTATAGTTCAAAATCAAAATACGAACTTCAGGCGTATACTTCTGGCGACTAAACATGATGTATGGATTGTACCTTACTTCAGTAGCTTTTAATTTTCTCCACACATTTGCTATACACTTGAACACATGCAAGCAATACGTATAGACTTAATTTTATTGAAAAAATAAGTAAATTATTTTGTTCCATTTTTTCCCCTAAGTCAAAATACTTTTTCAGCATTTAAAAGCATTTTGATTACGCCTGTGCAAGCAAGCACACATGCAAACACAGCCCCATTCGGTGAGCCAGACAACTGCAAGGTGCATCTGAGAGGAAACACGTGACTATCAACTTCCGGCTTAAGATAATAGCTGAATCGCCATACGATTAAGAAGAGTCACACGCAGTCTGTGGATGAAACTAGTCAACGGAACAACTAGTGTACAAGCTGCAAAGGGTAAAATTAAGGAGAATAAATATATTTAGGAAAGAATGAAAAAAATAGCTACTATTCTCGGAAAGGGAGTAAATATGGTATATCTTTAGTCATACGATTAATTGTATTTAAGTAATTAAAATCAATTTTGAGTTCATTTTTATATTCAACTTCATAATATTCCGAGTTGTCAAAATATTTGTTCTGAAAACAATGTTACCACGTTAGGTCTAATTATGGATATATACTTAGCATTCATTGAAGTAAATTGTAATTTTCAATCTTGTGTCGAAGTCACACTCTTCGTTCTTTGAAGCAGACGAGAACGAGATATTCAGTGGGCGTGGTCTTCATATAAAAACAAAGAATTTCTCACTTGAAACCAATATTTCAACATTTTCAAAGTATCATTTATTTATCTTTAATACAAAGAATGTTGTCAGACATCGCCAAGTATAACTATAGCCATCTCCGCAATAACATTATCCCAAATCGCATATATCTCCACGGACGCCGCCATCTTGCAAGATCTTGTGCAGACGTAACGAGTCAACTCTTGACTTCCTCCGGCTGCAAGATGGCTGTTATCCGTCTGAATGCCCGGACGCGTTCACTCTGTAAGACGTGACGTCAACTTCCGCCCGCCGAACGCTAAGTTCGGAAACCAGAAAAGTGACGTGCAATGGAAAAAAATGATCGTTTTGTTGTTGTAAGTCCACTTTATGCATAAAGGCTAATGGGGGTGCCGAGACCACTTGATAACACGTTTTGTGCAATTGAACAGTTTGTGACGAACATTATTCAATTGTTTCACACAAAGTATAATGCACTCTTCCCCGCCACACATATACATATTTCGGATTTATTATGCTTAATAAAATACAGGGTGTCCCAAAAGTCCCTTAACAGCCGTCCTACAGACGTGTAGTGCAGAGATTGACATGATTTGAGTATATAGTAATACTGTAGGGGTAGGGGGAACATGATTGCTGTGGGTGACCATGGCAGCGGCCATCTTGGTATCCGTCATATTGGATGGAGGTCAATTTTTTTAAATGGGAAGGTATATGTGTGGCACATAATTTTAGGCTAGAATTGCACCAGAAACAAGAATATGAAGTCAGTTTTCAGATATCTTTAATCTGTGAAAAGTTATTGATGCAATGTTGAATAAATGATGACGTATGATAAAGTATGGAAATCGTGATAACTGATATCATATCTCTTTTGTTGCAAGTGTAAGTGACAAAGAACATGATGTTATCCAATGAGGAACGAATTGAGATCATCCTCATTTCCGCCGAAAGGAGTTCACGGGACATTGCCAATGACTTCAATCAAAGACATCCGCTTAGGCCGCCAGTGTCGCATGTTAGTGTGGCCAATGTGATGAAGCGGTTTAAAGAAACGGGTGCAGTGCACGATAGACGTCGATCGGGAAGACCAAAAACAGCCACGGATGAAGAAACAACAACGGCATTTCTGGCATCATTCGTGAAAAAAGTATTCACCCAAAAAAAAGTATTCGACGACTATCCGCCCAATGTGGTGTTAGCAAGAGTTCGATTAGCAGGATTATGCCAGAACACAAGTGGCATCCCTACAAGATGCAAACGCAACAACATCTCAGTGAAGATGATCTTCATAGGAGGGTGGAATTTTGTGAGTGGTGTGTCGTGCAACTTGAACGTGACCCTGACTTCTGGCGAAACATTCTGCATAGCGATGAGGCACTTTTTTATACCAATGGTGAGGTCAACCGTCAAAACTTGCGGTATTGGTCCTCTGAGAACCCGCACTGGGTAAACCCGGGGAACGTGGTTGGGCCAGCAAAAATTATGGTGTGATGTGGAATTTGGAATACCCAAATCATAGGTCAATTTTTCATTGAGGGGACAATGAATGGAGAGACCTACCTGCAGTTGCTACGCGATCTTGTCTTACCTTCTGTGTGTATGCCGGATGGGTCTTTCCCAGAATTTTTTCAACATGGTGGTGCACCACCTCATTATGGGAACATTGTTCGGCAGTACCTTATGTCCAATTTCCTGGTAGGTGGATTGGCAGACGAGGACCAAGAGAGTGGCCAGCCAGGTCCCCAGACCTTACTCCTCTTGATTTTTACTTGTGGGGCCATTTTAAGGCCATGGTTTATGCAGTTCCAATACGTGATATGCGTCATTTTCGTCAACGAATCACTGAGGCCTGTGCCGCTGTCACTCCCGAAACTCTTTTGAATGTTCGCGTGCATGAGAGACTTGCTTACGGATGTGTTTACGGGAGCATGGCGAGCACACTGAGCACATTTTGTAGCGCAATAACTTTTCACAGATTAAAGATATCTGAAAACTGACTTCATATTCTTGTTTCTGGTGCAATTCTAGCCTAAAATTATGTGCCACAGATATACCTTCCCATTTAAAAAATTTGACCTCCATCCAATATGGCGGATACCAAGATGGCCGCCGCCATGGTCACCCACAGCAATCATGTTCCCCCTACCCCTACAGTATTACTATATACTCAAATCATGTCAATCTCTGCACTACACGTCTCTAGGGCGGCTGTTAAGGGACTTTTGGGACACCCTGTATATTGATTAGCTCTCGACTTAGGGGTAAGAGACGAGTATATATGTGTAAGACAATACTAGCAAAACGAAAAGGAGAATTTTGTTTTTTACGTGTTCATCCACACAGGAAAAAATCCAGTCATTTGTCCGCACACAAAATACATACTTTCTCATTTCATAAGTAAAAATGACGAAGCCAAATGAATGTACCGTACTGTTTATATACAAATATAATGTGTAAAAATTCTGCCGTAAATATTATTATTATATTAAATTTACTATCTGAAGTTCAGAGGACGAAATGAAAGGGAATCGAGTATCGATGGAAATCAACCCTCTATAGGTGATAGATTGGAATATTCCTCAAACCGTGCGCCCTTTCAACTTTTGCAGCGGCGGGCAGGTTGGAGACTAGGATGAGGGCAAGTATAAACTGTTCAGTTTTCCTTTCGGTGGCAGATTCTACTTGAAAGTGAAACCGGTCGCCTGCTGATCGCGCAGAGGGGTGAGAAACGCTTGAAAAAGTGTCGCATATGAACTATGACTTCGACAACAAATATTGCAATTTGAAAATAATAAGAGCTGTAATATTGATTGATCTATCACTGCTAGACTCGCTACTTCTGAGTGTACGTCACTGGGTTCGGGGGTATGTGCCCCTCCCAAAAGAATTACTATTTTTTTTTTTTTAAATAGGATTACATTATAACGAACGAAAAATGTTTGAGCATCCTTTTCCGAATAAAAGAATGAAACAAAATTTCAAACAATAAAACTCCCATAAGTGCGTATTGAACTTTGTCCATGCTCTTCATTACATACCTAAAGTAGCGTTGCTAACGAGACGAGACTTTGGCCTGTCTCGTCTCGTGGAGTCTCGTGGAAATGCTGTCTCGTCCCGAAAATATTCGTTTGTCTTATGACACATGGTCAATCTCGTCTCGTCTCGAATTTTTAAAAGCCTGTCCCGTCTCGTCCCGTGGGCAACACTAACCTAAAGTAGTAGAGATCAACAGGAAGCATTAGAGTTGTTAAGGTGTGTAAATCAATCTATTTTACATGAAATGTTAATTATCAATGATTCATTTAACACAAGGAAATCAGGACTGAGCCTAGGGATTCAATGAATCCGAATCAGTGAAATGTACTCTCACTATTCTCCATGTACTGTAAGAACGAAGTTAATGTAAAGAAAACCACGTGAGCGAGAAATAGTTCCTTTGCTGTTGTGCTGGTTCAGTTATTATCTTGCCCATTAATATATTGATTGTAATAAAAACTGCTATGTTGAAGTTCAGACTTATATTGACTGGCATGACCTAATCACATACACTATATTCATGCACACTAGATTCCTAAACAGCTGCTAATGGAATAAAACCAACAGGGTTTCCCACACTACACGTGCATCATTTGTTTACATTCACTTATTACGACGGACAGAGTAGGTATCAAGTTTCAACGGTCCTTGATTATTTAAACTCACTGGTAACCATAGACTGGACAATTACATAACAGTGACAATGCTATGGTGGACCACGTACACCCCCCTTGAAACATCATGCAAATTATTCCAGGAATAATTTATTAAAATTTCTATACATTTCAACATTTCCTTGAAAGCCTATTTGCATTACCGGACTTTACATTTTCCCAATATCATACATTTTACATTCATGGTCATAATAAAATAACACGTTACCAAATTCCCATGAATTTCACTTTCTCAATTATTTGTTCAAATCCTTTATTATTTTTGTTTTCCTTTTGAAGTTTCCCACACATTTTGCACTCCCCGACCAGCAGCGACATGGTGGTGAGGAAAGGCAACAAACGTCACCCGCAGACGCAATGTAGAGTTGTTAAGGCGAGGAGGGACAATTTCCCCTAGGTCTTTCTCGCTGGGGCAGCTGCTGATCACTGTTGTCAAGTTCGCTCTTTTGGAGCCAGATCTGGCTCTTTCGTGCACTCGTTTGACTGAACTGTGGCACCCGCCCTCTGCCCCACTACGATGCCACCACTGGCTCCGGCCCATAAATACCAACTTTTGCCATGAGTGTACATTTTGCACGTGAAGTGATATTCGTATAGCTATAGGCTGCGTCACCCAACTCTTCTTTCCTCCCCATGTATTTTTATATATAGCGCTGTGGCTAAGATAAAGATGACAATTTTGTTATCCGGGAACCCTTTATTTTCGATTTTATATTAACACAGAAAAAAATGTTTGTTTGGATTAACCAAAAAAATGGTAGTGGTGAACAAAACGTTTGTTTAAATAGGCATCAACCAAACAATTGTTCACCATTACCAAAAGATTTGGTCAGGGTCTATTTGTTTGTCGTAAACAATTTTTTGGTTACCAAAACCAAATATTATTTTGGTAAATCTAACAAAATGCAGCCCATTTGTTTAGGAAAACCAAATAATTTAGTCAAAATTACCAAACGATTTGTTAAATAAATTTATTCATAATTACTTATGTTATAATCTGGCTAATTTTAGCTAGGGTGGATAGTTTGTAGAAACTAACTGATCTCAAAATACACATTCAGAATAGAAAGTTCACTTGAAGTAACCGATTTTCGAGCGTCTTTGTTT
This sequence comes from Lepisma saccharinum, assembly GCF_977018435.1. Classification (NCBI taxonomy): domain Eukaryota; kingdom Metazoa; phylum Arthropoda; class Insecta; order Zygentoma; family Lepismatidae; genus Lepisma; species Lepisma saccharinum. Next base: position 79,350,618 of record NC_139237.1, read on the forward strand.
TTCTGCGACACACTTACGTTCTACTTATATAGTCCAGAATCAAAAGGTTGCTCATGGGAGATTCACTTTTATTCACTGCAGTACATTTTTATCTTTAATTTGTAGCTTTGATGTTCACATATATTTCGAAGAATGTTAAAGCACAATTTTTCACTATGATTACAATCAAACGTACCATTATTTGTTGTACAAAAACTTATGTTTCTTGTACACGTTTTGACAGAACCATCTAGCGGCCGGTGTAGGAAACTCAGGGTAAAGTAAGTATATTCTGAGCTTTTTTTCAGAATGTTAGGTTACACAGCAACATAAAGACTCGCTTCAAGTAATTACCTATTTACATGAGTTTCAATTTTCGACAAGGGACTTCCATACTACACTCGAAGAAACTGGACAATCGTTATTTCAAATTCGGAAGCACGCTCACGCACATATAGTAAATTTAACCAAACGTTTTGTTTATCTTTACTTACATATGTATCATTTTGTTTACGAGTACCATATTTTGTCTGACCAAATTTTTTGGTATTCTTAAACAAAATTATTTAGTAATTACAAGCAACATTTGGTTATCGGAAACAAAAAACATAACCAAACAGCTCAACCAAACTTTTTTGGTAATTCCAAACAAACCAGTTTTTTCTGTGCATCATTGGATTATTGAGATGGGTGATTCCGCCAAATCTAGGCGGTGAAAACTAAGAATAAATTGCCATCACTTTAAAGCTAACGGTAATAGCAGCTCCCCCACACCTCTGACAACTAAAATTACCTTAGTAGGCACTTTATGCAGCCTTCGTTAATCTAGCTCCTTGAAATTCCTCTTTAGCTATATTGATGGTGAAATTTAGCTCTATTATGCACATCGGGTTTGGCAACACTGCCAGGATGGCCGTAGGAGGCAAGGAGAAATGCACTAGGCTTATGGGACCATTATTTTATTCGTTCTCTCGGGAATATCAAACATCCAATGACGTAGAAAAGTACATGGACGGAAAAAGGACACGTTGAACTATGTCATAGTAGTAGGAAAAGTCGAAACTCCCATTTGATGAGCCGTAACTTGAAGTTGATGTCCCATAAGGAATACATGGGATTCGGTAAATACTAATTCATCATATTTTTCAAAAATCGTATAAGGCTTAATAATCAACTTGGGAAACCGCTTCCACTTGCCACATGGGGAGAAATTCATACTCTTCATTTCTGGCGGAGATATTTTTAGTATCATTGCTCATTCCGACGATATTGGAATAAATGCATGCCTGGTGCGTAATTGTTCCTCTTCGCCTTAAGAGGGGTGGAAAGGAGGGAGTGTGCGAGACAAGAGGCTTCGTCGGTCACGCTCGTGCAGTGGGAAATCTTTCGTCACCTGATTCGTGCAGAGTGGCATTGTATTCATGGCAGAACAAGCAGGGGATGATTCTCTGAAAAGCTGGGTGCTTTACCCCAGTGTTTTTACCTCTCAACGCAAACGGCTCCCCCACTTCTGCTTACTGGCCTCGAGGTGCAGTGTGCAGACAGGAAGGTTGCACCGCACGGAGCGATGGCTCAAGGCTGGTATAGAGTGCACAGAACAAGAATTACTAAATCAATATTATCCTAATTGCAGATGGCGTTAAGAGAAAATAGTAACAAAACAGCAAACTCGCATGTAAACTCGTTTCGAGAATTCTGGAACAGACTTCAGGCTCTTGTGCATCCAAGAATCATCCAGTGATGAAGATGTTTCTGCGACTGTTCTCGTACTGTATTCGTAACAATTCAGCTTCTCTTTGGTGAGCAGTCAAATTAATCACATCTGGCTGAAAATATAAATTATTCTTGTATTCAGCTTCGAGGAATGAAAATGCGGATGCCAAACAAAATATTCAATTGCTTATAATTTTTGAAATTAATATTTACTCTGAAGTAAAAAAGTGAACTTTTATCCTTTTGACAATTATCAACCATTAGTACAGTGGGATGCATAAGTATTACTGGGCAAATTTTCCATATCCATGTTTATTCTCTGTTTTACGCAAAGAGTGGATTGAGAATTAGAGCAAAACTAACTTCTGTAACAACACGTAGAACAAAGAAAAAAATAATGAAAATAGCCGTGGACAATTTGCCGAGCGATACTTATGTATCCCATTGTACCAACAAATATTTATATTAATATTTGCATGCTTAAAGAGCCAAAAGCTGAAATCTTTTGTAAATGCAGAAATGGGATGATTCACATGTAGAAAAAAAATAGCTTGACAATGTTTACACTAAGTTAGCAGTGGCGCGCTATTGGGGGGGGGGCAGTTGCCCTCACATTTTGCCACTTTTCCCTCGCCACTATGCTAAACCTTATCTACCAAAGGAAAGTCCTCCTCCCAGTTCTAGAACCCAATCGCCACCACTGTAGCAAAGCATAAACACTATTTTTTCACACTTGCTGTGAAATGTGATATTTGAGAATAACTATACAATTTAAGTAAACTCCAAAATTTTGTTTAAACCCTAAATAGCCTGGGTGAATTCTGAAAGTTCTCTTTATGAATATTTCAAAATTCCTTATTTGTTCCTAAAGTCACGTTCAATATAAAGTTGACTCTCGTACCAAATACATGGACTGGTGGCAGGTTTATTGCGAAAATTGTATTATTGGCCAACCTGCAGAAACTATACTGCCCTTACAAAATGGCTAATAATAAAGCTTATAAAATAGAGCATTGCTGTCAGACTAGTCCTATCAGCCACCGTATGTAAACGTTACAGATATTAAACACTGACCGTGCATTTACCTTGTTCCTAAAGACTTGAGATTACTGGATTCGTCAAGTTCAAAGATCCAGATTATTTTTTTGCGTGTTTCATTTGCATTTAGTAGTGATTTTTTTTAAACTAGCGCAATATTAATTATCATAGTATCTAATATAGGTGTATTCAGCGGGGAGCATGGGGGCTTAACCCCCATGACAACCAGTGGTAGAAATATCCACCCCTTACGCGGAAAGTAAAATGTTATTCCATTTTCAAATAATTCAAAATAAATCATTGCGCTCCTAGAAAGCGCCTGGGTACGTCCAAGGAATCTAATGCCTTAATAATCCAATTAAGTTGAAAATAAAAAGGCACTAATAAAATGGCCTAAGAGCAGCAGCAGTCCAGTCAGTAGAATCTCAGACTACACCACAGATATGCATTTTTCTGCCAATGTCCCGACACAAAGAACTGTAGGTAATCGCAGGCCTGTGTGCGTTTACATGTGCTGCTATGAAGCTATAACTTCACATACTCACTTAGTTTAAGCATTTGGAAAGCTTTTCAAATATCCATCGAAGTTTCCACAGAACTCACAAAAGATGTTTCAGCCTGCCCCCTGACTAGTAGTTCGATAAAGTCTGAAACGAAAAAAAGAGGTTTATTGCACTTCGTGGATTTGAGCAAAACATATTTATTTATTTATTTATTTATTTAATAGAAGATTCCAAATACAGCGTTAGCCATTTTCCATTGGAACGATTTTATAGAACATAAGGACAAAAAAATAACAATACAACAAAAAAAAATAACATAGAAAAATTACATGTGGTTAAGAGACTTACATACTTTTAGCTAACTTTCTTCTAAAACGGTCCAGATTTTCAAAAATGTCTATTTCGCTTCCTAGATTATTGTATTCACTGGGCAGTCTATGGAACAGAGCGGGCTGCATGAGGCACAATCTCGGCTTCTGAGAAGCAAAAAGTTGAGTGCTTCTTGTTGAGCGGGCAGGCACACGAAAGTGAATTTCCTGAAGAAGGCGGTCACTTCTGATGTTGTCATTCACTATTTTGTGTAGAAATATATGGTCAGCCAGTCTATGTCTCTCTTAAGGAGTTTGGATATTCAACATTTCCAGGAGGATAGACTTTTGCAAGTGTTTTGTGGACGGGATTCGGAGTCCAACAATGGCCAGGAAGAAATTTAGGACGGAATTTAGTCTATCTGAATTTGAGGGGCATGCCATAGACCAGATCGGAGAACAGTATTCAATTTTAGGTGACACAAAAGATTTGTAAAAGGTGCTGAGGGCAATCAAGTTGTTTATTTCCGTGAAACGATAGAGAAGACCCAGCATACGCATTGAACCCCTTGTGACTGTAGAGATGTGCTCAGAAAAGGAAAGTTTCTCGTCAAATATGACGCCCAGGTCCTTTTGTGCGGCAACTCTTTGAACATAATTATTTTTTATGAAATATTTAGTATTAAATGTGTTTTTCTTTAAGGAGAAGGTCATCATGGTACATTTTTGAGGGTTGAGTTTTAAGTTCCATAATTCACACCACTTTATTAGAGAATCTAAATTCTTTTGCAGAAGTGTCATGTCACTGAAATTGGAGATTTTACTTTACATTTTGCAATCGTCAGCGAACAAGAGAAGGTTTTTGCATGAATCGGAAAGATATTCTGGAAGATCATCAACACAGATTGGGGTGATGTGCGTTAAAGGGAGTGATGAGAGAATGTAGTCCAGGTTATTGTCTTTTCGTGTATTGAACATATTGTGCTGTTGAAGTCTGAGGCCATGTATGAAGTGATCCACGAAGTACGTGTCGTTCTTGTCTTTTGTAAAGCCATGCGTGGGGTCTGTCCAGGAAATTGAGAGATTGAAGTCTCCGAAAAGAATTACGTCGCCCATAGAGGATGCCGACAGCACAGAATCGTAGCAAGCCTCCAGAACTGCTACGGGGCAAGTTTTGCGTGTGCGTGTAAAAACAACCAATGAAAAGTTTGTTTTTCTTGCCTAGAAGCACCTCAACCCACAGAATTTCACAGTCGCGATCCAGGTCACTTCGCACCACACTTTTCCATTTGTTATTTATGCAAAGCATCACTCCCCCGCCCCTTGAGCCTCGGTCTTTCCTGTACATAGTGAAATGTTTTGAAAAAGGCAGTTCGGAATCCAGTACATTGTCGTTGAGCCACGTTTCGGTTATTGCAATACAGTCCTGCTCCATAAATTCTCCCAATTCCGAAGTGCAGTGAGAAAGTTTATTCTTTATGCTCTGGGCATTATGGTAGTATGCACTGAATTTGTTTTCCATTGGCCAGGGGCCTGGGTTTAACTTAATGTCTCCACACAGCAGCACAAGAAGAGCCGGTGAGGCGGGGTCTTACCTTGGCCGCTGTCCGTTGCACGTGTCTCCCTCGGCGAAGCAGAGAAAAGCGTCGGGAGGACGCCTGCCGCTGGAACAATAAAACACCTCTCACTGCATTTCCACTCACTCGGGTTAATTTTTTTACCGTCGGCACTGTTCAAAAGCAATACCTTAACACCCGTGCAAAGTACCACAATAGAGAAATAAACTGAGAACACAGAAAATCCAATCTTATGCGGAGCGCGATCCGATAGCTTTCTACAGCTGACGGCCATCTTGCTCCATCTATACTTCATGCAGAGATAAAGGACAGAACAGAATCTATTGTAGTTTCCTTTTATTGCAAAGGGGTCAAACTACATATACCACATGGCCAGAAATCCGGAATTTTCCACAAAAGGAAGCATAAGGTTGTTTTAGAGGCTTAAGGCTAAATTTATCTCCAAAATAACCTTAAACTGAGTAATGAAAAAAATGTATATGTGGATAAATCGCTGCATGCGGCTGGAGCAGCAGAACATCAGCTACAGATTACTGCATCCAGAGCAAGACAAATGCTATTGTAATAGTTATACATCTTTTCAATGCTTGCGCACAAACGACATCTCGACCAGCTGGCGGATTTAGCGGGAGGGGCAAGTGACTTCCCAAAAGGCATCACTACATAATTATGAAAAGTCATTTCCAAAGGGACATGAAGTGTTCTGTAATGTAATGTGGAATCCTAAATTATTATACTCTAAAAGTATGTAATATAGTTTTACAGACAAAAAATAAAGCAAGGTTTAGCACAAATAGCACTAAAATGTGCCACAACAGCAAATCAAATCCGGAACAGCTTATTACACCATAGGGGAATATAAAAGAACAATGTAGAAAGATATTGTACGTAACTTTGCATTGATGGAGTGAAAACTTTCCTACGAATGTAAAACTCAAGCGTGTATCTTTCTTATTTTTATTCCTTAGTAATATTTATACAAGCACTGTATCCAAGATTACCCGGTTAGTTCCCCGGTGAAGTGGTTTGATTCTATTTGAAAGTAAAGATCTTAATTTTCTTACGTGAACACAGAGTGCATCTAAAACAACCTTTGTCAAACGTAACCCCCCCCTCCCCACAAAAAAACCCTAATGTAAATATACATATGCTTCTATGACCCACTCAGAAGATTCTAGATCCGCCTAGACTCCTAAAGCAACTACAGTAAAAATCCTTTATTTCGTCTCTGTGCGTTTGTCAATAAAAATCTGTTTCTCAATTGTAAGTTCAGATATTACTGTGTAGTGTAGTATTGTTCATCATATTGTATGAGTTTTCCCGCGTCCTTAAGCTAATCACGACAATGAGGATGAGTGATGAAGACTATACACCTTGACAGGTTAAGTTTGCAGAAGGTTTTATGTATTAAACCGCGCGAGAACGGCGTTCAGCAATTACTGCGCGAGTTTTGCCTCGACCGGCGAGCTGTTCATATCACAGACATTGAGAAAATCTGCAGTATTGCAGCGGAACTATATTCTGCGCGCACGTTTGGGTCTACATGGGTGAAAAGTTGCTGCAAACTTAACTTGTCGCGGGGCTTAGATAAAACTGATGGAACTTCAAGAAACGTCAGGAATCTAACTTGGGACCTCGGTGGCAATATATCGAGGCGAGGTATTGACAAATTATCACAGCATACTCAGAAGTAATCATACAATAGTACACTGATACAATTTAGGAATATTTAAAAAAAAAATCACATCTTCCTTAAATAGTATTCCAATGGGCGTTGTTCAATACAGAGACTAATTTTATGCCTTTTGATTCAGTTACACTGTACCAAAAGGCAGGCGTACGCACACACACAGACCTTCAAAGTTAAACGCATATGCCGATATTGAATTATCTATTTCGGAAATGCCCTGCACATAATTTTATTAATCACTCTGTAGCCTTATTTTCAAAAATATTGTAATGTAATTGACAATAATAGTAACTTCATAGGCCACTGTAACATCCGAGCTATGGCTCTGTAACGGGAGCTACAGATTTTAAATAATTTTTAATAGTACGTATAATACATCTGGCCATGTTGGTTTACAAAAAGAAAACTTCTAGGAAGAAATATTCTCAGTTTTTAAAAAATATCCCTGGACTGGTGCACAAAAAAGTGAAAGACTCACATCTTTCCACTTGTTTCAAATTTTAATGACTTCTCACGCAACAAACCTCACTGGTTGGTTTTCAAAACACCTCTAACTATACAGGGGCGATTCTACAATTAAATAAGGGCTGCCGAAGCACCATTCTATAGACAGAGAAAAAGAGCGAGAGTTTGCGACTTTGCATTTCATATCAAGCGAAACTAGACAGGTAGGTTTTGGATGTTCTAGCATTCAGGCCACCCAGCAGTTTCCCCAGTGTCATTTTAGCCTTCCTGATCTGTGAACCATTTGGTTCCCTATGTAGGAAACTTTATTCAGAGATTTAGGCAATTCACCTTTTCCAAAACGTTCATTGGATCTGCATGGGATGCAGAACAGAGAGGCGCTGGTCCGAAAGTTTGTCACGTTTGTGGTCTCTGCTATTCTCGAGCCACCCCCACCCCCATTGGCGCCCACTTTTGAAAAACATTGGATGGGCTTAACTCAGATTTTTTTGCATAGATTTATACAACACATAATACATGCGGAAATCCAGTCTCTTCCATTACTGGTAACACTTCCGTATAGTGGAGACGGATTTCTTACTTTTTACAGAAGAAAGTACTTACGAAACCCTTTTCTGTAGCGTTGTTGAGGTTCGGGAATGTAGTTTTTATCCTTTTCAACGCCAATTCAGGTTTTCTTCTGGGAATATATCTCTCCGGCACGGAATTTCTGTTGCTGCCATTTGCTTTCTGCACTTGAACACGATGTTCACGTGTTTTAGAGGACATAACCCCCAATAAGTGTTGCAAACCACGCCGTGTTTTCGCAAGAAGATGACTTCTCTTGGATGCGTCGTGAGTTTTTTAACTATGTTTGCCTAACCTAACCGAACCTAACCTTACCGGAAATGGTTTGTGGGGCTAACGCCGATGGTTTGTGGGGCTAACGAGATATTAGCATAATTTCCAATTCGGCCATGAAATTAGGTATTTTTCGGTGAATAAGGTTGAAACACTGCATTCACACTCCAAATCGACAAAACACTTGCCACATGACGCGATGAACCAGTACGATATCGCCATATTGCGTGTTAGAGAACAGAGAAAAGGAAGAACAGTAAGTACTCGTAAATGTAAGAAATAGACATTATTTTAGTTAGAAATTCGGTTCTTGTTTACTATCATTCGGACAGATTTCGTACATAGCCCCACGAACCATTTCCGGTAAGGTTAGGTTAGGTAGGGTCACGTATAGGTTACAATAGTTAAAAATTGGTTTCGAAAAAAATATGCGTAGCCCCACACACCATTCTCGCATAGCCCCACAGGTGTACGAAGGATAGTAAACATTTACCCTATGGTCCACATAATCGCCCTTCTGTGCTTGCTATTCGTCGAATCGTTGAAAACTTTGAAAGGGATTTTTACTCTTCACGAAGCCAAATTTAGATGAAATTGATCTGGAGGACATGTGGTTCCAACAAGACGGTGCCACATGTCACACTGCTAATGCCACTATGAACGTATTGCACGAACAGTTTGATATATATATATATCATTAGGCCAGTTATTGCACAAAGTCATCGAAAATTGGGTTCATCGAATTCACTTGTGTGCACGAAGTCTAAAGTCGTTTTCACGTTCAGAAGACACAATGGGCTCTTATGGACAATGCTTTTCTTATGGGAAAATACGAGCGCGCTGTTGTGAAATTTCTCGATTTACAAATTTAGCTTACGTAAAATCGGTACCTGCAGTTTTGCAGGAAATTTTGTAGAGAATACGATGGTGAGCACAAAAAACTGGTAACTTGCTTACATATTTTTAGATAAATTAAAAACGCAAATTTTCTGTGAAAACAAAATTTTTACATTTTTTCATTCCTAACGTTGAAACCTGCCGTAAAATTCAAGCATTCATTATGAAAAAAATTGACACAGTTTTCTAATTGTCATAGGTGATGGTGGGGCTCAGAATTTATCAATACTTTAAAGCATATTCGCATTAAAAAATATTCAAATAAAGTTTGTGGAGATTTTTTATATTCGTGCAGTAGAAAATGTCGTCGCTGGCCATTTTTTGTTCTGTAATTCCAAGTAAAAACTTCCAGCGACAAAGTTGTGAAGAAAATAATGAAATTATTTTTTATAACCACTCAAAGGTTCTCAGAAATATTACTTCCATGCATTTGGAGTTTCTTTTTAACCTGAACCGCGCGCGAAGTAAGGAGACGTTGTCTGGCCATCTTGAGCTGACTCACCGCAGCATTCCGGCTAATCACCACCAAGTTTTCGAGTTGTTATTTTATTTCCATTCAGTAAAAATATTAACTTCATGCAGTTTGTTATAATAGAATTGCAATTACTTTAATTTAATAATTGACGAATTATTTCCAATGCTGATGTTGTGAGCAACATTAGTGCTGTCGCTAATACACGTTGTTTTTGTTTACATTAGTGTCGACATTAATACTGAAATGAAGATCACCTTTCAGTTTCCAACGTACACATAAATTCATAGACAATAATGAATTTATTTATATATATGTAACACATTACCATATCTCAATGTTATTCTTTAAAATAATTACAGAGAAAGACGAATGAATATTAAATGTGCCTGTGTATTAAATTAAATCTAATGGCAAAATGACATGCTAATGAACTGTAATGTTCACAGTATAATATTAATAATTATTTATAATTATCATTATATATACAAAATATGTAACACCTTCATTGTGAAGGAAGCTCATCATTTCCCGGCGACATGAGCTAGCGCTGTATTGGCAACACTGTACGGTTTCTCCACACAACGTCTTCTGAACGTGAAAACTACTTTAGGTGGACACTTACATGATTTTTTTATATGTGTATAAAAAATTAGTATATACTTTAAAAGCTAAGAAATCGGACACGAAATAACAAGTTCAGACTAAGGTATATTTTCAGTGTTTGCTTACTACTTGATTGATTCGGCTTATTTTACTTCGCCTTTCTGCCAGTTTTGGCTAATCGCGAAGATGTGGATGAGCGATATGATCCAGCTGATGAAGTTACAATCACAAAGAACACCCATGTCGGGATTCTAACCGGGAACCCTGGTGTCGTAGAGCCGTGATAACTTTTTAAAAGTTAAGGCGGACCTCTATCTACATCCTAGAACTGAAGGTGGCTGGTCTATGTAGTTGGACCCAAAGAGAAAGATACCCCCCGACATTCTGCTTTCATACAGTTTCAGATTTTAAATCTTCAAAGACATGCCAACAAGCTGCCGATTTAAAGCAAATTCAACCACTTTTTTTTAGAGTAAAACTTTCCGATTCACGCGACAGCCTACATCTGCACGTTATCGAGGCGAATGGGGCTATGAAAACTCTACAAAACCACGTAACCATAACGCAAATTCGAAACTGGCATTTTATCAGCTGGATCAGGAAACCTGATGTCTGTGTCGGCTAAGAACTAACCATGTCACAGTGACCTTTACAGCACCGTCCCGTGCCTTCCAAGCTTACAATTGTTAGGGTATTATGACCTATCAAACTTCGCGCAATGACAATTTTTGTAGACACAATTCTACCAGTTTGCTTCAATTGGTACAACACTTTATGTACTAAATGTACAGCATTTATATCGATCAACGACGGGAATAAAAGTCAGAAATAATACGTAATCTCAAGCACTTGACAAAGTCCATAAGAGCAAAGAGTGCCGAATGTTACACAAGGTTAATTTCTTTTGCTATCGTATTGTTAACATATCTGCCAACATAAATGATAAAGGAACTTTCGCTAAAAGAAAAACAAGAACATGGGCTAGGTTCGAGAAGAGATACTTACATTAATTTCGCCGACGTGCAATTCCCATACGCAATTCGATTAGATAAAGAAGCCAAACGACGGATCAACCTGTTCTACATGGAGTTCTTCGCAGCGAAGCACGAAAGTGAGGGCGGGCTAGTGTGCGAGCCTCTTTCAGGTGGTCCGATGACGTAATCGTAGAATTTCCCTCCCGTGTGGCCAATATTTCCCTATTCTTCAGAAAAAATCCCATGCTTTACTTTCTGCACGTATTAAAAATTTTATATAGAATGAAGTATTTATTTATTTATTTGTACATAGCAAATTGTTATAATACATGTTATGTTATTTATTAGAACTGAAAGGTTAAAAACTCATTTATATTCAAATGCAGATTAGTAGAAGAAAATTTAATATTAATACCAAGGCTCCAAAAATATATTGTAGGTAGAGAGAGGGCTCGGACAAAAGGTCAAAAGTTCAAATAAGATATCAACGCGGTGGCTCAGTCGGTAACGCGTCTGACTACCATGCTAAGATCCCGGGTTCGATCCCCGGCCGGTTCAAATCCGGGAACTTTTCTAACGTTGGAAGCGGCCCCGGCGCCCACCCAGCGTCGAATAACATGGGTACCTGGGGGAAACCCTGGGGGAAACCCTGGGGGGTAAAGGCGGTCAGGGGCGTGATGCTGATCACATCACCCCCACTCACGACCGGATCAAGAAAGTGTGGGGCGTTACCCCCACACCCCCTATACGCCTTCATGGCGTGGTGCTAAGCACAGGGGAGCACTTTACCTTTTACTTTTTTTTTACCTTTTACGAAGTAATAATTCAATAATGTATTTTCGTTTCCGATTGTATATGTCTTTCCTTATACAGTATATCCATTTATTCTCACCCTCGCGATTACCATAAGAGTACAAAATGTGAGATTAAGTAGTCAATAAGCCTCGGAATGAAAAGGAATGTCGTTCCAGTTCATATGTCCCTTAAATCAAGGAACAAGTTCAATTTCCTAAGCAAGGAACCTTTTTCGAACTACTGCTATATTATCTAATACACTCGCATTCCTTGCATGAATTTATCATGAACATATCAACAGAGGGGTGGATCTGATCTGTAAACATCCTCGGTGCGCGACCGCGTTTAGCTGTCGACTCATCTATAGAGTGTCTCAACCTTAAAAGTCAGTATGGAAGTAATTGGAGTACTTCCCTCTCCAATAGCCAATAGCTCTGTCCTTCTCTACCACGCTGCGTTGCGAGATGTTACCAAATTTACAGAACGTAAAACTCAAAAATTTCAAACAGTGAAATCATTAACCTGTATTTTTTATGCTCTATTTACTGACGGCATTATATAACCTGTCATAAATTCATGTGATCTGAATTTTTCATAATTATGCAATTTTGCAAAACTCTTAATTTTTTTCTAGTAAATACTTCAAAAGCCATAAATATCAAACCGCTTGAACAACTTCGCCAGTTTTTTTTTCTACGGAACCTATGATGTTTGTAGATATGATATTCTTCGCTTGAGTGAATTAATTTGCTTACGAGGAGAGTTTTTTTTTCAGTAGCTTAACCTAATCATCTTTCTGAAAAGTTCCAGCACTGATGTAAAAAATAATATATTCAACTCACCAACTAATAATCCTTGGTTTTGTCCCCTCCGCTATCTATACACAGCTGCCAGCTTCTCTGGAGGTCTCGGCAGCTGAGAAACCTCTTCTGGGAAAGCAAAGAAATCGCAAGGGAGACAGATCGGGCGGATATGGAAGATGTGAAAGAGCAAGGAGGACATGACGTTTGAGCAGATATTCCTGTACAGATACAGCAGTATGGGGCCTTGCATTACAATGCAAGAAGATCCATTGCCCTACTCACAAGTCAGGTCCGCGATGCCGAATTGCCTTACGCAAAGTTTCACCTCAATGTAAAAGTTATAGTTCGTCGTCTGTCCGTGAGGCACAAATTCATGGTGGACAACACCTCTTGCGTCAATAAACGCAATCAACATTGTCCTTGATTTTGATGGTTATTGCTTCACTTTCTTCGAGGCTGGTGAACCATGGTCTCAACATTCCACCCTTTGCCGCTTCCTTTTAGGGTCATATTCGTAGCACCCACTTTCATCTTCGGCAAAATGTTGAACATCAATTTCTGGCCTTTTCCAACAGTTCGACCGCAATTGTTTTTCTATTCCTCTGTCAGTGGATGAGGGGTGATTTTTGAAAGGAACTTACGTTTCCCTAAATCAACGAGTAAAATTTGATCACAGACATCCCTATTCAATTTCCGCACATGATAGCATATGAACAGTAACACCATGGCTTTTCTCGAAGTAAGTTCCTCACATGTTCCACATTTTCAGCAGTATTTGCTGTTGAAGGCTGACCTGATCGTCTTTCACTGAAACCCTATCTTCCCGAAATCTCTTGAGCCATTCAAACAAACAAAATGTTAACCCCTTACTGCATCACGTGCCATATATGGAACATACTATTTTTTTCGATGCGGAACAACAGTGAATTATCGAACACGTCAAGTTTGTGTTTTGTCTGCTGGCCGAAGTGATGACGTATAACCAAGCAGTTTTTCTGCCCTCTGGTGTTTGTTTTGCGAGTTGAATTGAGCGGGAAGTAGTTGACATGTGCTTTTTGTGGACGAGTGAGTTTACGTTGTAAAAAAAAGTTGTTTTGTCCGATGAAGTGAGTGCAATTTCGGTGAACAAGAAATATCATAATCAAGGTAAGTGCATGAAAAATATATGTTCCTTTTATATTCATCATTTTGTTGGTTTGTCTTGAAGTTATGTGAAAAAAACGGTATGTGCCACATGTGTCACGCCATGCGTTTACGGGTACTTTTGTCTTCTTGTGAAGTGTAAAAGTGAACAACTACTGCAGTATTTCTTCAATTCTATTACAGCAATGGATGCAAGGCTTTTTTATGGGTCGTCGTCAGTAGGTGTTAGGGAACTGCCTAACGGTAATGACAGTGAGGCGTCTGATTTATCTGACGACGAATCAGCACTTCGTTCACAAACTGTTTTGGTTCCAGACTCGGATGAAGATTCAGTTTCTCGTCCTACTGAAAGGATCGTGATACCAGATTCAGATGATGCACTAGATTCAGATGCAGATGATGTTCCTCTCTGCCTCATTCGCAACTCTCATGATAAAAGGTCTACATCATTAGGAGATTTAAAAAAATTGAAGTGGAGGCAAAGAAATATGGAAAAGTCCAAAGAAGAAGTAAAGTTCGAAGGACATCAGGATCTACCTGAAGAAATACAACAATTATCAACACCTATTGATTATTTCAAGTATTTTTTTTACATATGAGATACTTCAGTATGTAGTTGAACAATCCAATCTATACGCAACTCAATCTCGACCAACAAAACCATTGTGTCTAACCATAAATGAACTTGAACAGTTTATTGGCATGACTCTCTATATGTCTGTGATTCAACTTCCAGCTACTAGGCATTACTGGAGCGGGAGACTTGGTCATCAATGTGTAAGTGAAGTGATGGACTGTAATCGGTGGGAAGAAATCAAACGATTTATTCACTTTAACGACAATACGACGTTTGTTCCTGCGGGACATCCTGGCCATGACAAACTTCACAAAATCAGACCACTTCTTGAACGGATACGAGAACGTCTAGTTCTCGTACCTCAAGAAGAATTTTTGGCAGTGGATGAGCAAATCATTCCAACGAAGTGCAGGTCATCTATCAAACAATATAATGCCAAGAAGCCTCACAAATGGGGTTATAAAGCATTTGTTCTCAGTGGTATTTCTGGATATAGTTACGATTTTGAAATATTTTCTGGGCTCAAAGCAATGTTGTCCCTGCTGGTACACCAGATTTAGGTGCTAGTAATAATGTTGTTGTTAGATTGTGTCAAAGTGTACCTCGTAATGTAAATTACAAAATATTCTTTGATAATTGGTTTACGAGTGTACCACTACAAGTTTATCTCAAGAAGGAAGGCATCCTATCACTAGGAACAGTGCGTGCAACTCGTATTCCAAATTGCGATATTCCTACAGAATCTGAAATGAAGCGAGAAGGACGGGGATCCATGAAGGAAAAAGTGGCTATAGTGGATGATGTCGAACTTTCAATTGTGACGTGGTACAACAAAGTCGTAAATACCTTGTCGGCATATGCAGGGAGCAGACCAACAGGGGAGAAACGGAGATATTTCAGAAAAGAGAAGACCTACAAGATGGTTCCATGTCCATAATCTATCTCAGTTTATAACAGTTATATGAGGGGTGTTGATCTTCTGGACTCAATGCTTGGATACTACAGGATAAATATTAGGTCCAAGAAGTGGTACCATAAAATAATGTTTCACTCATTCGATTTAGTTTGCGTCAACAGTTGGCTTCTTTGGAGGAGAAAAACAGGAGACGTGATGCCCCTGGTGGACTTCAAATTGTCATTAGCAGATGCTTTGTGCAAGAGTAACAAGTCAGTTTAAGGAAACGTGGGAGACCCAGCAATGAAGTTGAGAAGCAGTTGAATGAGAAGAAGAAAAAAGGCAAAACAGTTGCTGTCCCAATTCTTGACGTTAGGCTGGATGGCATGGGTCACTTTCCAATTTGGATGGAAGAGAGACAACGATGCAAATTTCCTCAGTGTGTCAGCAAATCTTTTATTGTGTGCCAAAAATGTAAAGTCAACTTGTGTCTAAACAAAGACAGAAATTGTTTCTTCAGATTTCATAGACAGTAGAATGCCCATAAGAAACAAGAACTCATTTCATTTATTTTTCGGCATCTAGAATGATGTAAGTGACTATGCAGGGATTTTTTGAAATTCAAATAAGTAATGGTCATTGTAAGCACTTTAGTCAGTGCAGTAGATATTTAGGAAAATATCAATTGTTAATTTTTTTTTAGAAAGTGTCAAACAGAAATAGGTTGCAATATTGCCCTAATATTATTCACAATTTCAAATTCAGAGTTGAAATAATTAGCATACAAACAACAGAGACTAATCAAAATATTATAAAGAATAATATTTACAAAACATGTTATTTTACAGAGTATGTAATCACAATTACAATGTAAAAATATGCAATAAAAATGAGGTTTAACTGAAATCACATTTATAAGAATTTTTTCTCAAACATTTCTGTTTAGAAATAAGTATTTGTGTATATTTCACATTATTTTTGCATTCCATTATTGCCATTTAATCTAGTACAATACAGGAATAATATAATAATAATGGATAACTGAAAGATAAATGTAGACATTAGTGCATGATGTGACACATATGGCACAATTTCTTTTATGTGTACTTGGATGAAAGTTTACCTTGTGCCATTTATGGCACGCACTTAATTCTCCATGGCATGAAGTGCAAAATTTAAAATTCAAGTTTTATGTTGTATTTTAAGTTCTTGTGAAACGTTTATCACAACAAATGTTTTTTTTTTTTTTGCAATAAAACAAAAAATCATGCAGTAAGGGGTTAACTCTCTGCTCCAAATCCGTGTCCATTACGTCACTTGTGTAACTCCAACTAAAGGAGCCAACAGGACGAACAGTGTGTTGCTAGGCGCAGCACTGCCACCTGGTGGTGGTTACGCGGAACCACTTCCAAGGACATATTCACAACCCATATCAAATGACTAAATAACACCCAATTCGCGTTTTACAATATCACAGTTTGGGAATTAATAACTCAATCCTGTAACTATTCTGACAAAGGTTACAGTTTTCTATCTTCTAAGTATGTAAACGTTATATTGGTGTTACAAAATTAATGGACATCTCATCGGTGTTGTACGTACATGAAGTATAAATTGTGATTCAATTAAGAACACTGTTGATTCACATAAGACAGATAAAACTCTACAGTTGGTCAAGTGGACAAAAACTGTTACATCGTTTTATGATGACAATTTATCAATTACGAGCAATGAGTTGTCAGAAATGAATACATCAGTGTGCAGGATTCCGTAGCTGAATCGTGTTGATCTTTCGAGTGCAGTTGATTGTTTTCGATTATTCTTCTTCAGATGCATTGTCTAATTACCAGCGATTTCGTTGCAGCATTTCTTCCATGTTTCGTCTTGAGCAGCATTGGTACAGAGCCAAATATTGACATCAAAGATAAAATTTGTGGCAGCAACCTCGCAAAGCTTACATGCCGGAGTCATTACTGTGGAAGATATTGATGAACTACAATTGTGCGCTTCATTTGTCAAGAAAGAAAGAACAATAAGTAATAATTGGGCTCTTAAATTGCATTGCAGATGTGAAGGATACGCTATTACCAATCGGCAGTGTGCACAAAGTGTTTGATTTCTTCTTTTCAGAAGCTGTTACTGTTTAAGGATAGGCGTCGATGTATTAGAGTAGTGTCTGTCTGCCTGACGTTTTCCGAAAAGAGGAAGCAAAATGATATCTGGCTGGTTTCTCTTGTTTTTTCCACTGCTAGCTGTTAGCGAAGGATATGTAAGTGGCACGCCCATTCAATGTTTCGTAAACGAATGGCAAATTAATATATTCATAGTTGATTAGCGTTTTTTCCAGTTTATAATCGCATAGATACAATCATTGGGTATTGAATTCAACACAGAAGTAAATATTCTCAGTATGAAGTACTATTGAAAACAGCGATAAAATCGAGTCGTGCATACCAAGGTGCATATATAAGGCTAATAATGAATCCATTCATTTTGTACGTTTGTGTGTGTGTGTGTGTGTTCAAGAATATTCAGCGTATTCATGTGTTATGTAAAGGCTGAATCACACGTAGCTTAATTTCCTACTGGAATGCCCTAGTTGGTGCTGGACTGGCCACTAGGCTGGCTGCTAGACTGGTTTTTGCGACTAGAACGTGTTCTAATTGCAACTTGCTTCTCTGCTAGGTGCAACCAATCAAAGCAAACGTTTGGTCATGTGAGGTTAATCTGAGAGTTTGGCAAGGATTTTTGAGTTTTGGTTGTACAAATTTTTTTCGCTGTTCGTTAAAAAGATGAGGTGCATTCGTGTTTATTAATATTTAGAAATGTATCTATAGCAATGATATTTGTACATGACAGACGTGGACGTCTATTATTACTATCGAACATTTTTGTAAGAAAGAATTCTGTGAATCTCATATATGTCCGAGTTCATTAAAAAAAACACGTTGAGTACATTTTGATTACCATCTTTTTCGAGACAATTTCTAGCCCATGCTTTTCTTTTTCTTCTTAAACCTTTGATTTTGGCAATTGTAAGGAAAGTAGCAGCACTGCCTATTCTCCTTCGACGTTCGTCTTCAAGTCGCTCGCCCGTCTATCTTTTTTCCTTGTCTACCAACAATTACACTCGGGACGCGCTAGCAACCGGCGTGGAACCACCCCCTCTGGTAGCGACGCGATGTTGCCGGATTGACCTACTTCAGGATTTTCGCGAGCCCACAGGAACACGTGTAGGATTAAACATCTGGTTAAACAGTCAACAACGGGACACTTCCATTGTTCTCATTCTCAGCAAAAAACAACTAATTCTTTAACTACCGTGCGTCCATTTCGATCTTCAGCCGAGAGATCGGAAGAAGGTTGGCGGGCGGCGCTGACGGAGATGCCGACATTTGCGGCCTGTAATGCCCGCTTATTTTTATGGACATATGCAGACATTTATATAAATATTGCAAAACGAGCACTAACCTGTGTTATAAGAGTTGTTCCAAACTGATATCCACCAAGTGCCAAGTGTAGACTTTCGGGGAGATTACGTTGAATAGCCTGAAACTTTCGTGCCTGTAGCTAAAGTCCTTCTGGGTCGGGCCGAGAACTTATCAGTCCCCCTCGTAACGTGAACCTTGCGGCTGGCATTCCAATCCTCTTACTGACACAACACACATACACACTTCAATAACACAAACAAGTAACGGCAAGTAACCAATAATAACACTCTTGCGCACAGTACGAAATTAACACGCTCTTGGTTTACATCTGCTCGCCACTATATTCACAGCTCTGTCGCGAAGGAACAAAACACTGGAGCTCGGAGATTTCGGATTGCAAGGAAGCTCACGAACACCATTGACTTTTAACGGTTTCGTCTACAGCGTAATCTTGATACAGTGTTGCACATTCGAAACCTCCAAACGATCCCCATCGACACAAAACTCTTTCAAGGATATAAACTTAAGCAGGACGTTACTGGTCAAAACTATGATTAAAATGTTTTATTATCTGTGGCTCTTTACATTGTTTTTTAAAGCGTATTTTTTTGTGTATATAAGGGCAAAACTTGGATGAATTACAGATGATAAATTATAACACAGGTTAGTGCTCGTTTTGCAATATTTATATAAATGTCTGCATATGTCCATAAAAATAAGCGGGCATTACAGGCCGCAAATGTCGGCATCTCCGCCAGCGCCGCCCGCCACGCTTCTCCCGATCTCTCGGCTGAAGATCGAAATGGACGCACTGTACTACTTCTGTTCTTTCATTCATTTTTTTATGTTTTTACATACAGGTAGCTCGAAGCAGTAATTACACATGTACCAAATGTATCATTAATGTTAAGGAAATCACCAATCGCAATTGCCAAGCGTTTCGTTGTAATTTTTATTTAACTCTGTATTACCATAGCCTGTATTCTCATGTAGCTAGCTTCCCGTATTATCTCACTTCACACACCCACATGTGCCTCCCCGATGGTACAGTGGTAGGGTAAGCGTCGTCGCCTTGTAATCAAGTAGTCCTGGGTTCGATACCCTGTCGAGGCACATAGTGGTTCAGATCCCACTTCCAACTGTAGGTCCATTCCAGATTAGCCGTAGTGTGCATAAAGTGGACTTTAAAACACCAACTCAATCAATCAATTCACACACAATTGATTTGTTCTTGATAAATTCTTCTCCGTAATACAGCAAATCAGCTCTGCGAAATTCTGTTTTAGAGGTAATTTTTTGTAGGTTCCGCAAAATATAATTTAAAAACGTGTTAACGAAACCAAGTTGGACGAAATTTGTTTATACGTAATTCGCCCTAATTTTCAAGAAATACATTTCATTTGTACGTTCTGAAGCTTCAACAATGTCACAGAAGAATAAATTCCATGTCGTTACAAAACAAAGGGCGAGTTTCGTATACAAAAACAATAGGCGGGCATAGCTGCGGTCGGTATTGAGTTGCGAAAAAGACGAACGCTGCGGTGTGACAAAGGCAAAGAGAGGCGGCATGAAATCAAAGGAGAACGATTTGTCAAAGTTGTTCATAACACAAGAAGCATTTTCTTTTGTAGGTAATTGTGATACGATACAACACAAGTAAAAAGATGCCGGTAGCTGTTGCTTGCAATGTATATAATACCATACCATAATAAAAACACAACAGAGGTTCTTTCAATGAAGGTTTTCGGTTGCTGTGTAGAACAGAAAGAGAAAATGTTTCATGCTTGCCAGAAAGTAAAATTCACACGGGAAGTTCACGTTAATCTACAAGAAACTTCAGATTCAAACTTCTAGATTCGTTAATTTATCGCTTTACGACGGAAATAACATATATTAGCATACTGATACGTACGTGCTTAATTTCGCGAGACGTTTTATTTTTTCCCGAGCTTGCCAACAGCTGATTAGCCTGTCCGCCTGTTTGTGCGAACGTGGCAACGCAGAAAACCCCCAGCCACATGGCAGCCAACGAGGAGACAGAATTTGGTCACGTTCTGCCGTTTTGCGTTCTGATTGCACACCGCTTCTTATCGCGGCCCGACTTTTTTTGTAGGGCTGGCGGTACGTATCGTGTGAGACGCAAATCAGCAGATGAGATAGTACCACATACTATAGTCTAATTGTAAGTCCAAGCAACAACCCAAGAGGAAATGTAGCCTCGTGTGATTCAGTCTTAAATTGGAAGGTACTCACAACTTAACATGGAACTACAGTTCGGAATCGTGGTTATCCAATTAAGGCGCTTGCGAAGATCAATTGAATCGGTAAGACCAAGAAGGGAAAGATTCCACTCGACCTTACTTTCGGGGGGAAAAAAAAATTAAAAAATCAAACAATAATAAACAACAACATAGCAACCAAAACTAAAAGCCGGATGAAGAAACTTACAATTACAAGCTAATTCATCATAACCATAGTAACAATATTCCATAAGTGGTTTGTTTTTAAAACCTTTATTTTAGTTCTGATATGTATTCAAAGTATTCAGCCCATTTTGTCCAAAAAGTGTAATATTTCCCTTCTTGGCCTCACCGGTTCAATTCAAAACATGTCTCCGAATGGAATGCAAATTAATTTCATAAAAATATCCCCCATGGAATGCTCTATCTTCGAATATAGTAGATGTCGGTAACAGTTCGTTATATCGGAGACACATTAACACATTGACTGCCGTGTGTATGATATGTCATACACATGGCTTCTTGCTTCTGGGCCACGTGTATGCTACTCCATACACAAACAAGAACCTGATTTTTGGCCGCGTGTATGGAAACGCATACACAGTTCAAGCAAAACTATATGACTGTTAAATAGCCGTGCGTACAGCTAAGATGGGGCAGTAATAATTTTAATTTCTGTAATGTCTTACAAGAGTAAAAAAATCTTCAAAACTTTATTTACGCTTACGTATTCTTTTCACTAGTACGTACAAATGTATTGACAACTAAAAGAGAAGGGTAAATGTGTAAATACATTTTTTTTCTGGTTGGAATTCACAGCAAACGATTATACATTATGGAATACATTGCTAGTACATCATAATTCTTACAAAACGATTCGTTATACGATAATATTTTTTTGTAAACTTATGTTCCTTGTAGATATATAGATAGATATAAGGATGACATACTTTATACCGAACACTTTGGAAGTTCAATCATTTTTGTTGAAACACTCCCGGCACATAAAAGGATTTTTGGGACATTTGTCAAATACTGTCTTCACCCACCTGGCAAACTTCCTCCCTGTCGAGTCAGAATTTCCACTTCTGCCATAGATTTTGTAGCAATGTTCACAGCGTCCTTGCTTCTTTCTTCCATTATCCCATACTTTGTTTATCAAGTGATGAGGTTGAGTTTTTCCTCAATTTATCTTGAACAACATCTGCTGGTAAATATTTACGGTTAGACCTAATTGTACCGATCAGATGGGTATTATTGTCAATGGCAAGGTAAGCAAGAGGAACGCTGGTGTAATAATTATCTGTGTAAAGACGCCGGCCTTCACCGAGAAGATCTCTTACAAGCTGTAACACAACAGTTTCAGGAACTGACATGTTACCGGCCGTTTATATTTCCAACATAAAGAATAATGTTCCATGTATAGCCCCTGCTGGCACACAACTTGAAAACTTTCACTCCGTATTTATTCTTTTTGGAAGGGATGTACTGCCGAAATGAAAGTCTTCCCCGCCATGGTATCATACTTTCGTCGACACAATTTTTCCCCTGGTGTGTATATTTCATGGAATTGTGAAATGAGTTTGTTGGTGATGTTCGTAATTTTATGTAATCTATCATTAGGGACAGCACGTGAATTGTCTGCAAAATGCCACATTCGTAGAAGCAGTTCAAATCTGTTTCTACTCATTATACTTCGGGGAAGAGGAAAATCAAACAAAACACTAGTGCTCCAGTAGTCTGATCACCACAAAATTTTAAAACAGCGTGATATTCGGAAAGAACAAGACAAAATGTGGTAACACAAAGCGAATAATTACGTGTATGAAATCATATACACATGGCATACAACGTCAAATTAAAAACCTACGCCGCGTGTATAGAAATGCATACACACCACAAAAACCTCAACAATGGGCTTAATTTCAATTGTATTGAGATATTATGCATACATATTTCATTCACAGTCGGTCAGTAACAAGAAAATCGGATTGGCCCAGAAGAGATACATTTTCAGTTACACGGTGGCAGTCAATTTAAATCGGATATTTGTGTTTTGCATGGTTTGTACTTACCAATTGTGTATTGCGGTACATAGTTCAAGGTGTCATTATGCTTTTTACACGAAAACAAACACAAGTTTTTACATAGAGAGTAGGGTAACACTTTACTATACCTGAGACGGATTCCTTCAAATTTACAGGAGAAAGTACTTACGGAAATCATTTTCTGAAGCGTTGTAGATGTTCCGGAATGTAGTTTTGGTCCATTTTAATGCGAATCCATGTGGTTTTATACGAAAATCTCTCTCCGACGTGCTATTCCTGCTCCCGCCATTGCTTTTTTACACGAGAGCACTGTACGCGCTATTGCTGCGCGGCCATTTGCTTTGTGGACGAGAGTACAATGCGTCGTACGCGTAATCCTCGTAGCACGGCCCCGTAGTCAGTGTTTCAAGCCACGCGGTGTTATCTCTACAAGATGACGTGTCGAGGATGCGCCGTGAAGATGTTGCCAGGTGTGGAAGATGCGGTAGAATTTTTAATTCAACATGGAATCGTGAAGAAAGAAATGGATTGCGGAAAATGTGGGAGTGTATGCAAACTGCACATTGCAGAAAATGGTGACTGGATATACATGTGTTCGAAGAGAGTCCAGGGACGTGGAAAGTTAAAATACAAAAGAATTCCGTGTGGATTTAAGCAATATGCCAGAAAGGGTACATTTATAGGAGGAAGTAAACTTCCAGTTCCGAAAATTGTAAAATTCTGTAATATGTGGCTGTTTTTGCCATACCCAAGAATACTCTAATAGAATATGAACTGGACATGAGCTCAAAAACAGTTGTGGACTGGTCTAACTACTGTAGACAAGTATGTGAAGAATGGGTAATTGAAAATTCATCACCGATAGGAGGTCAGGGAGTGATTGTAGAAATAGATGAAGCAAAGTTTGGAAAATCAAAGAAATGTGTTAATAGGAGGGCACGTCCTCTTGACGGACAGTGGGTGTTTGGAGGAATCGAGAGGGGAAACCCTACACGTTTTTTCATGGTTCCTGTACAAAACCGAAACGAGGAAACTTTACTCGAAGTCATCCGGAAGTTCATTCTTCCTGGAACAACTGTAATCTCCGACTGCTGGAAGGCATATATCAACTTACACGGAGCAGGCTACAGACACCTGAGAGTTAACCATAGTGTGGAGTTCATCGATACACCGGCAAGTGGACACATTCATCAACAGAACCAGCAGCGAATGATGAACGACGAAATTCCAGTTCACTCTCGGAACATAGAAAGAGCTTGGCGCAATGTAAGACATTCAATTCCAGTTTTTGGACGCAAAAGATATCACTTCACGGGCTACTTGTCTGAGTACATTTTCAAGAGTAATTTTCCGCTGAATAGAAGAATGCGTGAATTCTTTAAGAAAGCCGCTACCATACAGTACATGTAACTATAAATTTTCGGTATACCAAATTTTCAAACACGATTTATATTGTAATGAAGCTGAAAAAGTGATATAAGTAAGTAAAAAAGTTAATTTAAAATTCCTATTTTTTTAATTTTTTAAAAATTGTTGAAACTATGCTTGCCTAACCTAACCTAACATTATGTCAATGGTTTGTTCCTGACGTGTTTTTTTTTAATTTTTAATTTTTTTTTATTTGAGCATGCTTTGAAATCCGCCCCGAAAGTAGGTATTTTTCGGTAAAGGAGCTTGCAACACTGCATGCACACTCCAAATCGACAAAACACTGGCTCAACGAACGATCAACGGTAAGCTATCGCCATGTTGTGTGTGGAAATAAACAAGAACAGTAAGTACTCGTAAATGTAAGAAATGTACATTATTTTCCTAACAAATTCCACTATTTCACCTAAATAAGTGTTCCGGAATGCATAATAGTACGTTAGCAATGTCAAAAAGTGCGAAAGAGATCATTCCCAGGTGTCTCAGGTATAGTAAAGTAGTACCGAAAGTAGTTTTTGTTATTCCCTTTTTCGCTTCCTTAACACACAATATAGCGGGCAGAGTTTGACTAGCCTTGTAGGTATGCAGTGTTTCCAACCTTCTTCACCGAAAAATTCCTACTATCGTGTCCGTCACGTGTGCAAATTGTACATTATGCACGGGTAGCTGACGGATAGCCCCACGAAACATTTCCGATAAGGTTAGGTTAGCAAGCATAGTTAAAAAAAGGGGTTTTAAACACTGACAGGGGGTTACGTCATCAAACGTATGCAGCATCCGCTTCACGTAGCGAAAGCAATGGCGCTTGTGCGTCGGTGAGATATTTCTCGTGAAAAATATACATCATTTCCCCGTGAAATAGATTCCACGATGAAAGAAAATACCTCGACGAACGTTGGAAACCTTAGAGAAACTCATTTCCGTAAGTAGTTTCTTCTGTAAAAATAAAGAAATGTGTCTCCGATATAACGAACTGTTACCGTAGAGGTCTCCATCTGTACAAATTTCACATTTGTGCATATTACAAAGCAAAATATAGTTGGAAATTTAGTAACTTTAACATATGGTTTGAGAAATCCTGACACAGTGAAGTAAAAATGCTATTTTTCAATCTTGTGTGCTGAAAACAATCATTTACAAGGAAACAAAATCAAGCATTCTATTCCAAGCCTTGACTGTAATGAATATGTAGACAAAAACATGATAGTCATGAGACAAAGTAACATTTTCCCATGAATCACGAGGATATTTCATATGTAGCTTATTTCCTCGGTGAAAATTTGTTCGTAAATTTAAGGAAGAGTGCAAGACACTTCTAACACTTCTTCAACAATTGAATTCTTTATAAATCTGCAGTGGTGTCTCGCACCTCCGTTCAAGGACGACGTTCGTTATGAGGGACGCTGTTTCCCATAGGTTACTATGCGAATAATTTTAATCCGTTGCCGAGGCCGCTCCAAAATCGCGAAACATCCTGAAAAATTGCAGGGAATATCAAAGACACCAATGTAGGAAATGCTAGGAATTTATTAATTTTTAAGTCATAGAAAATGCAGTACAGTAATACGTACAATACAGTTATAAAAAATACGTAGCCTACACAACAGTATTATGTAGTACGGAATATCTCGTTCATTGTTATTTCGGCTTTCGACGCGTTGGTCGGTATTTCTTTCAGAGCATTTTTAACAATCGTTTTTTACATGAATTGCTACCAGGTTGCTACTTGTGTATAAAGTACAGTACCCCACGCGCCTACTCGTGTAAGATAATGAAGCGCGCGCCTGCTGAGGGGTTAATCGTGTGGCTATATTCGCCTGTGGTTCGTAATGCGGTACCGGGTTCGTTATGCGGGACATTTTCCGGTCCATGCGCACGTTCGTTGTGCGAGGCGTCCGTTATGCAAGGCAGCACTGCGTTTGTTAGAACCTGTCCCGTTTCCCGCGCTAGCGATCACTCGACAGTTTCGGTGCCAATGAGAAACTAGGCAAAAGTCGTCTGCTGGTCAGCGGGGAGCGAATGGGAGCAAGAAGAGAGGCGCTTACGTAGACGCTGTTGCCACGTTGCGGTCTAACTCACGTGTTTTGTTTGTGTCTTGTTAAAGAAGCTTGTTTTGTAAGCGTGGTGCTGATTAGTATGCGTTTTGAAATATTCAGGATGTAATTTATTCTGGTGATATTTGTTTGTGTCCTTTTTGTGTTTAGTGTCAACTTAGCTGGAACATTCAGGAAGGGGAATTGTGTATATTTGTGCATTTCCGCGTATTTTATTCACAGCCTGGCTTCGGCTTTCCCCAGCACGGAGTTCACGCGGTATGCAGCCGCAATGCCGCGTGGTTTCTGCTAGAAAAGCCAGCGATCAGCAAGTGCGGGAAGCGGGACAGGTTCTAACAAACGTGATATAAGTGCCGACTTTAGGGGGACAAGGCATTTTCTCCCCCCTTCCCAATTCACAGAGGGACAGATATTATATATATTTACACACATAAAATATTTTTATGCCAACCTTGCCCCCTCCCAAAACTTGATATAAGTTCGCGCTTTTGCACCATTGAATTTAATGTCTAGAACGTCCTTTGTTAAGCCATAGCGTGCCGCCATGTATTCATAGCTTACATTATCTACATGTCACGCGTAGTTCACATTGGCTGAATGTAAACTAGTATTGTTTACGTGTAGACGTATATCAATAATGGTTACTTCTACCCAACTGTGCAATGGGAACAATGTGACCCTCCAGTCTAGTAGCTGTGAACATCACAGAAAACCCAAGATGTTCTCCACTCTTTATACTTTAGTGTAGTATAAAATTGTTAGTAATAAAAACGCAACAATAATAGTGGAGACAATACGTGCAAGGTTGGATTGAATGGGTGGAAGGAAAATTAAGTAATGCGCAGTCTGATAATCCACTGTTAACTGCTTGCAGATAATCCGTGTAGTCCATAATGTGTAGTTCAGTCAGTTCTACTGTTAAATAGGGTTAAACCGTATTGTTAAAAAATGACGGATCAAGAGATATCTAAAGGTTTGTGGGGCAAGGGCCACCACTGGGACAACAAATCAGACTTTTCTTCAACGTACAATAGGCATTGTTACGTTCTCTCATAATACAAAGATATCACTTTTCAGACTTGAATCCCATGCACGAAGACGTTGAAAGTAGAATGGGGTACTAAAAAGAGGCACATTAGCCATGCTCTGGAGGACAATCAATTCTGTTTGTTGGAGGGAAAGGCCATAAAGGAATCATCACAATAGACATTCCATTCTCTTCAAGAACCGAAACTAATCAACCGTCGTTGCTTTACAAATAAAAAAGACACTGCCGTTGCCACTAGAATTATACTTTAAGCCTTCGGAATTTCTTTTTTGGAATCAGATGGAATGGTGGAAGATTTGTACTGCTGGAACTCCAACAACAAAAGTGCAACAGTGGTCGAGTATTGTTTGAAAAGAAGGCAGAATAATTCGGAATAACCACATAACGAGTTAATTGATTGATTGATTTGCTGTTTTAAGTCCACTTTATGCACAATAAGGCTAATCTGGACTGGACCTACAGTTTAAAGTGGAATCCGATTATCCGAACCACTATGTGCCTCCACCGACATAACGAGTTGAGTTCTGACGGAATAAACGAGATGGAATAAATGTGATAGAGGTTACGCGCGAAGAAGGACAAGATTTTAGTAATAGTAAACATAATCTCAGACTTAGATGGAATAAAAGTGTAACACTTCGAAAGAAAATAATTATAGCGAAAACAAAAATCAAATTAATGATTGAGGAAAAGGGGATAATCGTTAGAATAAGAAATGTTGAATATTAAGCAGAAAAAAATTAATGCAATGAAGAAGCGTGAATTGAATGATAGATTCAATTGGTTTTATTTTACTTTGCTTTTCGGTCACTTTTGGCTAATCACGAAGATGATGAGGATTGACGATATAATGAAATTGATGGATGGAACACTCACAAAGAACACCCATTCCCAGCCGGGATTCGAACTTGGGACCCCTGGTGTCGTGCCAACCACTCCGCCACGGAGTTCGGCGTAGAGACGTGAAACTTAACTCTCTAAAAAAGAATTCCGAAAAGAATAAGCGAGAAAGGAATAATATTGAGGGATAATTACGGAAGGTACGTACAACTGCGACGAATAAGATCTTATTAAGAATAGCCAAAACGGAAAGTTTAGTGAATCTGTAAAACAGCCACCACAATTTTACAAATGTAAAAAGAAAAAAAAAGTCTGGTAGCTATTGCCCTTCAAAATAAGGACTGTTGCACCAACGAAGTTAGTTTAGTTTAGTTTTAGAACTTCCATGTTGGATAAAACAAAATTTGATTCACCATCGCATACTTCCTACGGCGAGTTTTCTGATTGCGAATAATTGTGTGCTGTGAAAAATCAGAGAAGAATCTGTTCTGTTGCTGTTGCAAGAAATGGTATAGGGAAAACTCACGCAAGTTAGTATATTTTACATAATTCCTTACTAAACTTAAATTATTCTCAGTTACAAAGTTGGAATGCTATATTTGCAAACACCAAGTATACTTTATTAATGATTATACACAACTCCTACATAATGTTTTGTTTGTAATAAAGGGGATGTCATTTTGAATGAGATATGAATTATATGATATTTTGCATATTAATATATAAATAAAATTTCGTTCTTTTATTTCAGGTATTATGAACCAAGATACTACAAGAAAACATTTCAAGGTACCACAATTTAGCTATTATTTTAAAGAGGACAAAAAAAGGTGAATGATGTCGTAAGTAATAGACTAATATAGGTGAATAGATGTGATTGATTCAAATGAAATTTAAGTTTAATTGATGTCTTCCGCGAAGGAAACGTGCGCTAATTACAAATCAAATCAAAATTCAGTCGTAGTAGAACGTAGATTAAGTCAATATTTGTCAACATTGAAATTAACAATATTTAGTAAAATAATACGTAATTATGTTTCTTTTTTTTGTTCGAGTCACTTTTAGGAACATTAGAAAGTGAAATGATTTACTTGAGTAAACTGAACATGACGTGAGCATGGATAATGCAGATCGTATATTTATATTGGTTTATATTTCATTATACATAGATTGTTGTGAGCGAAGAAAACATGGGCCATATTCTATAAATATAGAATAACTATAAAACGTTTTAAAAGATAAAAATGACCCAATAATACTTTGCTAATTAACTAATAATCATAACTAATTTAACAGTGAAAAATGGAGAAATCTTCACAAGATATCTGATAAATAAAAATTCTCAAAAAATCGAAATTTAAATAAAAATGAATTGGGGCCAATATTATAATAACTTCTTGAACTTTCCAAGAAAAATCTTGCCGTCTTTATATTAAAAATAAATAATCACTGATACACAATAATTCCATATTATGAGGATAACTGCACATAATAATAAGGTAAAATTCGTTAGTAGCTTGTAAAACTTAAATCACTGCAAGAATATATAAAATTGATATATTTTCCAAGGAAATGAAAATCAAAATGATTGTTTTAAATAAATTTGATAAATTAGATAAAAATACATGCGTTTAAAATTCCCATAAATTATTATTATTATTGAGGTACAACAAATAAAATAAATTGTTTTAATTAAATATTTTTATTATAAACTGATTTAACATTAATTAATATTGTAAATGTAAGAAAGTGTAAACAATAAAAATATTGTGAAGAGTGAGAAACTTTATAATTAACTTTTTGCCATATCTTCTAAGACGGAAGGATATCTGCTTGTTTAGCTTTAATAGTAACAAATAATATAGTATCCAAATAAATTTTGATATACTTATTAATATTATAAATACATTTCATGAAACATATAACTTGTGTAAATTATTTTACAGAAGGTATAAATAAAGTATAAATGAATAAATAATAAAAGATTTTTTAATAAATTGTGTTACTGTTTATTTAAAAAAACAATCCTTAAATAAATTGTTCCTAAATGCATATAAAATTTTAATATTATTTGAGGGAAATACAGGATTGTTGGTGTTTATAACTTAAAAAATATTTGAAAATATTAAACTCTATTTCTCTACATAAACTGAATAAAATGTCATAACCTAACAACGATGGAAGAAAACGACTTTTCGAACTACAGTTGTGAAAGTCTAAGATTAAACACTCCTAAACATTTTAAAGAACTAGTTGTCAATAAGTTATTTCGCCACGTTACTGAAGTCATTCACGGTTGAACCCCAATTAAAAATGTTCCGTTTCGTACATTTTTATGTGGATTTAATCTGCTCGACCGTGTGTGAGCGTGTAAATTTCAATTACTGGTCAGTTAAAATATCACAATATGGTTGGTTTCTACAATTCTTTCATCACTGACATTGATGCGGTCATGGAGTTTTTCAGAACCATTCTTGGTCTTTTGATGCTAACTTATCAGCTCTTATTTTTTGTCAAGATGAGGAAAGAAATAGTACCATTGTTTTGGCTTGAGTTCATTCGAGAAATCGGTGAAATAGATTATATTCTGTACTAAACTGAGAGAGAGAGAGAAAGGCCCATTTTGATTACATTGTATTCCTCGTCGTAAATTCCTGAAGCACAATGGAAACAATAAACTTAAACATTTCTATTCACAATTAGTTTGACTTCATTCTTGGGACTCGTTTAGATTCCAGACGTGACTCGAACTGATGTATTAAATTTTGTGGACATAAACAAGCGTACGGATGTTCAGTTTGTGATTTCAAATATTTTCTCTTATTTTTGCTCTTGTTGAATTATCAAAGAATGCAGTACATAAGATGGACTTTATTAGTAAATGATAGTTTTAAAATGCAGCTAAACAGGTTTGTACTGTTTGAAAAACATTTCACAATTCCGAACAACTTTCTTGTTTGTTTAGAGTAAGTCACAACAAAACTATAGATTTTTGTAAAGACGTTAGCTTACATTCATAATATTTTTTAAACTATACTATAGTAACATAACTAGAACTGTAGAAAGACGTGTAGAAAGATCTAATAGAAATGGTGTGCTTAGATACAAGTAATTAATATCAATAATTAGTGTTGATTTATTATTTTTTTCCAAATCAATCAACGTTACCTTTTGGTATGGATTTAATTAATTTATTCTGGACCTAATAGCTTGAATCATTGATTACTTAGTCATTTATGTCCAGAAAGTCCTCTATTTTTAAGGCTCGGATTTAGGGGGCTCGAAGCTACAACAGGTCTCGTCTAGAGAAAAATCTTTGAAAAGGACCACAAAATAATGTGCGTGTGTATGTTTGTTTGTGTTTGTGTTTGTGAGTGTGTGTATTTGATATGTAGTAGAAGATTATTAGAAATAACTAGCCATCTGATCTACAAATTATAAATATTACAAAATATATACATTTTATTCTACATAACAATATTTTTATATTTCTATTTTTTATCACATGTCACAATGTAACAAACCCCTATATCAGCACATCACTTTTTTAAGAAATATGATCAAGAAATTATATCCTACTCGAATATATGATCCACACAAAAAAATTGTCAAATTTATCGGAAATTTATTCAGTGATTTCTGTGATATATTTATTTCTGTACTTGCATTGTTTCGTACTTGCTAGTCTTATTATATTATCATTATAATTATATTATCATTGTTACAGAAACATATAGGGAATTGACTTTTAACAATTGAAAAGATTATTGACAATAATGTACCATTTTCGACTTTTTGCTGTCAATGTTGCTAAGAGATAAACATGATTCTAGATTAAGAAACATGAAAGCTTTTTCTGATTTTCTGCTCTATTTATAGTTAACAATTGTAATCTATGGTAAGTTGAATTAGTATGGAATACTAATATAATGAGAAATGGATGAATGATGAAATAATTTCTTTTTTCTTCTTTCTGTATAAGTTTTGATGTAAGTGCTCGCAATAGCTATTCAGTTTCGGGTTATTTTTTATTAATGGTTTATAAGTATTAATATTATGTACGAAACATAGACTATAATTGCTCATATGAACGAGACAAATCCAAGACGTGGAAACTTAAAAATCTAATACCAGGCCGGAAATACCATTTGTATGCAGGGAAAAGTGACCAACAGATGACGATGACATGTAATGCAAATGAATAGAAAGAAACCAGACACTATACCGCGTTTGTTACAACCTGTCCCGGTTCCCGCGCTAGGCGATCGCTGGCTTTTTTCCGTGCTGGGGAAAGTCAAAGCCAGGCAGCCAATTAAAATACGCAACGTCGCAACAGCGCCTACGTAAGCGCCTCTCTTCTGGCTTCCATTCGCTCCTCGCTGCCCAGCAGACGATTTTTTCCTCGTTTCTCATTGGCACCGAAACTGTCGACAGGTTCTACCAAACGCGGAATAGTAGAAGGAAATTTGACGAGGTAGAACCTACAATCGGATACAGGAGATTAGGTGGCTGTCAGAACGTGCGCTGTTGCCAGATTGTTGCTCACAACTGGATTTCAGCCTGTGTCTGTAATATACGTGATACAAACGTGGCATCAATATCTGTTGTAAAGGTCACAAATGGAAACGTTCTATTTTCTTTTGGTGAGAAAGTTGGTACGTGAACTCGACAATACTGCGTGTTAAACGTTGCCATATTGTGTGCGGTAACCGGAGATTCTTGACACTCACTTGCTTTGCCTTTCCCATATGTTGCACCAACGCATTTCTCCCAGCTGCGTAAGCTAAAATATTTGGGCAATATTTCCGCTCTGAAACTAGAGATCTGTGAGTGGAATACATGACGATCTGAAATCGCTTGCTTAAAATGCAATGAAGAATCCAAAAAAGTGACTAATCAAGTCTTGAGTTTAAAGTTGAATAACTTTCTTAATGTAAAAATAATTTAATTTTTGTGCTAGGCAATACATTTTCTACTTAATAAGTTAAATAGGAACTAAAATATCGAGATTGTCTGTTCTTACATGATCACTAGCTAAGTGATTATTTAAATCGGAAGATATTACTATATCTACTTATTATAGAGTTCAATTCGAAAATATATGTGAAGAAGAACCCTATTGTTTGCAAATAATAACATACATAACAAATGTTAAACTTAACACTTCTAATTATATTAAAACGGTAGTGATTGCTGCTACAACTGTTTTAAGCATTGCCATTGGCTGGTGGTCTCACTTATCGGACACAACTTAAACACCTGGTTAGGTTAGGCTTCTTGGGTTTGGTTCTCTTAGCACAGACTAAAAGAAGAATTTTGGAGCGTTGGAAGAACAAGAGGACGAAAAATAGTTGTAGCAGCAATACCGACCTATTAAAATGGATACTTAATTTTCAAGAGAGACAGTCTTGTTGTGCTATTCAATGTGTTGCATATTACTGTGGCACCAATTCTTCAGTGTTGCCCTTTCATGCCGTGTATATTTCTCTATATGGCTAGAAACCTTCCTTGTTTGAAACAGCATTTTGTTTCTTCCTGTGTTTATTTCCTACATACAGTGGGATGCACAAGCATTACTCGCCAAATTGTCCATGACTACTTTCATTATTCTTTCTCTTGCATCCTACGGGTATTTAAGGAATGGATTTTTATATGTGCTGGTGAAAGGGTTATTAGCCACTTGTTTGGCGTTTGGTTCCAATTCTGGAATATCTCATTGCATAGAACGGAGAGAGTAAACATGGTGATGAACAATATGCTTGGTAATACTTATGCACCCACTGTACCTTCCAAAGTATTCTTCAGCAAACGATCTTCTCTCACAAGTCGTTTCAGTGTTGTTGTTTTTCGTACAATATCTTACCAGTTCTGTATTGACCGATCTTGAATTATATGAATTAAACTTGGAAAATGTACATAGGTAACGAATGTTAATTAACCTTTTATTTTCCAGAATGCTGCCATTCCGAGTCCAGTATACGTGCACGTGGAGGAAATCAAGAACGAACTTGGGGAGGTCATTGGAACCAGTTCAGTCGCCATAGCAAATGCCGGGGAACTGCAGAACGGTACGGCTTACGCCGTTGTGCAAAAGGTGGACAACAGCACGACAGAACTGCGAGGAAATACGAACGGTTCAATCCGCGACGTCCAGCAGATGTTGAAAGCAGACCCAGGCTTGTTCATCGACTTCTGGAGGTGGGACGAGAGATTCGACAACGTTTTAAACTCTGCACCCAGGGACCTGGCTCTGGCTAAAGACTTCCTTTTCGCTACAAAACGGAACAACTTTTTCAACATGAGGAGTAGGATATCTGAAGACATGGACCAATGGATGCGACGTCAGACGTTCGACGCTTCCGAAACGCAATCCATTATACACGACATTTTAACCAAGTTCCACAAGGAGGCGCAGAGCATAGCGGAAGATAATAATCGCCTGCTGAGTCACATGAGTACGGCGGTGGACAACTACGGGGAAAGCTTACGCAATTTGTCCCGTGGTGCGGACAGGCTTGTCGAGAAGATAAAGAGACGAGGTAACGACGACGTGAGAAGAGCCATTCCGATTTTGCAAAACCTGAGTCAAGCGATCAAGCAAAGAGCTAACTACGATTCGTACGACATTGGTAATCTTTTGAAACGTTCGCACATCTTACTCAAGAAGAATTTGGATTCCTTCACCATCATCAAGAATACCTTGTTTGACCAGCCTGTCATGGACAGTATATATAATGTCAAAAAGCAATTGAACAATATGGCAATGAAAATGAGCGAAGAAGTCAAGAAAATAAGTGGTACAGATAACTTTCGTACTTTTCTTTAAATAGTATTGAAGTTCTATACTGTTAATCCTATTCGCACACATGAGTCGGATATAAACACATGTTGTGCATTACTCTGTCAATTTTAAAATTGCTAATTCGCACACTTTTGTCCTGATCTTAAAAGTAGTCTTAGATTCATTGCTTTATAGATCCGTCCTTAAAGCAAATAAGCACAACATTATTTATGTACGTTTACGTTTGGCGTCACTAAAGTCCAAGTAGAGTACATGTAGAGTTGGTAAAAAGTGGTCTCAAAAGTAAACAAAAAGCGTTACTTCCTCCTATGTCATATGTCCCAATTTGCTCTATTACAATATTAAAAATACATTATGAACACTAAAATAACAAATTAAATACTAATGTAAGTCTTAAGGAAAATAATAATATGTACAGTCATTTGAATGTAATATCAGGATGTTATTACATGTTCAAATAAGTTTAATAAATAATAATAACACTAAACAAAAATAACAATTATTTGTAAAATTAAAAATCAACATCGTGAAGATCTAATTAAAATAGTAACAGTAACTTTGGTTGGTTGTTTTCATGGGTTGTGATAGAGCAAATTTTGAACTTTGTTAAAATGAGCGGAAAAGCTAAAAGAAACTATTCCAAACTATTAGTTGTTACAACTCGTAATAAATGTTTGAAACCAAATTTTAACTAGTTCATCAAACGTCCTGCACAAGTGAAGTAATTTGATGAATAACACAACTTTTCTAGGGTAGAGCCCTTAACAACATAGCTATTAATGGAAACACTAAAATGTAAAGAACAATTTTTAATTAATAAATTGTCTAATATTTATTATCTATCACATAATTTAAAGCCAAAAAATAAAGAAAATTAACTAATAATGAACAAATATTAAACCTCTAAAATTCTTAATAATACCTTACTCTGTAATACACATAAATTTGTAGATATGTAATTGAGAATATTATGTAAATAAATAAATAAATAAAGTAGTAGATAACTAAATAAATAAAATAATGGGCTATAAAAATTTAAATAATTAATGTCATTAATTAATAATTGTATTTCATAATATTGCAATCAAAATAAATAAAACCATGTGTCATTGCCGAAACCACAACTATGCAATAACGTATTAATGTTATAGTTGAATAGTTTGTGGCACAATTATCACTTTATTTAAACCCTTGCCTTCAAATGATAAAATAACGTTCATTTTTTGTGAGAACAACAGGATTGGGTAATTTGAGTTCAAGATAGCATTGCATAATGTCCGTAACATTTTACTGAGATAACATTGTACCTTGAATTTTAATAACACATTTATTATATTACTCTACAACCGGCTTTAAGCTCAAATAGCCTAATTGAGACTAGATGTACGAAACATTGGAACTTGTGGAACACGCTACATATTGAACACTGCCGTAGACATAAATTCAAATTACTAGTTATTACTTCAGTGCCACATTTGAACCTGGTGGTGAAAATTTGAACTTTTTTATCAGCAATTACTTTCTCATGGTCTTCATAGCCTCTACACAAAATTTTGCCGCACTCCTGATGCTCATAAAAAAGCTAAATTTCACCTTAAATGGAGTTAAAACTGACTTTCAAGGAGCTAGATTTACGAAGGTTGGATAAAGTGCCTCCTAGAGTAATGTTACTTGTCGAAGGGTGGGGAACTAAATTGATGACAATTTATTCTTTCACCATCAAGATCCGACAGCATCACCCATCTCAATAATCCACCGATGGTAGTATGAAATCCAAAATAAAGGATTCCCTGATAACAATATTATGTCAATTTCATGTCAACACGGCGCTATAAAAAAAAGTTAACTGGGGATATAAGAAGGGGTGGGGCGACGCTGCCAATATAACAATATCACGTCACGTGCAAAATGTATAATCATGGCAAAAGTTCGTCTATATGGGCCGGAACAACTGATGGCATCACAGTGGGAGCACGGGGGCAAGTGCCCCAGTTCACAGCCAAACGAGTGCACGAAAGAGCCAGATCTGGCTCCAAGAGAGCTAAATTGGCAACACTGCCACAGGGGGAAGAGCTTGGGAAGAGCCCCGTTAAAACTGTTCCGCATGCCCTTAAACGGAAAAGAGTAAAGGAGAGAGGGGTAAGGGGAGAAAGAGAGACAGAGAGAGATAATAAATAA
Organism: Lepisma saccharinum; assembly: GCF_977018435.1. NCBI lineage: Eukaryota > Metazoa > Arthropoda > Insecta > Zygentoma > Lepismatidae > Lepisma > Lepisma saccharinum. The sequence goes on from NC_139237.1 coordinate 79,387,962, forward strand.
AGTAAGATTTAGAAAGAAACTCTTTCGAGGGTTGAAGTGAAAGAGTGAAAGAGAAAAACAGAGAGAGAGAAAGAAAGAAAACAAGTGACTGGGAGGAGAGGGAAAGAAACAGAAAAAATGACACACTGACACACACACACACACACAGAGAGAGAGAGAGAGAGAGATAGAGAGAGAGAGAGAGAGACAGAGAATCATATTTTAGAAAAGCGGAAGATAAGTCAAGACAGAAAAATATAGAAATGAGAGAAATGGAAAATGATTCCTTGGAGAAGCGGACAATAAGAAGATAGAAACATGTAAAAATAAAGAGAAATATAGATTGAGATAAGAACGAAAGAGAGGGAAAGGGAAGAACAAGTGAAGTGAGATAAAAGAGATTGAATAGAGAGAGAGATATATATATATATGCACGCTCAAGAAAATCACAAATATAGATCTGTTTCACAAGCTACTTACTGTTGAATGTTGTTACCCCTCCCCTACCACAGGCACTGCAGTCTTGTTGACTGTTCACTGCTAAACCTTTTCTTTGCTTTGGAAACGATAGCGTTCTTGTGTCCGAAGAGGCCATCTTTCTCATCTGGTTGCCATGTGCACGGGCGTCCGTTATATTTCACAAATTCAGCATAATTTCAGTCACAGTAATTTGTGTTAATTATTATAAATGACTGGTCATTTGAAGTGAGATTGGTACGTACAAATCGTTACAAGAACACGGTAACTTTAACTGAAGCAGTGTTTTAGGTGGAAAATGTTAAATGTTTCGTTTGCGCTTCATGAAGCATGGTTTTTACACTGACTCACGATGCTGTACATTATCCGAATCTAGGACAATTGCGATGAAGCTAAAATCAAGAATAATTGCGATGATTTTGACGATGAAAGTCATTTTTCAAATTAATGGTAGGACAATTCCGACGATCAGGACCTAACCTAACCTAACCTAACCAAAGGCGCCACAGAACTAATAATGCTGTAGAAGGTTGGAACAACAAAATAAATAGTTGGCTTGGAAGACCGCATTCAAGAATCATGATGTTCTGGCCTGCCTCAAGAGCCAATCAGAAGACACCAACATCAAGAACATGCGGATGGAACTTAATTTAGAAGGTGAGAAAAGGAAGAACCGTGACATTAAAATCGACGAGAGAGTTGGAAGGTGTATTCACACACATGAGGAAACGGGTAGCTTCAAAAAGTGTCTGTTGGCTCTAGCCCGTGTTCAAAAACTTGATTCAACCAAATTACCAGCCGAAATATCAATATTCCACATAATTCTCTTGTAAGAGGTATTTACGGGGTGTTAAGTCCGCCTTCAATTTGATAGAAGATTTAAAATGTCATCGCAATTGTCCACCCGCCCTTTCACTTCAGTGTTCATCGCAATTGTAGCGAGTCACAGGTTTCCAAGGGTGTCATTCTTATGAAGCTGTGTAGCAGTGTAGCAATACATTAAAGCGCAAAGGTAGAGTAGCTCCCGACCTTCTAGGTAGCGTATGGCTATCAAGGAACATTGAACTAGGTGTCATTTGGCTCATTCTGCTTTTTATGTTCTTTTCTGGTTTACAACTATTTGTGTGTATTTCGATCACGGGCATCGGGATTCTTCATTCGTTCTTTCTTGTTTCTTACCTTGTAAACGCCCTCCCTTGCCCGGGAAAACAAAAACTACCACTACCGAGATAGAGGCGGCAAAATCTCCCTCGGACAAGTGAAAGTGCTTAACGGTCCAGGTTGAGTTCGTGTATAGGGACGGTGACCAACAGTGCATAGCGATTAGCCATATCAGAAAAAAACACATATACGTTCAATTACCAGACTTTTACCCATAGCCGGGAAGCGGCTAGCTGCATACCTGAAAATCACGGGTAGCGACATACGTATGAAATGATATTGCCCAAATTAACATAAAAAGTAAAAAGTATATTCTATCAATTCAATACAGCTCCTCCTCTTGCATTCTCTCATTCACTCACACATCCAGCTTACGGGGCACATCAACAAAAATAATACATAAAATGCACAGGTTTTTGACGACGAGCCCTAATTATTGCATTCACATTTACTTTTACATTGACTTTTGTTTAATCAGGTCATTCATGAATTGCTCCAGTGCTACTTCAAATCACTAGCCAGCCCTTAGTTAAGTTTACCTTTAAAAATAAGTCGGTGCGGTGACAATACATTATTTATCCAGAATAAACAAAGCGTCTCAACAGCAATTACGCTCACGTGGGTGGACGTTTTTCATTTTTACTCGACCTCACGTGGTCCTAAACATAACAATAACCTCCGTTGAGTGACGCAAACATATACTCTCAAGCGGGCGGGACTTCAACACTTCGCCGCGACGATCAATTAATATTACCAGGCAAATACTTTAACAATAATCACATACGCGACCTGACGTAGCTAGCAGCGACACAGCGCTGACACATACTAAAATGAACAAACCTCAAATTGATTAAACAATTAAGCGGGCGGCGCTTTACTCTAGCAGTACGCACTTCAATCAATACAAAAGGAGCACAAACAACAGTGAACTTAAGAACATCAATAATCACAAGAAGTGAGTAAAATTGACCTGAGACAATTAAATACAAATATTAAGCGCAACGGGAGTCTGATGCGAAGTTTCGAGGTGTGTGGGCGTTTGCAAAACGTCGACGAATTTCTAGGGCATTCTCTAAATATCAATCGAGCCGGTACGTGTTGACAATCATACAGATGAATACGTTACCATCTCTCTGGTTCCACGGCGCATCCTGGCGTCTTCGCGGGCGATTGAAATCACTTAGTATGCACTCGAAAGGTTTTCCTATTCTTCCACGATCGCGACGACGAGAAGATGAAGAGCGTTCATGCATCGGGGTCCTCGGCGGATCAGTGACGACGGGTCGTCGGCGTCGCTCGGGAAATGTCAGGGGCCTCGGCATTTCTTCCTCTCGGGGTCAGTGAGCATCTCTGTGGTCAGGCGTCATTCGGACGTCGCATCTGGGCGGTAGGGGGTCATTCATGGGCGTCGTCGGCGACTTCTCCAGCACCGTCGGACGATCTCAAGCGTCGGGACGTCGATATGGCAGCGTTCAGCATCTCTCTCTCCCTCTGTGGCATCTCATAGGCTCGGGGTTTCAGCATGATGTAGGCATTCGTCGGGCGTCTCGTCTGGCATCGGGGCGGACCGATGGTGGCCCTCCTCCTCTCTTTTACTGTCAGCCGGCCATCCTTATGGGCGTTTCACTTCACAAAAAAGACAAAATCTCGCCTACGGCCACTTCTCACAAACTCGCTCTGAAGACTACAGTAGGCTGGCGCACTTCCGCTCGTCCTCACACCAAAAAGGTAACAACACACGACGAGTCGGCACAATGGTAGTCTCAACGTTCGGAGCGCGTGGATGTGTTCTCCTTAGAACTCGCGGTAAAAGTGTGTGTCGAAATGGCAGGTCCTTTCGTTTTATGAGGATTTCGAAAAAGAACGCTTCACAGTCGTTTAGGGTACGCTTCCCACGAGGTCATTCCTCTTCGCTCCATTGTCTCCCAGCCTCGACAAAGCGTGCTTCTGCTAGGGTACGTTAGGATTAGGTGGGGGTCAGCCTCGCGCCAACGGCTCAACTGCAATCTGTGTTCATAAACTGATCGATTACAACCAATTCGATCTGACATCCGTAATTCTTGCTTGATTGCGACGAATCTACACACATCCGTCCTTGCATACATGTTGCTGCGCTGGTAAAAAATTCATTTCAGTCCGGCTGCTGGAACCCGAGATATTTGAATGGCTGTCGTTAAGGCCGAATTTCCTAAGTTTCAGATGCAAAACGTGAGCTTTCTGGTGCTCGTCCGTCAGACTCGCGACTTCCTCCCTTACTCCCGTTGGCTTGGCAGATCAAATATATATACATACAAATAAAAACACTCAACACCTTGAAAAAAAAATGTGCACGGCCAAGGATTAGAATAATAATAATGATGCAGGTCGACGATAAATCTGACTGTGACAACCTCTAGGCTTAATCGCGACGACGAGGAAGAATGATGAAATGAGGAAATGGGTGATGGGGAAAACACAATGACACGCAAGCCTTCGAACCAGGAACATCTATGAACTTTGGTATAGCGAACCCCTAAATAATCCAGAAAATGTACTAAGAGTCATACACTATACCGTTTCCCAATAATAAAATCGCCTTCTTTGTGTCAGTAGATTTTTATGTACTTTCTACCCCCTTTCTCTCTGTTTACAGTGGTTTCAAACTTGAATACATTCGAGTTTTACGACTTACGAGACAAGAAATGTGTGTGTGTCATGGACGTTAACAGGGAGGGACAAGCAAGGTATTTTTTTTCCAAAGGGGCAAACGAGGCATATTTTCCTCCATAAGAGCGTTGCTCTCTTTAAAATATATATATAATAATAATTCTGTCTGAAGTTGCCATGTTCCTACAGTAATTAACATAAATTACTGTGATTAAAATGAATTATGTAAGTGAAATACTGTATATACCGGGTGGGCCATAAGTCAGTTGTCACTAGCAATCGTTAAACTTTGTTTTGCCTAGCCTAGTGGAAGTCAGTTGTGAACTTGACTAGTGCGTATTACCCAGCATTCTTATATTGGGTAATACGCACTAATAATATATAACATTGAGATTGTCATTCGTTTTCCAGGGTGGACCGTCGCCCTCCTTGCCCCCCTTTCCGGACATCCATGGGATGTGTGTGTGTGTTTTAGGAATGTACATATAAAAGTATCATTTTTCATACCCGTGTTGAAAAGTGGTATAGCTTGTGGTTTTAAAAACGCCAATTATAAATAAAGTCTATGAAAACCAAACCACAGACGGAGCAAATAATTATATTATCATTTAACGCAGTGAGCTCAACAATAAAGTACTCAAACTGTGAAAATTTATATGACGTAAGCAAATACCATGATAATATTAACGTTAGTTTTATATTTTATATCGCGGAGTGGTTAGCACATCGCGCTACGACGCTAGGGGTCCTGGGTTCGAATCCTAGCCTGGACATGGGTATTTGTGAGTGTCCATTCATCAATTTCATCATGTCATCACTCATTCCCATCTTCGCAAATTAGCCAAAAGTGGCACGAAAACACCAAAAGCGAAGATAAATTAAATCAAATTAAATCAAATATTTTATATCTACCATGTAGTTTACAAGCTTCTCTTTTTAAATTCGGTAACAGTATGGTGTAGTGAAAACACATTTCTTCAAATTTACAAGATAAACTACTTACGGAACTGAGTTTCTGTAGACTTTTGGAAGCTCGTGGAAGTGTTTTCTCCCTTCGTTCAACTTATTCGGCCGGTAAATCATGTATTTTTCGACATTAATGTATCTCCGATGCACGATAGCTCTTGCCACCATTACCGTCGACTAGGTGAATCAAATGTTCCGTGCGTTCGATTATGTAACCCCCTGTTAGTGTAGCAACCACGCGGTAGTTTTACAAGATGACGTGTGAGTTTTTTTTTTTTTTTCAAATTTAATTTTCTGTTTGTCTAACCAAACTGAACCTAACCTAACCTTCCGTGAATGGTTTGTGGATCAATTTTCGCTTAAAAACCTTCTGTGAATAGTTTGTGCGGCATTTTTCGGTTAATAAGTTTGGAAGCACTGAATATCAGCTGACGATAGACAACGTGAGTCAAGATTTGCCCGCGAATTAGCAACGAACAATAAATGCTTGTAATGTGAAAAAATACGCTTTTTTCAATCAAAAAAGCAAACTCCCTCGCTCAAAAATGTTCCGCTATGCATATAAGGTAAGTACAAATGTAAATAATTAGGAAATAAACGAGTGAAATGTGTTTTCACTATACCATACTGTTACCTTAAATTCTAGTTTTTTTACACTGGCGTTCTAAGAATTCTCAGGTTTAACATAGCCTAACAATTTCACGACCATTATCGAATTCCCTCATGCCTGTTTTTAAATGGGATAACACTTGCTATAATCATAAGTGCACGGTATAATATAGGTGCTGCCATCTGCAATGAGCTTTGCCTCAACAGGCCAATTGCTCCTGCATTTGAATACGGTGGGGATTTTGTTACGTTTAACCTATTGATACTATACGTCTGACTGCCATGTAGGAGACATGGGTTCGATTCCCGAGATGAATGACAATATCCTTGCATTTAGCGGTTCCGGGTTCTTCCAGGCTCTTCCAGGAGGAGTAACGGCTGCCGGAGAGTGGTGCTGATCGCATCAACTCCTAAGTCGATGAATTGATTTGCTTATTATTTTACGTCGCTTTTTTTTACAGATTTTGGCTAATCGCAACGATGAGGATGAAGACGGAACTGACGAAAGGACACCCACAAAGAACGCCCATGCCAAGGCCGGACTCGAACCCAGGAACGTCGGTTCACTGAGAATGTGTAAGACCATATCCCTAAACTCAGTATGTGCCCCGTGCATTGCAAGGAAGTAACACATTAAAGTTGAAAAAATAGATGTTTTTCATCTTTATTAAGATGCACATTCTGAGTGTCAGGGTGGGTCGCTAAAAAATAATGAAACTTTACGAAGTAGAATGTACCTATTTTCAACTGTGGAATACAAGAAGTTATATCGCACATCTTTTACAAACGAAGAACAGTAAAGGTACTTTGAAATTTCTTACAATACGTGACTCGCAGATAACACAATACAGGTTACTGGGCATAATCTACAACCTTGTAGTTTGCACAAGAGATACTAGGTGGCACCAGCTTCCAACTCCAGTACGAAGATGGTTTTTCAGCGGAGAGTTGGATAGACCCTTCTTGCGTTAACCTCTTCAATTTAATATAGTAATTAAAACACGTGACGGAAGCGCAAAAATGCGTGTACCTGCGTTCTTCATTAATTAAAGGACGAAATATATCACACACGCACAAACAAACATGAGAATATTAGAATGTTTAGAGGTCGGAATTAAATTTGCAATAAATTACAATCAAGACTAGGTCAGTGCACTTCATTAATTTAAGTTTTTTTTTAAAGGCCAAATTGATGTTGAGAAGGAAAGTACTATGTGCAAATGTGTCTAAATTTTCGACTCAATAGAATACGTAAAACATTACTGGGTATGAGTGTTTAAGTCCACTTTTATGCACAGATAGGCTAATCGGGACTGGACCTACAGGTTAAAGTGGAATCCGAACCACTATGTGAGTCCACCGGGTATCGAACCCGGGACCCCTTGATTACTAGGCAACCACGTTACCGCTATGCCATCAGGGAGGCCCAAATCATTACTGAGTTGATACGGTTCTTTCATAAATTTAAACTTCTTAAATTATATTAATTATTCGAATTAGTCTTTGTTATAAGCCCACTTTAATCGCAGATAGGCCAATCGGGACTGGACATACAGTTTCAAGTGGATTCCAAACCACCATGAGCCCGCACCGGGTATCGAACCCGGGACCCTTTGATTGAAAGGCGACGACACCATCCGGCCTTTATTCTAATCAGTGGGGCAGTATGAGATCTGTAATTATGCAATTCTAATCAGCGTCATTTCCTGAATTTTCAATCTAGGATGGGGTGTAGCTACATTTTAGGTGATGTAGAGGTGAATTTAGTGCCAAAATGACCATCAATTAGACCTTTGGGAAAAATTGTAATGTGTGTCGCGGAAAAGTTTGGTGGTGGTGTGTTCGAATGTGTAGTTAAATCAATGTTTCCAGTATTATGAGTGCAATAATGCTGTATAGTGTGTACTTCATACCTAGTTTTTTTTCCCCTCAGTATGGATGGAAGGAAATATAATAGGTGTTTATTTGTGAAGTGTCGCATTGAGCCTGGCTTCTATTTGTAATAAGAGGATTTAACCCATTGACGTTATGCTTTTGTTGACATGTCCTCTATCACCCCTGCCTCTGTCGCTTGGAGTTTACATCTGCGTTGCTGTGGTAGTGGTGGGTCTCTGAAGAGTTCGCCATTGTGGTCCTTAGAAGGGTCTACTTGAAGTGGTGAAAGTCTTGGGTATTACCTGGTGTTGGCCCTTCCTAGTGGTTGTCTGCCTATCTCGCCGACTGTAGGTTTGATATGTGTTGGTAACGTTCTCCAGAATTTTTGGACGTCTCTTGCTATTAGGTACGGTAAAGTTTCAAGTTCCATGTCTTCGTGAATCTGTAGGTTGGTTGTTCTTCTAGAACAGAGGCATCTCCTGAACGCATGAGGTGCATGCTACGCATGCGTTCAGGAGACGCCTCTGTTCTAGAGTGACCACTGATGATTCTTGCAGCTCTATCTTGAATTACTTGCAGCTTTTTGAGATTGGTAGGAGCAATGTTGTTCTAAGCTGGTATGACATACAGGATTATGGGTCTAATCATCATCTTGTATATTTGTAGCCTCGTTTCCATGGGCAGGCCTAGGTTTATAAATATGGTGTATAGGCCGAGGAGACGTTGGTTGCCTCGGTGTTTGATTTCTTCAACATGTTGTCTGAACGTCAGGCTGTGGTCCAGAGTGAGCCCTAGGTATCTGGCTGAACCCACAAATGGAACTGGTTGACCTAGGTAAGTTCCGGTTGCCGATTGCATCTTCTCGTTCTTTGGAAGTGAACTGCCATGCGCTTGGAGCTATTTATATTGATTCTCCTATTGGTCGACCAGGATCCTAAGCCTTGTAGTTGTTTATTTAAGGCTCTGCAGCTCCATTGGAAGGTTCTTCTAGAGACAAAGTATGCTGCGTCGTCGGCGTTGTACGCTGGGAAGCAAGCTGGTTCAACAGGCGCATATGCTGTGTATAGGAAGTATAAGATTGGTCCAAGCGTGGATCCTTGTGGAACACCCGCACACACCGGGCCAGTATGTGTTTCTGCTCCTTGGAATCTGGATATAAATGAACGGTCTTCTAGGTAGCCTAGGTAGCTCTGTAGTAGATGGATGTAGCAGTCAGGTAGCGGCGTTTTACTGCTAACTTACGATGGCTCTGCTGGCTGGTGAGCAAGTCGACCACTCTTGTGAGTTTCGTTGTTGCTCTTAGTCCAGTTCTGAAGCCGTGCTGGAAGTTTGGAATTATGTGATGTTCATCTGCCAGTGGCTGTAGTCTACGGAGGATCATTCCTTCCATGGCCTTGCTGATATGGGACAGTATGGAAGAATATTAAATAGAAGGCTGCTTGTGATATCACATCCATTGGAGTGAGTCTCTGTTGTGGAGTCGTTGCCGTAACGAAACCAGAGATGGTCATTTTTGTTCAACCTCCCTCACCCTCACAAATCTCCGGAAGGTGAGGGTGAGGTCTGTCCTGTGAGGGTCGCCCTCCGGAGAGTTGTCACATCTGAACGAAACTAATTATCGTGGGTTCGAATCTCGTAGACGGCTTGATAATAATATAATTTTCAATAGTTTAAAGTTTCCCCCAATTTCCTCAGAACGAGCCTCCTTAATTCAGTTCATTTTATTTTCTGAAACCTGTACTATAGACAAATCCTATTCTCAAAAATTAACCATATAGTTTGAATAAAATATAACTAGTATTTTGTAGTGGAAATATTTAGTTTCAGTAAATTCCGTTTTAAAAATTCGAAATTGAAGGGCGCAAATTCTTTTTCCACTCGTCATCTGAAATATCTGTTCCCTCTGTGTCGGTTGTATAGGACGACCACACATCCGATATCCGTTTCGGATGCAACGGAAACCCAAATATCCAGATAGTACAGATTTGATTAAGTATTTGTAGAAAATCCTAACAGTGAAATACGAACATGACGAATATAAGAATATGTGAATAGCATAAACGAAAAACTTTCCCGGCACTTCCCCAATTTCGTTGATATTTCGCATACTCAATAAGTTAGGACTCCCTAATCACGAATCTGCAGATAAAATTTGGCGCTCACGTGTGGAACTTGCAAAATAAGGGGGTCCGTGATCGCAACCGACAATGCACAATTGCTCATTATTTATCGCAAGATTTTGCGTTTAGAATACTTAAAGAACGAAATATATATATTCCTGATATTACTACGACCCCAAAATTTAACTATGTTTGCCTAACCTAACCTAACCTAACCTTGCCGTGCATGGTTCGTGGGGCTATCCGTGAATGGTTTGTGGGGCTATCAGTAAATGGTTTGTGGGGCTACGCGTGCATGGTTCGTGGGGCTACCCGTGCATGGTTAGAGGGGTTTAAGGCTAATTGCGACCAGACACCGTCAAAAAATGTCAGTTTCGTAGCACTTGAGCGACAAATTTCAACCACATAATCGTGATCAAGTGTCCTAAATTAGTGAGTATGCGAAATATGAACGAATTCCTCCGTATTATTAATATTTACCCAACCGAAACTAACTAAAAAATGGCTTATTCCAAAGCAAAACTTACGGAAAAATTGACATTACTTCCTTCCTTCAAAAGACGCCATCTTCCTCACATGAACAACTGAGGGTCTCACTTATCGCACAACACTTTAGCAACCTTGTGTAAACGAAACGTAACGAATAACAGGTCTCGCATATAGCACAACACTTTAACAACCTTGGGTACTGAACACAACGTAACGAATTGCGAACGTCACTTGTTCACATGAGAAAAATGGCTCCCATTGTTATTTATGTATCGAGAATCAGCGTGGTTATTCACAACGTTATTTTACACCTTCTACACGTTAATTTACAATTTCTACACGTGACCACCAAATCTTAACTGCAGATACGTCATCAGGACTCCATAATTAGTGAGTATTCGAATTATTAACGAAACTTATGCCTTTCTTTTGTATTGTAAAATCGCAACCTTCTACACATTATTTTGCAAGTTCCGCACCTGAGCGACAAATTTTAACTGCAGATTCGTTATTAAGAGGTCTAAATTAGTGTGTATGCGAAATATGAAAGAAATTGGGAAAGTGTCCGGTATTGTAAAATCATATCTATCCGGACATTTCGGATAATCCGAATATCAGAACATTTCAAGTATCCGATACCCGGATAAAATTTTATCCGGATTTGGCAATCCCTAGCTCGGTTGCCTTCCTCTCCTCCATTGTTAATGTGGAAATGGAAAACAAGTTCTCAAAAGCCTCATCTATGTAGTTAGCTGCACCTGAGCTACATAAGCTTCGTTCGAGCGACACTGTAGTATTATACGAGCTATTGCTCTCTCCACGAAAATAAACCAGTCAAGGTCGGAGCTTCCCTTGCCTCCTCCACACCCCTGTCCTTCCAGTGTTGTCACGCTTCTTCTAAGCTGCTCAGTCGCGCGTTGTACAGTCACGGATACTGCCGGCTTGTAAGGAATACATTGACTTTCAATGGAATCGTTACAAGCCGGCAATGTCCGTGACTTTACGTGTGCGGTTGATATCGTCGGTTGAGATTGTTACATTGACAACACTGCGGATGGGCAGTGTGACCTTGACTGGACTATTTTCATGGCCTTAGCTTTACCTTCTCCTCGTTCCAGAACGTGACCAATGGCTCCATGTTCGCCGGCGTAGATGAGATAAAGGACGAATTCGGACGAGTGATTGGTCAGAGCGCAACGGCCATCTCCACGGCAGGCAACCTGCAAGAAAACGTAGCGATTGCGGTAGCATCCAAAGCGAACAGCACCACGACAATTCTGCAGAAGAACATCTCCAGCTCCAGCAAAGAGATAAAGAACGCGTTGAGCGCCTTCGACTCGAACCTGTTCGTTGACTTCTGGAAATGGGAGAACAACGCCAACTCCCTCTTCGAAAGCATGCAGAAGGAGTTTCAAGAAACCAAGGATCACGTTGTAAGGAGGTCGAGAAATGTTTTCCACTCTGCCTCGGAAACGCTTCTGTCCAGCGCCAGCCGGTTTCTGCTGAGCGCCAACAAGACTGAGGACATGGTGCCGAACATACTGGACAAGTTCGAGAAGGAAGCAGGCTACCTGGTGTTCCAGTCCGAGAAGTATATGAAGTCTTGGGACTCCACGATCGACGGCTACTACAACAAACTGCGCGGTCTGTCTCGGGCGGCCGACACCTTGCTCGGGAAGTTAGCCTCCAAGATAAAGCACAACAGGAAGTCAGGCGTGGACATCCCCAAGCTGCAGAAAGTTGGCAAACGCCTGGCCAGTCTGAGGGACACGTTGCAGACCAAAGCCACCTCCGATACTCAACAAATGAAGACTCTGCTGAGCAAACCGAAGCAGGTCCTATTCAACCACGCGGTGGACGCCAGTCAATTGGAGAAGAGTTTGGTGGACCAACCTGTTCAGCAAGCCATGCAGAAAGTGAACAGCTACTTCGAAAGAATATCCTCCGACATCAAGAAACAACTCGGTGATCTTGGACTATTAACTAACTTCCCTTTTAATGGCACCAGTTTATTTAAAGCTGAGACTGGTTAAGACATTCAAACTTCTGATGTGCTGTCTTGTGTAATTATCAATAATTACAATGAAAGAATAAAACTAACAGTACTACTATTATTACTTTTTCTCCCTTTTCAGTTTTTGGTATTCATTTCAGCTATAACACCATTAAGCCTTGTTTCCGTGAGATAAAAAACTCAATATGATGACCAAGGCAGAAATTTAATTTATTATAAAACATAAACTAAACGTAACGTTTCAACCTTCTAGCAAGGTCTTCTTCAGACTCTGTACCAAGTACAACTGAATCAATACAAGACAGGACGATATATATACACAAACATTACTCCCCTCCAGACTATTAGAAAGTTGTTCTAGAACATTCTACAAATTTCTGCCTTGGTCAGCATATTGAGTTTTTCATTTCAGCGTAACAGAGTGAATATAAGTTTTGATTTGACAAAGACAACAATCTAATAAACAAAATAACACTACTACGCTAACCTGAGCACATCATAACTACTAGAAAGTAATCATTCACAAACTACTCAAGCCATTATAATAACAATGATTTAGCGTCGTTTTTAAGCCACATTTGGCTAATCGCGACGATAAGGACGAGTAAAGGCATGAAGAAACTGGTGAAGAGACATTCACAAAATACGCCCATGCCCGGCCGAGATTCGAACCCTGGATTCCTGTCGTCGTAGAGCCTTGTATTAATATTAATTTGAGATAATATAAAAAATACAGTGCATTGATGCACGTGGTAGGTCGAATCCCAAGTAGCCGAAGCCCATCTGAGAATAAAATTGATTTAAGACAAACTTCGAATATTGTCCTTTTCAATGGACAATCCAAGCGAACACACACAATGAAATATTTACAATCATCGATTCTTGAATTGCACGAATAGAACTGATTCTGTGTGTCACACACAATATGCTTCAGATTTTCCATAAGGGTCATTCCATGTCAAATCAACCAATGGTCTGAACCTTGACATCAACCACCCAGCTTATAGTTATGGTACATGGAAGTCAGCAAATTTCACAAGCATTACAAGACAAAATAATTAATTTCCACAGGAACCCATTGTCGTCCCATTATGAAATTTTGACAGAAATAGTCAATTGATGTCTTCAAAACATATATTTTTCCAAAAAAAAAAAAAAAATATTAAAAGGGGTGTTTTTGAGATTTTCGAAAAAACGTTTTTCGAGTTTTATAAGAACTACAAAATTGAAATAGCACTGCTATGTTTCATTTTAAATTAAAGCTCATTAAAAGAAGAAGAGAATGACATTAATTTGAGCTCTCTAGGTCAAATAGTGTTTGATCTACTGCTGTTTAAAGATTTCAAAATGTCGTCAAATTTTGGGATTTTGGCTTTATTTAAAGCCAATAACTCAAAACATATATGCGCGCAAAAGATCTAAAATTTGGTAGTTTTTGTCCTCTTTATAGGTACAATGAAAAAACAAAAAAATGTTAAGAATTTGAATCCTGAAGGTTCAAAAATATTTTTTTATTGGTTGATTTACCATGACCCATAAACACTGTAATGCACTTTCTGATTGTCTTTGTATCAATTGGATCCCACTTTAAACTGTAGGTCCAGTCCCAATTAACCTTACTGTGCATAAAGTGGACTTAAAACACCAAATCAATCAACCAACCAATATTTGTATAAATTATTGTCAGACTTACATATGGGAGCATTCTCGTGTCTTTCCCCAAGCAGTAGCCTCTAAGTTTTCAATCATACTTCAGCGACGTCTGGTGGCTCTGAATTAGGTGAAGAGCTAGTAGGAGAAAAATGGGAGAATAGAAAAAAATAGATCAATAATTGCACATACTTATTACGTCATACTAGTGACGTATTTACGCAAACAAGCGCATACATAACCCCATTACGCCTACCGTACACAGACTTGCTCCCACGGGTAAAATTAAAATTAAATACAATGGTACGATTGGTGTGCACTAGAACCAAAACACAAACACCTACAAGTAGTGGTACGCACCAATCGACATCAAAGAACCTTGGTGTCAGTCAAGGAAACTACCTCGGCAATGATGGTGCTCAACTGACCATGGGTCATGTACTCGTGAATCAACATTCTGATCCAAGAAACGAAGTAAAAAGTTTCACTTTTGCGCCTCATTTCTAGATATTGTAAAATAACAACAACAAAATCACTGAAATACTTTGCAACAAATCGTATTTAAATTCAAGGGGGAAGAACTCAGAATTGGCAACACTGATAAACCAAATCTAGCGCTGCAATAAAAAGAGTTATTTTACTAAAGAATACTGGGGACTTGAATAAAAAAGTCTGTATAAAATTGTTTCATTACATATTCATTATGCAAACTTTTATTTCCCTCACATTAACTTTGCACTTTTTGTTTTTTGCCTCCGATGTTAAAGAAACTACACGATAATTGAGAGAAAATATGATCAAGCTTCCTCCTACAAGTTCAGTTTGTTACATTAATTAGTTCGGAATGCACAACTGAGGTTTTGCTTCTAGGAAATCAGAGAGAGGGTGAGAAAGAAAGAAAGAAAAAGACATAAAAGCAAATGGTGGACAGAAAAAGATATTAAAAGGGGTAACAGAGAGAAAGAGAGGCAGAAACAGGGGAAGAGGACTTAGACAAACAGAGAGCGAGTGAGGGTAAGTGGAAAGGACAAAGAAAGAGGGAAGAACGGAAAGAGAGAAGCATAAGGCAAGAAAGAGGGGAGAGACAAAGTACGAATATAAAACTGTAGTGTTGAAAGTAGGGATGGCCAAACGGATCCGGATCCGGATCCGGGTCTGAAGGTTTCGGATCTGGATCCGGATCCGAAAGTTCCTGATCCGGGTCTGAAAGATTCGGATCTGGATCCGGATCCGAAAATCCGGATCCGGATCTGAGAGTTTCGTATCTCAATCCCATTATAATATTACCACACCTTAAAAGGTATTATGATCTTCGATTACAAAGAAATTTTTCGTTAGTCCTATAAGAATTTTTTTCAAGTGTTGTTCCTAAAATACTTTGCTACGCATCGGCTAACACACTCGTGCACAAAAATAATCTTACTTGTTTAACATAAAATGTTAGAGGTGATTTTGTAAATGCCATTGAAACCAATATGTATTCATTCGAATGTATTGGAAATGAAAACACACATAAATGTGAGACATTCCATTCCAGGATGAAACCTTTAACACATATAACAAGATAGAAATGTTATACAAAAATTATACAATTGTTCTACAGTTACAGTTCTACAAATTAAAATACAACATTATAATATATGCAGTGTTAAATAATTACAAAGTGTAAGACTAACAAGGGAGGTTATCTAAGTATCCCCCTCCGATTTCCATGAAACTTGGCAGTATAGTGGGGCCCAAAGGAAGAATTACGTGTTTTTTGTTTCAGTTAAAAAACGGTTTTAGGGGGCAAAACCCCCTCAAATGTCAAGATGAGGACAAATTGAAGTGAGGATCTGACCCCTGTGTCCCTCCGATTTCCATAAAACTTGGCAGGTGTATAGTGGGGCCCAATGGAAGAAATACTTGTTTTTTGTTTCAGCTAAAAAACGGGTTTAGGGGGCAAAAAACCCTCAAATGTCAAGATGAGGACAAATTGAAGTGAGGATCGGACCCCTGTGTCCCCCTCCGATTTCCATGATACTTGGCAGGTGTGTGTATAAACCGGCCCAAATGAAGAAATACGTGTTTCTTTTGTTTCGGCTAAAAAACTGTTTTAGGGGGCAACCCCCCCCCCCCTCAAATGTCAATATGAGGACAAATTTTAGTGGGCATTTGACTTATGTGTCCCCCTCCGATTTCCATAAAACTTGGCAGGTGTATAGAGGGGCCCAAAGGAAGAATTACGTGTTTTTTTTGTTTTAGCTAAAAACTGTTTTAGGGGGCAAAATCCCCTCAATGTCAAGATGAGGACAAATTGAAGTAAGGATCTGACCCCTGTGTCCCCCTCCGATTTTCATGAAACTTGGCAGGTGTATAGAGGGGCCCAAAGGAAGAAATGTGTGTTTTTTTTTTGTTTCGGCTAAAAAACTGTTTTAGTGGGCAAAACCCGCCTCAAATGTCACGATGAAGACAAATTGACATGAGGATCATCTAACCCCTGTGTCCCCCTCCGATTCTCATGAAATTTGATAGGTGTATAGAGAGGCCGTATGCCCCCTGTTTCTTTCTATGCCATATTTACGTGGTTTCGGGGTCAGATCCCCACTTCAATTTCTCCTCATCTTGACATTTGAGAGGGGGGAATGAAAACACACATAAATGTGAGACATTCCATTCCAGGATGAAACCTTTAACACATATAACAAGATAGAAATGTTATACAAAAATTATACAATTGTTCTACAGTTACAGTTCTACAAATTAAAATAAAAAAGTTCTGGATCTGGATTTCGGATCCGCTAGGATCCGGATCTGGCCATCCCTACTATACACCTGCCACGTTTCATGGAAATCGGAGGGGAACACAGGAGTCAGATCCCACTTCAATTTGTCCTCATCTTGACATTTGAGAGGTGTTTGCCCCCTAGAACAAATTTTTTGCCGAAACAAAAAAACACGCGTTTCTTCATTTGGGCCCTGCAAGTTTCATGGAAATCGGAGGGGGAGACTTAGACCTCCCTTGTAAGTGTATTAATTAATTACAAATCGCGCACGCGCGCACACACACTATATATATATGTGTGTATGTTTATTATATATATATGTATATTAGCAGGTAACAATATGTTATAAGCACATTCTTACTTTCCAAAGAAGCGCATGTGGGATGGCAAAACGGATCCGGATCCAAAAATTCCGGATCCGGATCCGGATCCAAAAGTACCGGATCCGGATCCGAAAGTACCGGATCCAGATCCGAAAGTACCGGATCCAGATCCGAAAGTACCGGATCCAGATCCGAAAGTACCGGATCCGGATCCGAAAGTTCTGGATCCGGATCCGAAAAATTTTAGGAACCAACCGGATCCGGATTTCGGATCCGCTAGGATCCGGATCTGGGCATCCCTAGTTGAAAGCAGAACATCCCATACCTTCAAAAAAAAAAAGAACAATGAAGCAATTTTTACACATTCTAATTTTCTTCAGAAACTAAATTCAGTTGTAAACATCCCAAATTGATCACCCTCTCTTCATTTTTCCATAGTATTTCTAAATTTTCTTTGGGCGACCTGGATATTTACGAGTCTTGAATAATTATTTCCATCCTTTGGGTCAGTGCTTCAACGGACAGTTACTGAAGAACTCTTAGCTGTACATATTTCTGCAAGCTTCGACAACATTTTGATCAAGATCAAGTATTTCATTCTGCCATAAATGATAAACAAATTAAATATAATACCTAGAATTTCGTGTCGTGAGTATTGAAATATTTTTAAGATATAAATTATTTGACTGCATAAGTCAATGATACTGTACGGCAAAACCTAAAAAGAGGTAAGATTTCTTTATAGAATAACGTATCGAAATGCGCATAAATGAACTCCACTGTCCGTTTAACTTTAAGTGCAAATCAACAATGGATATCGGCAACTAACGCTTATTCAATATACGTACGAGTACAATAGCTATTTTTTGTTTTCTATGCATGTTCTCCTTGTACATTATGTGACGTAGAAGAGTGCAAGGGCAAAATGATTTTATATCAATGCGGTGTAAAGCTTTGGTAAGTCTGTCAGAACATTAAAAAACCGGTTATTGGTGGCCAAGAAACCCATGAAGAATATCGCGATGACACACATGGTATCAGTATAAATTGCACGTGTTACAATGCAAACACAATACTTTCTTAAGGTTAACTAACAATGCAATATTGAGCTCTAACTCGTAGATAGTGTGTTTTTGAAACAAGAAGACAAAGGTACTGCCACTGTACCGTACATAAACTTTATTGCCACCTCACACTTTGCAAGGTGGACAATATAGATGTTTTACTTGCATGATTTTAGTGTTCATAGTCTCAAAATACATCTCCCTGCAATGTGTCAACTTGTGGATTTCGTCATGAGACATTTAATAAGCAGTTTCACATGTCGTAGCCAATTAAACAGATATTGAACGATACTTGCCTGGTCATTGTCATCTTGCCACTAGACAACTATAAACACTTGTACATGCTCTACTTCGCGATATAAAACAAAAACTCAAGAAACATTCTCCACCGTGCATAAATAATGAGTACGTTACCTATTTTTATGGACATCTTTCTTTATTGAAGTTAAAGCCAACAGGTTGAACAATGATTGTATGGTAACAATGAACACTCAATAACGTTGTGTCTAGTTGGTAGTTTTTGCTAAAATTAAAGCCGATGACATTCAAATAGCAGATAATAGGTGCTCATTTGGTAACGCAGATAGCAACAAGAAGAATGGCTTCGAGATATCTCTGCGCGCTTCTAGTAGCTGCTGTTATTGGGGTAAGTTTCTAAAAGCATATGTGTTATAAGTATAAATGTTATTATGACTATGTTATTACAGCTACTTTAATATATACAAGGTGAGCATAAAGTCTTTCCCTAATTTCAAACATTTATTGCATAAAAAGTATCCTACGTAGAGATGTGTTTTCTTGGCATCAAAACTCAAAAAGTTGTGTTATGTTAGGCACAGAGATCTGTATTCTAATTGCCCCTAATTAAAAAAAATCACAGTTCGTTATTTTACTCATAAACTTCAACATGTTGCACGGAGAACGTCTACACCAGTGATTCCCAACCTGGGTGCCGCGAGATATTTTAGGGGCAAACGAAAAAAAAGGAATAAAAATATTATTATACGAAGTAGGCAAAATTCTGATCCTATTCTATTCTGATGTTTGTTCCTTATATTTCAATAAATGAATAATATTTGTACTGGAGTAGGTATTTATTTGACAATAAATGTAACTTGCTCCTGATAACATATTCCACTTCGATTTAAGATTAAAAATTTTAAAAGAATTGTAACAAGGGTGCTCCAAGTTTTTAATCTTGTTCCCAAGGATGTCTCGAACATAAAAAGGTTGGGAATCCCTGGTCTATACGATACTCAGTTTGACAGATAGGCTAACTAGGACTAGACCTACAGTTTAAAGTTGGATGCGAACCACTGTGCAATAAATATTCAATTTGTCTCAATGTGTTCTCGGCATGTCACCAACACTACCAGTCTCCTTAAACTTTGCACACCATGCTATGAAAACCTTTAACATCTCGAAGATCTCGTATATACTCTATTCTAAGCTGTACGCTGTCACAGGCAATTTACTTTCGTGGTTCCACAGAATACACCGTACTCTCTCCTTCATTGTCGTCAAGTTCAAACAGATGAACGCAGAGCCAGGTTCAACGAGACACACAAGCGCGCGCAAAAACTAATAATAATAAAAGAAAAACTGGATGAGTTGGTGTCATACTAACAAATAAAAATTATATCAAAGAGGAAACAAACAGCAGACTTAATTCAGGAAATGCATGTTGCTT